>NC_064864.1:9224495-9564078 GCF_024139225.1 Suncus etruscus
TTTTGGGCCACACCCGGCATTGCTCAGGGATTACTCCTGGCTGTCTGCTCAGAAATAGCTCCGGCAGGCACAAGGGACCATATGGGACACCGGGATTCGAACCAACCACCTTTGGTCCTGAATCGGCTGCTTGCAAGGCAAACGCCGCTGTGCTATCTCTCCGGGACCAAACACCCACTTTTTGAAGTCTGTCATTTTAAGGATATTTAATGGAATTATCATGCTGGGAAAGCATTGTATAAAGAATGTAACCTCTCTTAACTCAAAAAGATGAGAACACAGTTTTATCCCTGAACACCAACCACAACCAAGCCAAGCCTGGTATACCCCACATTTCTAAGCATTGTCAGAAATACTGACCACTGGGAGGGCCCTATTTAAAAAAAAGAAATAGAATCTCTCTTTAGGCCTTGAGAAATGTCTTTTATATTGCTACAGAAAAAAACAAAGCTGAAGATAAATATTAACTGGAAGACACAGAGTATCTTTCTGTACATACCTGCTTTTCACTCTGATTGGATATTTTAATGTAAAAGCTTGACACAAAAGTTATAAACGATAAATCTGACATGTAAACTTTGTCTTCAAAAATTGACAAAAGTTAGAAACAAAAGAAATCCCAGAGGGGCCGGCGAGGTGGCACTAGAGGTAAGGTGTCTGCCTTGCAAGCACTAGCCAAGGAAGGACCGCAGTTGGATCCCCCAGCGTCCCATATGGTCCCCCCAAACCAGGGGCAATTTCTGAGCACTAAGCCAGGAGTAACCCTTGAACATCAAACGAGTGTGGCCCGAAAAAAAAAAAAAAGGAATCCCAGAGACTTAAAGCCAAGAAAAGGAGATGAGATGTTTCACTCCAAAATCCACAGCAGTGTAGTGAACAGTTCTGAAATAAGAACCTAATCCTCCAGTCAAGTGCTTTTACCTGTTTTTTCCATAGTGCAATTTTCTTTTCCTTCCAGAGCAAATAAAATCAAATAAATTTTCCTTGAATAAATTTAACATGTGGCCACTTGCAATGGCATAGAAGAAAGCACTTTGAGCTGGCTTTCCTGGAAACTATTTAATGGTCTTAAATGCTAGGAATTTGACCTACTTTAAGAAAACTGTCCAACTTTAGATAAAACTAATGGTTTTGTTTTTCAAAGTGATCTCTGTAGTATTTAGACACTCAGAGCTGAGAACTACTTGGGGGGCTGTTTTCTCATTCCCAGAGTTAACAAGTGCCAATAGAAAAAGTAGGTATAAAAAGGATTCTTTTACCATAACAATCCAATCTGTTTAGCTATTCAAGCTGTACAATAAGTGAGATGAGCATACAATGTTTTTTCTTCTTCTGTAGGGCACTAGGCATATAACTTGGGAATCAGATGGCACCAGGGATCAAACTCAGGCCTCCCACATGCAAACCATGATACGAATCTTGTGAGTTCTATCACCATCCCCTGTAGACTTTTTATTTACTATTTTAATATATATATATATATATATATATATATATATATATATATATATATATATATATAAATTTACTATTTTCAGAACCCTAAGAAGTCAGTTGAGTTAGCAAACTCCATTTGTGTTCGGATTTTTACAACTATATCAGCATATGTAAATGAAGTCAGAAAGGCCAAGATGTAGAAGTCATGGGTGAGGTGGGATCTAAGGGAGTAGAGTTCTCACAAAGAAGCCTACACCAGCCACTTAGGAACTGAGTGACTCTGTTTATTGTAGGTGGGAAATGAATATTTATAGTAGGGGAAAGTAAGGTGTTGACTCAGGGTGTGAGAGGGGATTAAAACAGGGTGTGTGCTTTTGTGTTTAGGGAAGACAGAGTTAGGGGATTAGGGAATGCAGGGTGTGTGTTCTGAATGTATTTGAGGTTTCAGGCCCCTTTTCTGGCACCATTCTGTGGGGGTTAATTCTGCGGGATCTCAGCTTGCAGTTTTGCACAAGAAAGCCGACAGATTCCAAATTGCATTTTTGGCCTAGAGTGTTGAGCAGTATCTTGAATCCTACTGACTTAGCCAAATTTATTCTCTGCTACTTTCTCATGCAACTTTTATTAGTCAGGAATTTAACATAAATCACCCGAGGGTCAGAGTTGACATAATTAAGGACTTACGCTAAAATAATTTGATACCATCAAAGCTGCTTTGCAGTCCTGTTCACATTATGCATTTGGCAAATTCAGTGATTAAAGGTAAAAACTTTAATTCTAAACCAAAATATTGTGAAATTTTGATAAGGTTCAAATAAGAGGACATTTACTACATAGTTCAAATGTGTGTATACATATGTATATATATATACATAATATATCATTTTTACTGATTTCAAAATAAGGTTTATATAGATATCCCCAAATCAAGCAATTCAAAAATATATAAAGCCCTACCTATACTATTTCTCAGAGATAGCCACTATTCACAAACCAGATTTTTTTAATGTCCTTAGGCTTTTTAGAATATAAAAATAGGGCCCGGAGAGATAGCACAGTGGTGTTTGCCTTGCAAGCAGCCAATCTAGGACCAAAGGTGGTTGGTTCGAATCCCGGTGTCCCATATGGTCCCCTGTGCCTGCCAGGAGCTATTTCTGAGCAGACAGCCAGGAGTAACCCCTGAGCACTGCCAGGTGTGGCCCAAAAACCAAAAAATAAATAAATAAATAAATAAATAAATAAATAAATAAAATAAAAATAGATTATAAGCAACATATTGCTTAATAATCAGCTAAATTATATGAAATACAAAGATATTCATTTTTGGAAAGTTCAGGTTTTCATATTATCTGTCACACTCAGCAAATTGGTACACTTCTGAGCTATTCTTTCATTGTATTTAAAAATTCAAGGAGAGAAGAGGCCAGAGAGATAGCACAGAGATTATGCATTTGCCTTGCACACAGCCTATCCAGGATAGACGGTGGTTCAAATCCCGGCATCCCATATGGTCCCAGGTGCCTGACAGGAGTGATTTCTGAGCACAGAACCTGGAGTAAACCCTGAGTGCTGCCAGATGTGACCCAAAACTAAACAAAAAAATTCAAGGACAGGAGGAGGCTGAGAGAAAGTGCAGTGGGTAGGATGTTTGTTTGCCTTGTATGTGGCCTACCAGTTTTAAACCACAGCACCCATTATTGTCCCCCAAGCTCTGACAGGAGTAACTTCTGAGCACTACTGGGTATGGTCCTAAAACAAGTGAACAAAAAAATGTCAAGGAGAAGGGTAAAATTTTAAAATGCAATACTTCTAGCAGAGGTTCAAAGAGAAGCACAGTCATTATGGTGGTGGCCGTCAGGAATGAAGTAGTCATACCATCCGTGCTCTGATTATCCTTTAAAATAGAAGAAAACAAAAGTAGAAGGAAGGTATTGCCCACAACAACAATAAGACCAAGGAGGTGTGGGTTTTGTTATGTGAAAGTAGAAACTGGAGGCAGTGATGCAGTCCAGTGGTTGAGTCCAGGCCTTTAATTCAGTCATGGCACTAAAAAGCAAAAATTGCTCTTTGAAACCAATTAGAGATTTTTACCTCCAAGTAAAAGTGAGAGTCTAAAGAGTCAGCTTGGTAATTCTTGTTATCAAATACAGCTAATGGAAATAAAAACAAAGGCATTTTTTAATGTATTCTGTGACCAGCGTCTTTCCTGTTTATTCACTTCCTTTCTCATCCACTCCCCCAATTTAATTATTCACAATAGAATCACTTATTATGACATTATTAAGCATTAATTGACCACCTTTAATTATACACAATATGAATTTTTGTAGGAAACAGTGAACATGCAAGGTAAACTATATATAAACAGTGGATCTCAACCACATGTGTGGCTTATTTGCTATTAAAAGGATTTTGCTTTTTCTAAAATTATTAATATTAATAAGGATTTTGTAGTCACTATGCTTATATAAATATACCTACCTCACTTTTCTTTTAGAGATCGTCCAAACAATTTAAAAATTGATTGACATCTTTTTCCACAAGGCACCCCAATTCTATTTTATTAGATTTTACTGGGAGTCTTGAAATGTCTAACATTCAAAGAGCTGGACATTACTAAAAGTTAGTAAAACAATTTATCGTTAATTCATGTTTAAACTATAATAAAATCTTTCATGCTCCTTTCTTGGTCTTTCTGCTGTCTTATGCCATCCCTTTTCATAGTAATATGAAATTGTGTTTCTCTCCAAATATGAAACCAACCAGGGAAACAAACATCATTGGAGGGGCTGGAAAGATAATAAAGTTCTAAAACTCGCATCCTATATGGCCCTCAAGCACCTCCAATTGTGAGGTGCAACCAAAAAAATGCTGAAAAATTTAGTGTATTTAAGTATCTGAATTTTTCTGCTTTCCTGCTCTTTTTTTTTTTTTTTTAATTTTGGGCCACACCCAGCAGTGTTCAGGGGTACACCTGGTTCTGCACTCAGAAATGGCTCCTGGAAGGTTCAGGACTAGATGGGATGCATAGGACAGAACCCAGGTCTGTCCCAGGTCGGCAGCACGCAAGGCACACTACAATGGTCAGAAGGCCATGTGATGCTGGGGTTTGAACTCTTGTAAAATATGTGTCCCTCAAATGAAAACTAGTCATAAGCAAGATTAAGAGTGAAGCTGCTGAATTTCATCCTACCTATACCATACTGTCTTAACCTATGAGTCTACAGTCTTTAAAAATATAGCCTAAGGGCCTGGAGAGATAGCACAGCGGCATTTGCCTTGCAAGCAGCTGATCCAGGACCAAAGGTGGTTGGTTCGAATCCCGGTGTCCCATATGGTCCCCCGTGCCTGCCAGGAGCTATTTCTGAGCAGACAGCCAGGAGTAACCCCTGAGCACTGCCAGGTGTGGCCCAAAAACCAAAAAAAAGTCCTTTTCAAACTATAACTGTCATCTTACAGTGGCAATATAAATTGTAGAATTCTTACAATTAGTACTGACAACATGGTTAGTTGATTTACTTTTCCATGACAGAAACAGTAGAAGAATTCAAATTATAGTTTTCAGGAAAGGCAACTGTTTTCTTTGTGATCTGTTTTTTTTTTCTTTTCTAAATTTTGATCAAACTAGTGATTGTGATACACTATGTTGTAGCTTTTCAGATTACCTTTTCAACAAGAAGTTTGGCTAGCAGATTGGTATTTCCCTCAGAAAGATCTGCAAATAGAGGTCCACATAATGGATTTTAGGCACAGTGATTGACGATGCTGTTAACGTTAGTATTTCCTACATAGAACATTCCAACACTGCCAGAGCATTCACTTCTCTCCACCGTTGTCTCAAGGACTCACCACTGTGGCAAGTTCAGTGCTGCTGTGCAAAAACTATTTATTTCACCAAACATTATTTCCCTTGAAGATCTGAAAGTTTCAGTGTAAAGAAAGATTTTTTTTCTTTGTACCCTGAAACTTTTTTTTTTTTTTTTTTTTTTGTGGTTTTTGGGTCACACCCGGCAGTGCTCAGGGGTTACTCCTGGCTCCATGCTCAGAAATTGCTCCTGGCAGGCACGGGGGACCATATGGGACGCCGGGATTCGAACCAATGACCTTCTGCATGAAAGGCAAACCCCTTACCTCCATGCTATCTCTCCGGCCCCAATACCCTGAAACTTTTAATGCTTCAAAACATGTAAACACCACTCTTAGTCAATTTTAAACAAAAGCAAATATAAAAAAATAATATCCCTACTACAGTTCTTACAGTTCCAAGTGGCGTCAGTATAATTCATATCAGTTGTTTGAGAGATTTGGTAGGCTTAATAAAAACAGTATATGCAGTAAGATGATATCATCTGAGGTCTAGTTCTTGACTAATTTTTTTCAACAAATGAAACCTTTCTGTTGGTGTTTCATTGATTCATTGCATTCTCTAATTATGTATTTTCATATACTTTCTTCTTAAAATTTGTCACTAACTTGCATTCCTGTGCAGACTTACTTTGAGTGTTGTTGGTTGTGAAATAACTATGAGTGGAATTGGACTTTTTCTCTTGAAATAGATATTAGGAGAACTCATACCTTTTTTTTTTCTACAAGTCCAGAGCATGGCTATTGTATACAGAGTGGTGTGGAGATCCATGCAGTTAGTATGTTGCTAATCTCTGTGCCACCTCCTTCAGGGAGAGGAAGCAAAAAACATTCCTGGTGAATCGATCACAGAAGAACAATTTACTGATGAAGAAGGGACCCTCATCACGAGAAAAGTAATCACCCGTGGGGTTTCACGCTTCTCTGGGAATTTAGATGTTTCTGCCATTCGTTGCTGTAGTGTTAGCCCTTGAAATAGAAAACTGAAAAAAAACCTCTGTCTTTCACTATTGCTTCCTACAGATCACTCGGAAAGTAATAAGACGAATTATTATCCCACAACAGGAAAAACGCGATGATGTGGTAATGGAGAGGGATGGCCAAAGAGAACATAGAGGATAAAAGCTTTGCAAAACTCTTTAGAAAATGCTGCTAATAAGCTGGCATCTGTGGTGTGGTAGCTGGAAGTATTTTGCTCTTTTGACATCTGCGTTTGATCAAAGACAGTTTCTTGCTAACACTCTTATTTGTCTTCAGATTTTTCTCAGGGATAACGTTTATGTATGGAATTTCAAAAGTTACAAAGAAAAATAAACACCTTGCCCTCCCCAAACGCACCACTCTGCCCAGCGCCTTCCATGGTGGTGATTGTCTTCCAGGGAGAGAGAGAGAACAGATGCACTGGGTTGGAACATCATAGCAAAAGTTCAGCTTGAGATCATATACATCAAGTCTGAACTTTCTCCCACCCCCTTATATTCCACTGTGATGTCTTAATTTCCCTCCTCATAGCCAGAGGATGGAAGGTTGCTCTTTGGTCTTGTTCACAGAGTATTTCTTTCCAATGTATGTGTCTGTTATATGTGATTCATCACTAATGTGCAACTTCATGTCCTAGACTCTAGGACCTAGAGCAAACATCCTGGTTCTTCTTTATTTCTTTCCTCTTCTGAGAGCTTTATCCTTGTCATTGAAAAAAAAAAAAAAAACCAACCAACTTTACTTATATGTGTTTCTATGAAAAAAAAAGTAAACTGAAAATTTCTGATAGACTAAATAAGAAAGTTGGAAAGGACCCTCTCTTCTGCTCTAAATAGAGCAAAGCCTTAATATTTGGTCTAACTTGATACTCAGTGAAGAGAGGTAGTCTTGGTTTTAGATAAAAGAATGCCCACATCATCTAGAATGAAAAGAGATCAACAGATCCACAAACTTAAAAACTTAAGTATGCAATCCAGTGGTACTTGTCTGGCATGCATGTGGTCCTAATTCTTTGCATCGCTCCCTCCCTAAATTTTTTAAAATCTCAGAACAATAGAATTTCAGTTAATGATTCATGATGGCTGAGAAATAACATTTCTTTCTAACAGATGACTTACAATGATGCTAGCTTAAAAAGGCAAAACCAGTATTTACTACTATTTGTTGTCATTGGGGTTTGAATGCCTTGAAAGCTTTCAATGATAGTTTTTGCTAGTTTACTACTGGAAATGGACAAGCTACTAGTTTTCTCAGTTTACCACTAACCTACTGAACTGGTGGAGTACAATGATGTCTGTGTGTGTGTGACAGCACTCTCCGGCTTGCCATGATGACTCCAAGCTGTGTGTTTAAGCCATATAGATTGTGGTTTGGGACATGAAGTGTCAATATGCTTTTCAACCAGGTTTCACTTATCCTAATCCAGCTGAAGGAACAAGAATGGGAAATGTTTTATAGCTCCCAATGTGATACCATGAAATCTTAATGTACGCATTCCTTTTAAAGCAGGGAGAAGGTTATAAGGTGAAGACGAAGAAAGAAATTAGGCATGTGGAAAAGAAGAGCCACTCATAACAGTAAACGGTGAGTGCAGGTGATAAAATGGGGTTATAGCTCAGCAATAGAACTTAATGTACATGAAGTTCCTTAGTCACTTAAGAATTCAGATCTTGGGACCAGAGACATAGCATGGAGGTAAGGGATTTGCCTTTCATGCAGAAGGTCATCAGTTCGAATCTCGGCATCCCATATGGTCCCCCGTGCCTGCCAGGAGCAATTTCTGAGCATGAGCCAGGAGTTTCCCCTGAGCACTGCCGCCTGTGTCCCAAAAACCACACACACACACACACACACAAAGCAAAACAAGAATTCAGATCTTTCTCTGAGTACAGAGACAGGAGTAAGCCCTAAGTATAGCTGACATGCCTACCCTTACCAAAAAAAACTAGATTTGTTTATATATGTACAAAAATATTTCCTGGGGGCTCCCAGGTGGTGCCACTGAATTTCATTTGAGTATCCAATATGAAGTGATGCATTTTAATTTTATACTTAAATATGCATACATACATGAAAACTCGACTCTACTTAATAGTCCATTAAATTTCTCTTTGCATGAGTTAGGAATTCTATGTAAATAATGATTTTTGAAATGGCTGTAGGTGAAAAGACAGTGTGAAATGTAATAGCATTATACCATCTAACAGAATTTATACAATTTAACAGAATTTATACAATCTAACAGAAGTACCATCTAGCATCAAATGTTAAAAGTTACTTAGATTTATCATCAAATGTTAAAAGTTAAAGTATACTTAGTTTTTATTGTCCTACTTTTCCACTATTTATAGCAAATTACTATCTAAGAATATAATTCTGCTTAAAATATAGTAGTTGCCAATAACTCAAGTTTTTAAACCTTTTATTTTGTGGATTGGTACAAGTCTTTGGATCAGTGGTTGAAAACCCTCTACTATGTAATATGCTTTTATGTAAATGTTGTAAATCAAAGCAAACTAACTAGATCCATGATACCCCAATTTATTTATTTAAGTTTATTTATTTAAGTTATTAAATTATTTATTTAAGTTAAATGTTTAGTAAGTTTCGTTTACTTACATCTGTCTAAATTTTTCCTTCATCAAGGATCTTTGCCTTGAACATATTTTGTCCTATTTCTAATTAGAAACAACTTCAAAAGCCCTTTGGTGAGGGGTGAGAGAAAGATAGGTTGGGGTTTTATTTGTCTTTTTCTACAGCTTTATTCTATAGCTTACTTTGCACAGAGCTGACCCAGGTTTAAATCCTAAGCACTGCAGTTTCTAACACCAGCCCTACCACAATCCCCCCAAAAAAGTCATTTGGGCTAGAAATGCAGATAGAACTCAAAGGCTCTTTATATGTGTTGTAGTATAGATTTCCAGTAGACGATTCTATAGATCCATTCACCAGCAGTCCTTTTAGCCCTAATGAGCAAAATAAAAAGATTTTGATTTTCACTTTCATCTATCTGCTGATGCCTAGCCATCAGAAGTCTAGCATCTGGAGTGTTGAGGTGAGGAACTGACCAGTCAGTCATCCAGTCTCTTTGTCCTCCTTATGTATGTGAGAAAGTGAATGCACAGTTGCATTCTTAGCCCCGCCTGGCAAAACCTTGTCATGTGTATATTGATTTACTCAAATGTGTTTCTATGAGGCTTTCTGTATAAGCACTAAGAAGTCACTAAAAAAATAACAGTAGATACTTGCTTTCAAATAAGCTTTAACAAGTTGGAGATTTTTATGGCATTAAGAAAACTCCATATTATTTTTATAGTAGTCTGCAATTCTAAGTATATAAATTTAAAATAAATTGAAGTATACTCTGCCAAGAGATTCATATTTGCTTTAAATCTCATAGTCAAGCCACTTGCCCTAGTGTCATTACCATTTAGCAGATGAGAAAACAGGCCCCAAACTTCCCAGGGCAACATAAAGTAAAAGTGACAGAAATATCCTGTTTTTAACCTATTAGAAGTTCACTGTTCCAGGGCCAGAGAGATAGCATGGAGGTAAGGCACTTGCCTTGCATGCCGAAGGACAGTGGTTTGAATCCTGGCATCCCACATGGTCCCCAGAGTCTTCCAGGAGCAATTTCTGAGCATAGAGCCAGGAGTAACCCCTGAGCGCTGCAGGGTGTGACCCAAAATTCAAAAAAAAAAAAAAAAAGGAAGTTCACTGTTCCATCAGAGCAGTGATTTGATCACCTTATTTTACCCTTAGGATCATATTTATTTTTCATAATTGAATTTAAGAAATGAGTTCAGTAATATTGCTAGGAATTTCAAGACATTGTAAGCCTAACTCTTGCAAAATCAATTTGCAAATATATTGATATTTTAAAGCCCTGCTGGGTGGTTTTTTAAAAACAGAACATGTAGGTAATGGAATGCTGCCCAACTCAATTCATTTCAGGTGGAGTCATTGAAATAGTTCGTTTCACATTGTCAAACTAGTTGAATTTTGAGCTGTTTGAATCTTACTTAACATAAGATTTAAGTAGGTATTTTTAATACCAAGTTATCCTATTTGGAAATAGAAGGAAAAAGCCAATGGTTTAAATGATAAAAATTTGTACATTGTATATATGGTGAAGTATAGTTTATATAGTATTTTTATTTTTTTGGTTTTTCGGACCACACCCATTTGATGCTCAGGGGTTACTCCTGGCTAAGTGCTTAGAAATTGCCCCTGGCTTGGGGGACCATATGGGACACCGGGGGATCAACCATGGTCCTTCCTTGGCTAGCACTTGCAATGCAGACACCTTACCTCTAGTGCCACCTCACTGGCCCCTATATAGTATTTTTATATTCATCTTTTGCATTCCTTCAAAAGGGACCTAGAGGAGAACAAAATTTTTTTTGCCTCCCTTTACAAAAGTTGCTGAGGTTGGAGAGATCAGATGACATTTCTGTTTCATACAACTCATACTTGAAATCAAGATTACTGATACTCAGCCCAATACCCTCTAATTACAATGAAATGTCTTTTAAAATTATAAATATATAACAAATTCTTACTGTCTATCAGATGTTGAGAAAACCCTTAAGAGTTGGTACTCTAGAAATCCTATTAAATCTACAAATTCTGCCAAGAGTTTAACATGTACTATCAATAATTAATGACTTATCTAAGGTCCTTAAGCTGGTGAGCAAAAGAAAGAAATATGAGCTCAGTATATAAATATAAGGTCTTAAGTATTATAGTAATAAAAATTATTTGATAATTATTAAATATCTAAATATCTAAGGCATATTCAAAAACAGACCTATGAAAATGTTTCATATTCTACATCATTCTAGTATTCTATTCTAGAATAAAAATATTCTAGTTTTAGTTCTTGAGCTATACCCTGCTGGTGTGTGGTGATATGGGATGCTGGGGATTGAATCCAGTTTGGCCACTTGCCAGGCGAGTACCTTACCTACTCTACTATCTTTCTGGCCCCTTATTTAAAAGACAACTTCATTTCCCTTTAGAAACCTAATTAGTAAGGTTATAGCAAGAAGAGGTCAACATATAGAAATGGGAGAAAGAAAAAGAAACTCTAAAATAACTCTAGTGGGGAAATACTCTCATAGCCAAATGCATGACAGGAGGGACAGCACTTTATCTGAGGTCAAAACTTGACCAATTTCTTTCTCAGAAATGGATATTTATATTGGCTTTGATATCTGGCAGTACAAAGAATCCTAAGTACAACACTCTATCCTAGAGACAGCGAGAAGTTACTGAAATTTTGTGGTCGGAGTATAATATTCTCCTGTGATTTGGTGGTAGTATTAGTAGTGTTAGAGCAAATGAGTTTGAATTCAAGAACCTTTATTATTAAACCAAGATGAGATCCTAAATAAGGGAAAGAAAAATGTGAATAATATTTCAAAGAACAGAAATGAAAATAGGAATTGAGGAAGTTTGGATGATGAAGTAGGCTTTGTAGAAACTGTTTGTCACGTCTTCAATTTTTGTGATAATTAGAGAAGTATGAATTAGACCTAGTACACTGACTAAGGCACTTTCCTTGCACAAGCAGTGAGTCCAACCAGGTGAGGACCAAAAGCAAACAACACAAACATCTTAGTGTAGTCACCTGTGCAGTAAGGATGAGACGGAGTTGGCATGAGTGGACGAAATTATAAGGGAGTTTAGTATCTGTGTTCACCATTAACTTCAGTGTCTTTCCTCCACCACTATATATATATTTGCAAGAGATACATATTTTTCACGTTATATATATCACTTACATTTTAAAACCGTGATGGGGAATGGGGATGGGGAAGGGCTGAAGTTAAGTTTTTTAACTAGAGATTGGAAATTCTCCCCTGAACAGAAAAGGAGAGCACTGGGGCCAGAGAGATGGCACAGTGGCAGGGCATTTGCCTTGCATGCAGATGGGCGGTGGTTCGAATCCCAGCATCCTATGTGGTCCCCTGAGCCAGCCAGGAAAGATTTCTGAGTGCAGAGCCAGGAGTAACCCTTGATCACTGCCAGGTGTGACCCGAAAACAAAAAAGAAAAAAGGAAGGGAGAGCACTGTGGTAACCTTATCACAGGACCATCCTAGAAGTCTGGTGGCTAGAAGTTAATGATTAAAATAAATAAAACAGAGGTGGGGAAATCATGATCTTCCTCAGATTACCTTCTAGGGCAGGGCCTGCTGCCCTAGTGAGTCATTTTCCTTCTCTGGAATTTCTTCCAAGTCATGGAAGGAGAAAGGTGTGGAAATCGCTCAAGAAGGAATTGATACTTTGATGTTTTTGGCTCTCAGCATTAGTAACCTGGGGCATGAAGGTCTGTAGCACTTCTTACATGTAAAAGGAACCCAGAACTATGGGAGACAGAGGAAATCCTGTATTAACATGTTTACATAAGTCAAGGTGGATACCCTGGATAGGGTGATTCACCCAAAGAAACTGGCTGGAGGTAAGTAAATAACTTCATGAAAAGTCTTGTGTCTACCAGAAGCAAAATTCTGAAGGTTCTCTAGACCTGCAAAGCTATCAGTGCTCATTTGTGATCAAAGTTCCTGAAATTATTTGTGCCCTATTCTGGTTCTCTAGGGACTATGTCTTGTCCAGGCAGAAATCATTTTGTGGCCTTTTCACAGGAAAATAAAAGGATTTCATGCCAGTCCAGCAAAAGTATGCAAACCTCTGTGAAGTAATGTTGATTTGATAAAAATAAGACTGATGTTTTATGCAGGCACAATCCAGTAAGGCAAGATCCCCTTATATGAAGTCTCATAAAATTGTGAAAATAAAATTACTCTGTGATGACTAATGTGAGGGAGGAAAAGTAGTTGCTTGCAATGGGACAAAGACAGTCTTTTTCCTATATTTCCAATGAGGAGAAAAGCAACTTTATAGGAAGAAGTGTATCACTACCCTCCCTTTGCAAAAAACTGGTTGTTTTACGGGGTGCTGCAGTAAGAGACATTATAAAAAGAGACATAGCTGGGATCCTCAACCCTGATTTTATATCTCTAGATATAAAAATATTATATAAAAATATATATTTTACAAATTAGACTGAGGCCCACAGAGCTGTAAAGGGCCTTCCTAAGTATCTGAAAGAGTGACAGAAGCATCAGAGAAAAACACTTCAAATTTTTTTAAATTTTTTTAAAAATAATTTTTATTGTGACCAACATGAATTACAAATCTTTCATAGTGATATTTGCAGTACATAGTGGCATTCAATCAGAGATATTCCCATCACCATTGTCCTCCCTCCACCCCAGTTCTCAGCATCTCCCTCCCTCCTTTACCCCCCCCCCACCCTGACTGCTAGGATAACTGGTCCAGAAGAGGCCTTTTTGATGTAATCTCAACTTATAAAACCACAAAGACAGTAAGCACTTTTCAGAGGTTACAAGGTCCACTGTCTTCAGTGTTCTCAAAAATAGCTGAGCCATCTAGCAGAGAGCTTTTCTCAAAAACAGCCTAAGTCAGCCAGCTAGGAAGTAAAGGATCTCCCATTCAATGAGACTTTTGTTCTGAATGGCAAGGAAAACCTTAGATAAGCTATTTAACAAAAAGAAAGGAGGAAGGAGGGGGAGGGGGGAGGGAGGGAGGAAGGAAGGAAGGAAGGAAGGAAGGAAGGAAGGAAGGAAGGAAGGAAGGAAGGAAGGAAGGAGGGAGGGAGGGAGGAGGGAGGGAGGGAGGAGGAAAGGAAGAAGGAAGGAAGGATGAAGAAAGAAAAAAAAGAGAGAAAGAAAGAAAGAAAGAAAGAAAGAAAGAAAGAAAGAAAGAAAGAAAGAAAGAAAGAAAGAAAGAAAGAAAGAAAGAAAGAAAGAAAGAAAGAAAGAAAGAAAGAGAAAGAGAAAGAAAGAAATAAAGACAGGAAAAGAAAGAAGAAAGAAATAAAGAAAGAAAGAGGAGAAAGAAAGAAAGAAGAAAGAAAGAAAGAAAGAAAGAGAGAGAGAAAGAACGGAAGAACGGAAGAAAGAAAGAAAGAAAGAAAAAGAAAAGAAAGAAAGAAAGAAAGAAGAAAAAGAAAGAAAGAAAGAAAGAAAGAAAGAAAGAAAGAAAGAAAGAAAGAAAGAAGAAAGAAAGAAAGAAAGAAAAAGAAAGAAAGAAAGAGAAAGAAAGAAAGAAAGAAAGAAAGAAAGAAAGAAAAGAAGAAAAGAAAGAAAGAAAGAAAGAAAGAGAAAGAAAGAAAGAAAGAAAGAAAGAAAGAAAGAAAGAAAAGAAAGAAAGAAAGAAGAAAGAAAGAAAGAAAGAAAGAAAGAAAGAAAGAGAAAGAAAGAAAGAAAGAAAGAAAGAAAGAAAGAAAGAAAGAAGAAAGAAAGAAAGAGAAGAAAAAGGAGAAAGAAGGGAAGGAGGGGATAGAGGAAGGAAAAAAGAAAGGAAGGAATGGAGGACAGAAGGAAGGAGTGGAGAACAGAGGGAGAAGGAAGGAAGGAAGGAAGGAAGGAAGGAAGGAAGGAAGGAAGGAAGGAAGGAAGGAAGGAAGGAAGGAAGGAAGGAAGGAAGCAGGAAGGAAGGAAGACTAACACCTAATGTATCTCTTCCACAGGAACCCATGCTTCTACTGCCAGTATTGAGAAATTCATGAAGCAACTTCAGCAGAAAGTACTTCTTCATGGAGAAGGGGGTGTGTGTTGCTGCTTCCACACATTCACGGCATGATTTTTTTTTTTACGGAAAAAAAAAAAAAGAAAAAAAAAACAAGAAAAGAAAACCACTCACATTTTCATTTAAAGCATGAGCCAATTTACAGAGCATGGAAATTCACTTTCATTCCCAGGATTGGCGCGTGTGCAATTAGCAATGCAGTGTATATACAAGAAGCCATGCTGTTCACAGTTTCTCTCAAGTAATTTGGTGTCTTTGCAAAAGGAAGAACACTCCTGCCGCCATAAGGGACAGAAGGAGATGCCATGTCATGGAAGAACACTAAAATTACTAAATCCACAACAGCTCGCCTTATTTTTCTTGGACCCAAACTGTCAGGGTATAATAAACACTATTTGTTTCTTTTTTAAAACATCTATAGTTTTGCTGTAAATAATAACACTGTATAAATTCTAACAGAAAAAAAAATAGAATAAATGTTGAGAAGGCCACTGCCTTTTAGACCACGACCCGAATATTGCAAATGCATTTAACAAGTGACTTCGACCTAGAAGAGGAAGAGGGGAGGGGTCTTCACTGATTTCTTGTATATTAGCAATTATAATGTTTGTATATGCAAAACGGCTAGCTTGATTTTAAAAAGAAATCTTTAAAATCTGCTGCAAATTTAAATAATTCCTAAGAGGAGGAATTCTGTAGTTCTGTGAAAAAAAAATTTTTTTTCTTCAGAATACTAATATTTTGATGCATGGGTAACACCTTATTTTGATTAAATCTTTTCCAATTTTGCAAACACGACAGTATAACCGCAACAGAAGATTTTATCTGTACACACGAAGCCCTTCATCTAATTGTTGCTATTGCCAATTTTTCAATGAAATTACTGAAAACAAAAAAATAAAAACCCTATACAGTAGTTGCTTTAGGGGGTGGGGGGTGCTCTTTGTTAGTGCTTAAAAAAAAGGGGGGTAATGCTTGCCGCTTTAGAGGTGGAAGATACTCAAAAGGCCCCACTTGGGGATATTTTAAATGGACTGAACAAATTAGCTAGTAGACTGGCAGCACGCTGTAAACTTATTACTGTATTGTGTACTGGCTATAAGATGTAAACACCTTTGAGTAAGCCAATCATTTGTAACCAATTTACCAGTGTCATATTAGGTTAATAAGGCTGCTGTGTTTTAAAGGGCATTTTTATTTGGGTTTTGGTGAAATTCTTTAATTTGTTGATTCTATTCATATCAAAAAAATCCGCATTCATTGACACATAGACCTAATGACATATGTATGAAAGAAACCATACACTGGATGACCTAGTCGATTATTTAAGCATAAAATAAATTGTTAAACTCTTCACCTCTTTGTTCTCTACAGTGTCCTTGTGTTCTCTGGCAAAATGTGAATATTTAATCCCTTGTCCTGTGAGCCTCAGTTCTATAGTACCGTATTTTTCGTACCATAAGAAGCACCGTTTTTTTCCCCCCAAAACTGTGTCTTATGCAGCGAATGCTGCCTAGAGCTGAAGCCTCAGTGTAGGAGAGGAGAGCATCTAAAAACTATCTGCATCGTATGGTCAGGTGCGTCTTATAGAGCGGAAAATACGGTACTATCCATCCTGCCTCTGGTCACTTAAGAGCTAGCTCTGCACATTCAGTCCTTCCCTCCAAATTCCCAATTACATACATTTTGTACACTTCATGGAGGAATCAGTAAGTGGTAAGTAAGTGGTAAGTGATCTTTGCCCACAGCCCATTTATTCTTCAACCCAAAGGTATGCAACTAATAACACTATCATAATTAGCGCATCCAGAAGCTGTGCTCTGGTTTCCAGAACCTTCCAGCTTACCATTGCTGGATATTCATAGAGCAACTGTTGGATTTTTTTTTTAATTGACATGCATGATTGGTGCCTATGAGTTGGAATAGTTTTACATAATACTCCAAATGTCTAACTTCTCCTAAAAACTAAGATTTTGCAACAACACCCTCTTTCTCAGAAGCCAAGAAGCTGCTGGCACCATGTTGTCTCTGCTCTCTCGCAGCATTTGTGTGACCTGGGAGGCCCTGGAATTTGCAATCCATTTACAATGTAAGCTCAGCAGAGACTGAGGTAATTTTGTTTATTTTTCTTTGTGGGCCATATCTGGTGAGGCTCAGAGCGTGTGCTAGAAATGAAGTCATCAGAAACTGAACCTGGGCCTCCTGCAATGCAAAGCCTAAGTATTTTGATTATTCTAGTCCAGCCTCTGGTATAATTATTTTCATCATTGCTCAAATAAAAAAATTCACGTATGACAAATTATTCTAACTACATTGCATTTATTAACTTACATTGTCCTCACAACTACTTAATAGAAGAATTATTAATATTAAAGACAGTATATAATTCATAAATATCACGTGTACTTAGAACCATTCAGCAATATTATTTATTGCCTATTCGTTAAAGATCATCAGTTAACTTTTACCTCTTAGTTATATGATATTGTCATTGATTAAATAGGTCACAAAAGAAGAATAAAGATTACTGTATTTTCCGGCATATATGACAACCAGGCGTATAAGACAACCCCCTAATTTTGCAGTTAAAATATAGGTTTAGGCCTATATCGCTGTACCAGACAGAACGTTCCTGTGCTGCAACTCTATGTACTACAGTGAGCCAATCACAACAAGCAAAGGTCCAAAGGTTGTACTGTCATAGACTTCCTCTCTGACTCTGGCCCATCTGAGCAGACTTTTGACAGTGTAGATTCGGTTTCAGATCATTGTCTAATTGGTATGCATCAAAAGCCTGCTTGGATTGGCTGAGTGAGAGAGGTGGTCCGAGCAGCCTGGCAGTGATTGGTGCAGGATCGAGTTGGAAAATTTGTTTTGTGGCAATATTCAGACAGTTTTCGTTTAGCGGCATATTGAAACATTTTTCGGGATACACTCGGCGTATAAGACGACCCCCGATTTTCGGTTGACTTTTGTTTCAAAAGTCTTATACGCTGGAAAATACGGCACTGAGAAATAAGGGCCAACCTAAGTTTGATTCACACACCCCAGAATTCCCTGAGTACCAATTGGATATGAACCAAAACAGAAATTATATACTGAGGTATGAGGAAGGATCCCAACATCACTGGCATACCCATGTAGGGAGAACACTCTGCATAAAGAAATGGGGCCAAACTCCATCTGCAAGGAGTCTCAAATTAATGACAGGTATCCTAGCTCCTATACCAAAGTCATCTTAAAATGCACGAACATGGCCCCCTGACATGTTAAAAAATAACAAGCCCAAAAAAGCCTCACTTATTAAACCACATATCCTAACAACCTCTGAGACTTAAAATTTCTGATTCTAGAGGCCAGAGTAATACACAGCAGTAGCATGTTTGCCATGCAAGCTGCTGACTGGGTTCGACCCAGGTTCAATCCCCAGCATCCCATATGATCCCCTAAGCCTGCCAGGAGTGATTTCTGAGTGCAGAGCCAGAATTAAGCCCTGAGTGTCACCAGGTGTAGCCCCCCACACAAATTTCTGATTCACTTCCTGACAAAAAGTATTTATTCAGAACTAGGAATGTAATGCAATGATTAACTATTTGGTTATATTATGTTTATATATACAAAATATTTCTTTCGGGATATATGATGTGCTCAACTTTAAATGTATTAACTTTTCCTCAGACAACTATCAAAAATAGGATGATCAAGATTTTCTTCATATAATGGTAAAAGCTTTATAAAGCTCAGGCTGAAGGGGGGGCATAATTTCTATATTCTTAATACAGTCTAGCCTGCTGAGTAATAAAAAATGGGCTTGCCACTTGTGAAAATAAGGACTACAGTTAGCAGATATTGAAGTCTTACTTTGTTTTTCCATTTGTCTATTTTGTTATTGAGTTCATAAAAGTAAAATGTATTTGTAAATACTGTATTGTACAACAGTATTTGCCAAAGTTGTTGGAATTAGTCCTTAATTTCTCAGAGGGTCCCACTTCACTGTACACATAAGAAGCCCGCTTTCTTTTTGTCAGTAAGATCTATGTTGACATCCTCATGTTCCACTATGTTCATTGAGTATCATCCCTCCGGTGTTCCATTAAATATGATGTTTATCTCTAGAGAATTTTTGAATGTTGTTTGCTTCAGATCACATTTGTTTATACGACAAGGATATATGAAAAGACCAGAAATAAAATCCGAGAAATGATACATTTTGAAGAGCCTTTGATTCAAAAGCCAACTTGTTGGAATTTTTTGATTTGTTAATTCGGCCCTGGTTTATGGCATATTAAAATGTAAGCCATTTCCCTATAATATGACTGGTTCTCTTTCAAAATTGATAACAGCCCAATCCTTTGCAAAATTTACAATTGATTTAGACTAAGAGATCTTAATAGTAGAGACAAAAGACATTTGTATAACTTATTCATATGACTATGTGTGGACTGATGTAACTTCCACTTCTTTAGTGGAATTACATGTAAATACTGCAACAAAGAGAAATGAATTGTTTCTTAATGCTCATAATTACATATAATATGTACAACATAATGGACCTGCTATGAAGAAATTTCATTCTCGATCCCCTGGTTTCTGAATTTGGGAATAAGCACTTCAAGAGTTGCGTATTCAACTGAACACCTCAGGACTCGTCACTCATCCCACGGGAAGTTAAAAGCAAGATGAGCTTGCTCAATGGACATGAAAAGAACCACTAGGTTACAAGGAATCCACGGAAACAAAAACGTGTGTAATCCAGGCTCACTTTGAAATTTCTTATTGATAGCCCAGAAAATTTATGATCTCTCTACAGGTTTTAAGCTTTACATCCTCAATTGCCATTTCTGATATTGGATTCAAGCAATGGCATCATTCTGAAAATTGGGATGATAGATTTCTTAGTTTTTCAAGAATTACACAGAAGTCCAGCACCAGGTCTTCATACTGGACTATAAACTCCCTCTAAACACTCTCAGAGAGTGTGTTTTGTCTTCTCATATCCACAGAACTTAGAATAATGTGTGATCCATCATGCGTAGGAGTTCAATAATTTGTTTTTGCATGGATGAATCAACAAACATCCTAGGGCAAAAAACAGGAAATAGAAATGGAATTCTGCATCATTTTCTTGATAGAGTTAAACAAATCGAAAAATCAAAGGGGAACAGCTTTTGGATATTATGATGTCATTAACTAAGGACTAAATTGTGCCAGTATCTTGCTTTGACATACTCCTTGAAGCCATAAAATTCTGAATACTTAAATTTGTGTCTACTAAGACTGGCTTGGCAGCAAGCACATCAGTCATGCTTCTGAAGTGGATTTCTTTCCCACAGACCTAAAGAGAGGCCTCATCACTGAAAGCCCAGTGAGGAAATAAGGCCCAAAGCAATTATGAATCTTAAACCTTGGGGAAAATAAAAGACAATTTGGTCCTGTCTTTCAAACATGATATCCAGATATAATTTTCAGTCGGGTTTCCTCAAGATTTCTACCTCAGTGGCCAGAAAGATAGCACAAGGGATCAGATGCTTGCCTTGCTTGCAGCTGACCTTGGTTCACTTGGGTCACTACAGGTCCAAGCACACCAGTAGTGATCATTGAGCACAGAACCAGGATGAAGCCCTGAACAATACCAGATGTTCAAAACAACACAATAAATATTGGGGCCAGAGAGATAGCATGGAGGTGGGGCATTTGCCTTGCATGCAGAAGGACCATGGTTCAAATCCCAGCATCCCATGGTCCCCCAAGCCTGCCAGGAGTGATTTCTGAATGTAGAGCCAGGAGTAACTGGCTGCTGAGTGTGACCCAAAAACAAACAAAAAAAAAAAATAACATAGTAAATGTAAATGGGCCACAAATAGCCTTTTGTGAAATCTGAATCTAGAAGCCTTCACAAATTACAATGAGAAGACAAAATTAGTCAAGTATGTGATAGGAATGCATTCTCCAGATTAGTTGAGGATAATGCAGAATAAGATTGAATTCTGTGATGTATCATTATATAGTCATTGGAATATTGTACAGTGGTGCTCAAGGTTGTTGTACTACTGAGATTCAAACAAGGAACTCCTTGATGTAGATCTTGCATCCAAACTTTAAAGGAATCTCCACAATCTAGACACTGTAGTCTTATATCTCATCTCTATTCACAACTAAGTGAGACTCAAAGCCTGATGAAAATTTGTATTTCAATAGAAAATTATACATTGGGCCCGGAGAGATAGCACAGCGGCATTTGCCCTGCAAGCAGCTGATCCAGGACCAAAGGTGGTTGGTTCGAATCCCGGTGTCCCATATGGTCCCCTGTGCCTGCCAGGAGCTATTTCTGAGCAGACAGCCAGGAGTAACCCCTGAGCACTGCCAGGTGTGCCCCCCCCAAAAAAAAAGAAAAGAAAATTATACATCATTTCTATTTTTGCAATAATTCTTAGAGACAAAGAGAGGAGGGCTGGAAGGTCCAGCTCACGACATAAAGCTCACCACAAAGAATGGTGAGTGCAGTTAGAGAAATAACAACACTGAGAACTATCATAACAAAGTGAATGAATGAGGGAAGTAGAAAGCCTGTTTAGATACAGGCGGGGGTGGGGTGGGGAGGAGGGAGATTTGGTACACTGGTGATGGGAATGTTGCACTGGTGAAGGGGGGTGTTCTTTACATAACTGAAACTCAACTATAATCATATTTGTAATCAAGGTGTTTAAATAAAGATATTTAAAAAAAGAAAACTATACATCATTTCAAAGACATTTAACCAACTCTTAGATTATGAAGCCCATCTATCTCTCTCAAATTGAAGAGAAGGAAGGAAGGAAGGAAGGAAGGAAGGAAGGAAGGAAGGAAGGAAGGAAGGAAGGAAGGAAGGAAGGAAGGAAGGAAGGAAGGAAGGAGGGAGGGAGGGAGGGAGGGGGGAGGGAGGGAGGGAGGGAGGGAGGGAAGAAGGAAGAGAGAAGGAGGGAGGGAGGGAGGGAGGGAGGGAGGGAGGGAGGGAGGGAGGGAGGGAGGGAGGGAGGGAGAGAAAACAACTCAAGAACAATATTCTTCACCTTCAGTACTTACATTCTTAACTCGGACTTCATTGTCAAGTTTTCCTGCTAATGCCAACCCATGCTGGTCTCAGATTTAAACTAAATGGGTAATGAAAAGCCCACATGCAAGTTCTGAAAGTTTGCTAAGTGAAGAACATATCGAGTGAACCACAATGGATTTTCAATGTGAGCAAAAAATAACTTTCCTAGTGCATTTTCAATTGTTGCTATAGGATAACCTTTAAGATACAAATTAGGCAGAAGCCATTAAAGGCTTGTTCTTACTGAGTAAGTGAAGAGGTTCAGATTGGTTGTTCCATAGTTCCCAAGGGAGAAATGGAAATCCCAAATCCCCTATCCAGAGAGGATAGGAGGTCCTCCCAGCCTGCCAGGGCAATTTCTGAATGCAGAGCCAAAAGTAACCCGAGTGTCACTGGGTGTGGCCCCAAAACAGATCAATTAATAAATAAAGTTTTTATTTTTTAAAAAATGGGAACTATTACAAAGACCTCTTTTTACCTAACAGGTAAGTACATCTTCCTTCCAAAGTATCTTTATTGTGGGAATACATGTCTAGTTCTGCCATATTTTCTGGCTTTAGTACTGAAAATTTTTTTTACAATAAAAACATATTGGTTAAAAACAGATATATGATCACTACGTAGTAAGCTAGACACAGAGGGGACCACTTACTCTAGCAGCCCTGGGGGTGAGGGTGGGGGAAATGGGATGCAGGATGGGAACGGGGGTGGAGGAAGGACAAATTTGGTGATGGAAATTCTCCTGATTCAATGTTAATATGTACCTAAAATACTACTGTGAAAGACATGTAAGCCAATATGGTCAAAGTAAAATTTATATATAATAAAAAATTATATTGGTTAAATAAAGTCTTGCCAGGGACCACCAATCTTCTGCCACTGACCCTTCGCACTGGCAGAATGAATTCATTCTTGAATCAGGCTGAATGTGCTGGTATGCATTTTGAGTTACATACAATATTCCTGGTAGGCTTATATAAGTAAATAATTTAATCTGTCTAAATGCTTGCCTAATATCACTCAGTACAGTGTGTTCTCTATAGTTCATTTAAAATATATTTTACAGTTTACTGCACTTTTTTAAAGAGTTGATCTTCACTTAAGCTTTTGGGTCTGATGTCATTTCTCTCTACCTTTTAACCACATCACATGCCATCTTACTCCTTTTTTAATATAATAATAAAGTTTATGCACTAAATCTAAAATGTGGTTACCTGTCTGCCAATGAACTTTTAATGATACAGAATAAACTATGATGTATAAATTTTAGTTCACCTGGTTTACAAAGAGTTACAGACACATTTATATACATATATTTTAGTACAGCATTTTTGAGAAGGAAATGGGGCACAGGTTTACAATCTGATGCAAATTTCTTTTCTTGTCAGATTGGTGCTCAACATGGTTCAGTTCTAGCTTCCTTTCTCTTAGAAGTGCCAAGTTCTTTCTCGTATCACTCTACTGTTTGTCCTTACTCTCTGCCAAAGAAACTCATATATCTCCAAATGTCATTCCTCCATCCCCTCCTCCAGTTATTCTCTATTGCCACCAAACTTACTCCTTTCATAGCTTGCATCAATATAATTCCTTTTTAGTTTTATAACTGCTGGTTCTTCTTATGTACTGCTAGTCTCAAAAATCATCTAATGCAAGATCCTTTACTGGTAGGCCCTAAAATATTTGCTGAATAAATAGGTGCCTGAGGAAAGCAGACACAAGTCTACCGCAGGATTCTTATCTGTGAATGTCAAGGAAAAACAGTGATGTCTTCCCTGCCTCACTGTGAAGTATCAAAATTATTTCATTTTGCCTTTAAGGGTTGCTTTTCTTCCACCCCCGGTTAAGATTTACTGACAAGACCTTTACAATTCAACTCCCCCTCCGAAGCATTTTATGAGGGCTTTGTTACCATCAGATATTGTCATGGTGTTTTTCCCTTCTGTGCTGAGGACATGACGAGAAGGTTGTTAAAATCAACTCTGGTACATGTCATAATATCATGATTCCCTTTGAGTCACCCCAAAGCAGCCACTCATGCTAAACTGGGGCTAGAAATATAAACCTTCTTTTTGGCTGAAACAAAAAAAATCTTTCCAGTGGAACAAGAACAGAAAGAACTGCCTTGCTGAGTAGATACACTATAAGATACTACTTCTATCTTACCCTAGCAGTGCCAACATATTCCTAAAATCGAAATTTTCCGTTTGTGCAGCCAGAGCAATAGCACAGTAGTAGGGTGTTTGCCCTGCATGCGGCTGACTCAAGATAGACCCGGGTTCTGTCCCCAGCATCCCATATGGTCCTCTGAGCCAGGAGAGATTTCTAAGTGCTGCTAGGTGTGGCAATTCAAAATATAATATAAATAAAGTTCGAATTTAAAGTTCATCTGGGAAATGTGGGTGAAAGTTACCAATTATAAAGTGAAAATCAGATTAGATATACAAAAATACTTCAAAAAGTATAGGGACCGGTGAGGTGGCGCTAAAGGTAAGGTGTCTGCCTTGCAAGCACTAGCCAAGGAAGGACCACGGTTCAATCCCCCAGCGTCCCATATGGTCCCCCCAAGCCAGGGGCAATTTCTGAGCGCTTAGCCAGGAGTAACCCTGAGCATCAAATGGGTGTGGCCCAAAACAAAACAAAACAAAACAAAAAAAAAAGTATCTACAACAGAGTAGTTGATAGTATTCCTGCATTTGATTAATTTTGGTATCATATTCTTAGGGCTAAAACAGATAAATGTTTTACTTGGCTTGTGGCTTTGTGAGTAATGGTAGAGATGGGAGGCTGGTGGCAATCTCTCAAGTTGCTGAGGGGAGAAGGGAGAGAAAAAGAGAAGAGTTATTGAGAGCTATGCTCTCCTGAAGATTGAACTCAGGGCCTAAGCATATACTAGGCATGTGTTCTGCCAGTTGCATTATCTCCCTGACCTAGCTTGGCTTAGATAGATATTTTCTTCAAAACTCAGGATGCATCCCTATTCCATTGCTCTCCAATGCCTAGAATTTTAACAAGACCCACTCTTCCCCACCCCTCTCCTTCCTTCCTCTGGACAAATATCCTCTATTCCCTGCCCAATGTATAAAGGGTTTCCTGTCAAAAAAAAAACCCCTTCTGTCTCTACCACACAATGACGACCCCTCTGTCTAAAGTTAGTCATTAACTCCCTCTCTAAAGCAGGAAAGTCCCCTCTTAACATCACATGCTTCTTGTTTCTTCAAATCAGCTTCCTCTGTTGCAATGGGAAAGAGGGAAATGGGAAAGAGTATTTTTTGTTCACAGAGCCATAAACTATAAATCTGGGGCAAGACTGAAGACTCAATGATGGTAAATATTTCACCAAATAATTATTTGTTTTATTGAGACCAATGTGAATTCCAAGTCTTTCACAGTTGTATTTCAGGCACATGGTGGGAGAGAATTAGGGCCATTCCCACCACCAGTGTTGACCTCCTCCTTCCGCCACTCTTCCCAGCATGCATCCCAGACCTCCACACTTAGCCCCCTGGACTGCTAGTGTAACAGGTCTCTTTTGTGTGTAGCTTGTTGTAGTTTGGGTTCTCTTGATTTTATTGTCATTGACTTTGGCTTGGGTATTTCGTTCTGGCCTTTTTTATTTTCCACTTCATGCACCTGAGACCACATGGCCCCTGGGTCCCATCCACTTTTTTTCCTTTTCTCAATTTGTAAGAAGACATAGAAATATGAGGTAAAACAGGGGCCGGAGCAATAGCACAGCTGTAGGGTTTTTGCCTTGCATGTGGCCAACTCCTGACAGACTCGATTTGATACCCAGCATTCCATAGGGTCCCTTGAGCCTGCCAGGAGTGACTTCTGAGCAGAGATCCAGGAGTAACCCCAGGTGTGACCCAAAAACAAAACAAAGTAAGAAATATGAGGTGAAACAAAGTGATTTATGTTCCAAGGTTCTATGGAAAAAGCAGGAGCCCTATCTAGAAGATGTAAATAAAACTTAAAAATGGGGGTGGGGGTGGCAGAGTTTGTTGTTGTTGTTTTGCATAGTACAGTAAATGTTGGGGAAATTAGAAAGAAAATTTCCTTGGCCTAAGACATACAGGGTATCTCTACCCATGAAGCATACTGTCATAAAACTGACTACAGGCTCTGGGCATATTGATTGTCCAACCCCAAAGTCTTTCTTTATGGTCCCAAGAAAAGTTCTGCTTAATCACAGTTGTTGTAGTCTGTCTTCTGTAGAGATCTTGATTTCTGCATAGATCCTAGGATGAAACCAGGGTGTCATGGAGTGTCTTTTGATTTAATTTCACTATTAGGTGGTGACGTAGGGCAACCTGTCTCACCAGATTCTTTTGTGAGGCAGAGCCAAAAAAGACACCAATAAATCAATTGAAGGGCTGTTGATGTGGCTTATCAGGAGAGTACATGCCTCACATGAGGCCCTGAGTTTGATCTCTGACATTTAAAAAAAAACAGGTGAATGATTTATCATTCAAAAAATTGTCTTGAGGGGCCAGCGAGGTGGCGCTAGAGGTAAGGTGTCTGCCTTGCAAGTGCTAGCCATGGAACAAACTGCGGTTCGATCCCCCGGTGTCCCATATGGTCCCCCCAAGCCAGGGGCAATTTCTGAGCGCTTAGCAAGGAGTAACCCCTGAGCATCAAATGGGTGTGGCCCGAAAAACCAAAAAAAAAAAAAAAAAGAATTGTCTTGAGTGATTTATCTACCTCTTAATTTTTCAAAATAACACTAAACAACACAATTTCAAAGCTTGCCAAGTCATAAAGAGGCTTGGGCATACAAAAATGAGAATGGAGCCAGAGAGAAAGAAAGAATAAGAATGTAAGGTACTTACATTACATTCATTACAAGAATGTAAGGTACTTGTCTTCAATACACTCTCAGAAGTAAAGCCTAATAACCACCATGTGTAGCACACCCCAAAAGTCAATCACAAAATGAGGGTGAGGTCCCTACAAATCAATAGGATCTCAGAATGGACAGTTGCTTCTTCATATGCATGCTAGACAGAGGTTCAAACCAGGTACATGCTAAATTTTGATGTAGGACCAAGTCACACTAAAGATCCATGATCATCAAGTCATGATCAAAGTCAGGGTCACAGTCAGGATTAGTGAGTGGTGTTATCATAAGAATCTTCAATGACCTTGGACAAGAATAACTTAGAGGCAGAGCTGAGTCAGGCAGGAATTTAGCCTGTAAGGTATATCAGGAAACTGCATTCAGAACAGTTGTCAAATGCTTTCCTATTGCTAGAGCCTTTCTCTATTATACCTACTTGCAAATGTGTTAACTTTTACTCTGGGCTACTGTTTGCCTCAGTTACTAGTCCTTGGCATAGCACAATATGTCTCAACAATACTAAATGGTTTTGATGGTATTTCTCTGAAGAGATAGCAGCTCGAGTTCATCGGAAACTCAAGGGAGTCCCAGGGATAAAAGCACCTGCTTTGCAAGCTGGGATCATGAGTTAAATCCCCAGTGTCACTGCCATTGCAATGATATTGGTCCAGCAGCTCTTTTGTCTAGGATCTCTTTTGTCTGGGTGCCATAAGAGTGTATGTGATTTCCAGAACCCTGCAGCCAGAGGTGTAAACACTGCAGCTGGAAGTTATAGCCCCCAGTGAGAACAAGCCCACAACTAAAAAGCAGCAAGGACAAGGAAAGAAAGATAAAGGGAAAAAATATTCCTATACAAAATACTAGATCAAGTGCTAACATCCAATTATATAAAGCAAAGAGCACAACAGAAAAAAATGAATAACCCCATCAAAAAATGGAGAAGGAAGATGAAAAGATATTTGTAGGAAGAGGACACATGGCCTGGGGCTATATGGAAAAGTACTTCTGGAAGATACAAATGAAAATAACAGTAAGATACCATCTCACACCACTGAAAAATAGAACTTAACAGGCCAGTGTGAGGGTTGTGGTGAAAAAGGAATCATCATTCACTGATGACAGGAATGCTGTCTAATTGAACCTCTGTGTAAAACAGTATGAAGATTAGCCAAAAAAAAAAAAAAAAAGAGCAAGAATAGAGACTCCATATGACCCAGAAATTCTATTTCTTGGCATAAAATACAGAAATAAAATCCCAAAATACAGAAACACTAATTTGAAAAGATTTATGCATGTCTATGTTCATTGCAACATGTAGTATGAAAACTAATGACATGGAAGAAACCCAAATGTCCAACTACAGGTGGATAAGAAGCTATCTCTCTGTCTCTGTTTCTGTCTCTCTCCCTTTTTCTCCCTCTCTCTTTCACACACACACACACACACACACACACACACACACACACACACACAATGGAATGCTATGAAACCCCAAAGAAAGAGGAAATCATGCAACATGAAGGAACTGAAGGGTATCATGTTAATCAGGCAAAAAAAAAAAAAAAAGGACAAATACTGGATGATCCCACTACTTGTGGAATAAAGAGAGACAAAATAAAGGAACAGGTAACAGCAACTGGCAACCTTTGACCCTAGAGTACAGAACTGCATATGCCAGGTAAGGTGGGGAGTGAGTGGCAAGAAATGACTAGAAGGCACATAGGGACATTGGACATGAAAGGTCTTTGGCACTTTGGTCATAGTGAGGTAGGGTAACCATGTGCTTCAAATTCATAAACACTAATACTTTGCAAACATGGAACCTAAGATATAATAATTTTCCTATTACTTTAACAAAGAGACGAGACAGTCTTAATGTCAGTGTTTATTTGCTTTTATTTCTTGGCAGTTATAAACCGTGAAAACAAGGCACATTAGAAACTAAAGACATGGGGCCGGAGCGATAGCATGGAGGTAAGGCATTTGCCTTTCATGCAGAAGGTCATCAGTTCGAATCCCGGCATCCCATATGGTCCCCCGTGCCTACCAGGGGCAATTTCTGAGCATGGAGCCAGGAGCAACCCCTGAACACTGCCAGGTGTGACTCAAAAACCACAAAAAAAAAAAAAAAAGAAAGAAACTAAAGACATTTCTCTGGGATTTCTTGTATTTCTTGTAAAGCTTATATACAAGCTTTCCTTGTATGTGGGGTAGGTAAGTGGAGTGATAGAAGCCAAGAGATATGGGCTGGTGATGCTTTAATTTGCTTTTCAGTTTTTGTTTTTCACTTTGAATTCTGTAGGCAAATGAGGCATGATAAAATGCAAGTAATTCTATCAAAATAAGTTGTACTGTTGTAACAAAATGTTCCTGAAGACCTCAAGCAAGTAGAGACAACATGGAGAAGAAGAGTGGGCACAAATTTCATAGAGTGAAAGAGAAGTTTGGGTTCAAATTCTGAGTCTGCTCTCTTAGGTAAATTATCTTTCCATGGGGCCGGAGAGATAGCATGGAGGTAAGGCGTTTGCCTTTCATGCATGAGGTTATCGGTTCGAATCCCGGCGTCCCATATGGTCCCCCGTGCCTGCCAGGAGCAATTTCTGAGCCTGGAGTCAGGAATAACCCCTGAGCACTGCCGGGTGTGACCCAAAAACCACAAAAAAAAATTAGCTTTCCATTTTTGAATGAGATATTAACCCTAGCAAAGGTGTTTGAGAAATCAAGTTGTTTATGAAAGTTCTGGTCCCATACTAGCAACCATTATTATTTTAATCACAGAATTTTGACTAACAACTAATTATTGGGGTCAGGTTGAACCCTTTTGAGTCAAGTTAAACCCCAATTGAATTAAGCTAAACACTGTCCAGACATAGCAATGAATCGTTTTAAGGTTTCTTGAGCCAAGAGAATGTGAGTCAGTGCCCAGGTGTATGACTCAAGTTCATGAGATCTGGGTTATATAGCTGGCACCACGCACACATGCGCGCGCGCACACACACACACACACACACACACACACACACACACACACACACACACACACACTGGTTTCTCGTGCTGTGGCAGGAATATACAATGTAGTTAGAAAGGTTCAAAAAATATATGAAGTACAGAAAGTGAATTCATGTGTGCCACCATTATTGCTTTGAAAATTGTGTGTAGGGGGCCAGAGAGAGAGCGTTGAGGTAAGGTGTTTGCCTTGCATGCTGAAGGACGGTGGTTCGAATCCCGGCATCCTGTATGGTCCCCTGTGCCTGCCAGGGGCGATTTTTGAGCGTGGAACCAAGAGTAACCCCTGAGCGCTGCCAGGTGTGACCCAAAAACAAAACAAAACAAACAAACAAAAAGAAAATTGTATGTAGTAAAATATAAGTTTACATTACTATGGCCACATTCAATTTTATTTTAAAAAGAAATCTTTCTGTTCTTACAGATGGAACTGAAAATGTCTAACTCTACCCCAAATTAGAGGGAAGAAATAGAGATTTTCTTTAATCTCATAAAATGTATAATGCCAGAGGTACCTTGATTTCTAAAAATCAGTTTTCTGAGCTCATTTTTGCACTCCCTATAGTGTATGTCGTGTGTGTGTGTGTGTGTGTGTGTGTGTGTGTGTGTGTGAGGGTTTAGTACCCTTGTAAGCCTTTTGTGTTTCTAAAGCTTTAAACATCCTGTTGTCATGGAAATAGATTCCCTGAATATCATATAGTGTTTGTTTTCTGCATAATGAGATTTCCAATATCTGTCACACTTGCCAATCCCATATTGAAGGAAACTGATTATTCAGAAATCAGACATAATACAAACCTCTGGCATAATTAATCCACTAGCCTGAGCTGAATTGGAGTTAAAAATAAATATATATATTACAGAATGTCTACAGAAAGAGAAAGAAGAGGAAGAAGAAAGGGTGAATTGAAGGCAGAGAGGAAAGAAAGAAAAAAGAATAAGAATAAAATCAAAGACTAGGGGCCAGAGCGGTGGCACTGTGGTAGGGCATTTGCCTTGCACCTGGCTGACCTAGGACAGACCTCTGTTCAATCCACCAGGGTCTCATATGGTTACCCAAGCCAGGAGCAATTTCTGAAGTCATAGCCAGGAGTAATGCCTGAGCGTCATCGGGTGTGACCCAAAAAAACAAAAAAGAAAAGAAAAATAAAAAGCTTAAAAGGGGTGGAGGGGAGTTTAGGCAGGAAGTACCTCCAGACTACTTCCTATACGTTTCAAATGCCAATGAGGATGGGTTTCCAGTTAGAATTCTGACTGAAAATTTACAGAAATCCACGTAACTAAAGGAGCTAAAGGAGCTGACTGAAAGAATGTTAAATAGTGCACAGAATTTTGGGAAAGGTCAAATCTTCAGAAAGCAGGCACAAGACAAACAAAGGCAGGAGGCTGGAATTGTTACAAGAGCATCCTGTACTCTGCAAATACCAAGCATAGTCATTGTAGTGAGTGCCAGCATAGTTGACTGCAGCGTGAACCCCAAATTATCTTTCTTTGTAATACTCACTCTAGATACAGAGTTTGGGGTGGCAAAATGTGACCACCTGAGTTCAGGTTTGTATCTAAACTAGGTCCAAAAAGGACTTGGCATTGTCAGCTTCCACAGATGAAGGTGGTGGAACTTTCACCTCCAAAAAGCCTAAGGAAGGGCATCTTAGATGCTATAAAACCTTATCTGCCCCCCAAAATTCCTCTCAGAAGATGTTCCTCTGAGTTTGTGACTTGTAGAAGCTTCTACTTAGAGGAAGTTATTATGAAAAGTACAGATTGGAGACTGAAGAGTTACTCCAGGAGATAAAATATTTGTCTGGAACATGGCCACATATGGTCTCGGGTACTAGATACGGTCTGTGAGCATTTCAAGGGGACACTGATCAGTGAGCACTGCTGGGAGTGTCCCCCAAATATGCTTTCCCTCCTAAAATACTTATTAAATGGAAGTGTAAAAACAAAAGGAAGTAATTTATAAGCCATGGGGCAAGACCAGAAAGATCCTAAAAATCAGGACAGAGGAATACTATAAAGGGAAAAATGTTGCCTGATATTTTTGCTACTATTGTTTTTTTCTTACATAGTTGTTTTCTCTCCTCCTTCTTCAATGCTGTTTGCTTATTTGCTTTCCATTCTTGGGTACTTTCAGTCCTCAGAGTTTCTAGAGTTTGTTCTTCTTTCTGCCTTGATCAACTTGCCTGAGGTTGATATTTTAACATGCAGTGTTGAAAATCCTGACATAAAATACTGGTAAATGTTAAAAATACTCTGAAATGGGGCTGGAGAGAGAGCACAGTAGTAGGGCATTTGCCTTGCATGCTACTGATCTGGGACAGACCTAAGGTCGATCCCTGGCATCCCATGTGGTTCATAGAGCTTGCCAGGTGTGATTTCTGAGTGCAGAGCCAGGTCAAGTAAGTTTGGAGCAGAAACATTTTGTTTAGGTTAGATTTTATAAAGCTTTAGACATTTTCATAAAAATGTCAGAGCAGTTCTGACAAACAGTAGATAACAATTGTTACCTTAGGTGACAGGATTGGCACATTGAGAAAGTCCTGGCCATTGACCTTATATAATTATCAAAGGAATTGCTAACAGCCTGACCATAATTCTTCTTCTGTTGTATCTTGGTATTTCTTAGAACAATACTTTTCATTTTATAGCACCTGCAGACCTGTATTGTTCCAAGAACCAGAGGCTGAAAACCACGGTTTTAGTTTTAACCCTCCTTCCTGATAATCTTATTTGTAGATGGACATTCCCTAGTTGGCACATAGACACATAACCCAGACCCATTAATTGTACAATATCATTCCCATGGTTACAGAAACTCATCTATTGAGGAGCCATATTCCAGAGACATAATTATTCGAGTTTTATATTTATTTGACTTGGGGGTGAATGGGGTTGTGATTGTCTGTTAAGAGTTTCTGGGTTTCTTTCCTCTAGAATTATTGGGCTTATACTATGTGAGCCTGGAGAGGTTAAAGAACACCAAGCAACTTTAAATTCAAAGGTGGAAAGAATGGGAAAAGTATCTTTTTGGGGGGCCGGCGAGGTGGCGCTAGAGGTAAGGTGTCTGCCTTGCAAGCATTAGCCAAGGAAGGACCTCGGCTCTATACCCCCAGCGTCCCATTTGCGCCCACCCCCAAGCCAGGGGCAATTTCTGAACAGTTAGCCAGGAGTAACCCCTGAGCATCAAATGGGTGTGGCCCGAAAAAAGCAAAAAAAAAAAAAAAGTGTCTTTTTTTTAACGATATTACCCAGGCACCTGAAGTCAGCCATACTTATAAGTGTGCCAAAATTCCTGCTTTACTTTGACTAAAACCATATAATATGTATTCTTCTTCTCTCTTCCTAAGGAGTCCTACTGGAAAGAGCAGGTGGAAATTTATGGGATGCAAATCAGTTTCAGCACAGCCATGCCTGGAGTCTAACATGATTAAGGACCTCTGAGTCTCTTCACCTCCAAACTCCTCTCCCCCACCTCCCAGTCTTCCACTCAGTCAAACTAAGTAGTTTGGGGAGTGGGGAGGGCTTATATCCAGTTCACTCAGGGGACTCATCTGTTGGAAGGAAGCTGTGAGGAAAATTGCCGAATCTCAAAAGCTTGGCCCTGCGCCAGGATTGGTGTTGATGGATCAGGATTTCTGGGAACTAGTCACAGTGAAATGATATAGTACAGAATTCCTAGAATTCTTTGAATAAGAAACGCTGATGGTTAACTATTTCGGCAGGGTTTCAATGAACCAGACAGCCCTTTCCTCCCAAAGAAAACAATATCTGAAGTGCAACAAGAAAAGGAAAGCCCTGATCCCTGCCACTCTGCATTTAAAGTGATACGAGTCTCTATACAGTTGTGCAAGCCATTCACTCAAAGGCACCAAACACAATGTAATTATGGGAATAGCGCCCTCTGGGGTTGTTCTGCTTCAACCTTAACAGCCTTAAGTAATGAATGATCCTCGCTTACTAATTAGCTAAGTAGCATTAGCCTAGCTAGACCCTAGGGTCAGAAGGAGAGACTTCTTGTATTAACTACTGAACGGGGTGAAAAGAAAGAAGCAGCCATTTGTAACCAATATCTCAGCCAGGAAGAAGAAGCATTAGCAATTGGCTTCTTCAGAAATGAGCCAATTGAACTGTCTGTGGAACTACCATGTCTGAGACCTGTAAACTGAGTCTAAGTTGGGATCACGGGCCAAGATGAAGCCTGCCGTCCCCTGAGCTTTGAGTCCCTGCACAAAAATTTTAACAAAAGGACCAAATTGAGCCAATCCCAAATAAAATGGCGTTTCTTTTAAAAGGCACCTGGTGGAGAGAAAGCTCAAAGAGGTGGTGCGCTTGTCTTGAATGCAAAGGTCTCCAGGTTTGATCACCTGCACTTCAAGGACTACTGCTGCTATCTAATATCTCACTTGACTTGCTCTAAGCAAAATACAACAAAAAAGACTTTTAGCTTGAATGATGTACTCTCAGAAGTCTATACTGCATGAAAAGGCACTACTCAGTCTGAGACCATTGATAATGGGCAAGAAGCCCTGTCTTCCTTTATCTCACCCACAGTAGGCTTTGTTAGTTTACCTTTGTGCAAATCAAACTGAAAAATATGGCCAGGAAAATAAAGCTCAATGCTTTGGTGCAGGAGTTATATGGACTCCCATTCTTCCAAGCTACCCTAATCACAGAGTCAGCAGCTTCTGAGAACTACCAAGTGTTGCCCCAAATTCAGAATAAGTAAAGAATGAATGCACAACAAAACCTTTTGGTTTCCCCTTTAACATTTTAGAGGTAGAGATTAGAGTTGTAAAATCATCTAAAAGCTTTTCTTAAGCATAGAAAAAGTGCTTAGATTATCTCCAATCTTAGAATATTCCAGAGAGGGCCCGGAGAGATAGCACAGTGATGTTTGCCTTGCAAGCAGTGATCCAGGACCAAAGGTGGTTGGTTCGAATCCCAGTGTCCCATAGGGTCCCCCGTGCCTGCCAGGAGCTATGTCTGAGCAGACAGCCAGGAGTAACCCCTGAGCAACGCTGGGTGTGGCCCAAAAAAAAAAATAAAAAGAATATTCCAGAGAGAGATAGGATAGGTCCCACCCAGAATTACTTAGAATCACAGTTGAAATTTACACTCATATTTACTGAACCCCCAAACCCAGAAACTTAGGTCAAGGATTCACTCCTTAGGGCAGCTCAATTAGAAAAGAAAGCTATTTATTACCTCACAGAAAACTGGAATTCTGTAAAGCTGAGACCACACAAAGCATAGTTCCCATGACACTGTTCACATTGTTTGGAGATGATGATTGTAACAAAGGAGTGGTCACCATTAGGTTAATGGCAATCACACATTGAGGTGTGTGTACAAACTGGGTGCACGAACAATGGAGACACAGCTTAAAGAACAGAAAAGAAATATAGGACTCTAACAGTGATTTCAAAAAGTGAATGCCACAGACTGTGGATAGAGTTCAGCAGTTGGTCATTTGACTTACATCTGTGAGACCTTGAGTTCCATCCATGTACTACCTGCCAAAATAAAAAGAAGAAAGTAGATATCTAGCCAGAGAGATAGTATAGAGATTTAGGTCTTGCTTGCATTCAACCAGTCCTACTTTGATCTCCAGCACTGCATATGCTCCTAACTACCACTAGGAATGACACCCTGAGCTCAGAAACAGGAGGAAGCTCTGAGCACCATCTGATCTGATAAAAAAAAAAGTAGTTATTAATCTCCTTTATAGACTATAGAGCCTAGAAGCAGCCAAGGAGGTCAGAGAGAGACAGAGAGAAAAGAGGTTAAGGCATTCTTACATCCATGCAGCCATTTCCAGTTCCATCCCTGAGTACTGTTAGGAGTGGCCCCCCAAGCTTAGAACCAGGTATTCCTGAACATTGTTAGGTATGCCTCCTCAATCAAAAATTAAAGCAGTCAAGTATAAAAATAATCAAATATTAAAATAATATATAAAATAATCAAATATATTTTATATTTCTATATTTTAAATAAGATAACCAAGTAGTATATATTAAATCAAAAGTACCTAAGTGAAGTGCCTCTGAGTGATACCATCATGGTAGGGTATTTGTCTTTCACGTGGTTGACCCAGGACACAGGTTTGATACCGGCATCCCATATGATCTCCCGAGACAGGAGCGATTTCTGAGCACAGAGTCAGGAGTAACCCCTAAGTGCCACTGAGTGTGCCCCCCCAAAAAAAAGGAAAAAGTACCTAAGAAGGTACATACAAAGCTCAGTATTTCTTGCTTATTGCTGAAAAACAAAATTTACACAGCTAACATCCTGCCAATAAATAAGGCACCTTCTAAAAATGATACTGATGAATAGATTAAGGTCACCATAAATATTTAATAAATTATAGTTAGAAGAAATCTTTTACACCTTCTACTCAAACAAATTGCATCAGCTCACCAAAAAGATACAACCAGTCTATGGTTCTCATAGTGCCAGAAGATAATTAAATGAAGCTAAATTATACCACAGACTGAGCAATTCAAATATATTTAGAATTAATGTGGGGGGGATTATTTAATCCCAGAGTTTCCTGTACTCTAGTTAAAAATATTTTAAGAAATTTTGGATAATGTGTTTATTGATAACCAAATGTTTTTAAGATATCAAAAATCCTGAGAGGAAACCTAAATTCAAATTAAGCCTTATTCTAATGATATATCTCAGCAACATCGGAAATGATTACTCTGGACAAGAATTGGGTAATGTTGCATGATACCTCTTCAGTAACAATATTACAAAACACTATTTAAAAGGAGAGAGAGAGAGAAAGAGAGAGAGAGAGAGAGCAAATATCTGCCACAGAAAGAGGCAGGGGAGAGGGAGGGAGGGAGGGAGGGAGGGAGGGAGGGAGGGAGGGAGGGAAGGAAGGAAGGAAGGAAGGAAGGAAGGAAGGAAGGAAGGAAGGAAGGAAGGAAGGAAGGAAGGAAGGAAGGAAGGAAGGAAGGAAACAAACTGGGACATGGTACAGGAAACATACATTAGTGAAGGATGCTGGACATTGCATGACTAAAAACATGAGCAACTTTATCTGTGTGTTTCAAAGTGATTCAGTTAAAAATTATTTAAAAAATACAAATATCTTAGCTGATTTTATAATATTATAAAAGATAATGTAAAAGATTAGGAAGTTGGCTTAAAGGGCTATAGTACATCATTTGCATGCAGGAACCTTGAATTCAATCCCAGGTGCCTCAGCATTGCACTTACAACCCCAACATCAGCACTGTACTTTGATCCAAAACACTGCGCCTTGGTCCAAAAACAAAAAAAAAATATTTAAGGAAAGGACATTTAAGATGAAAAGAGCAAAACCAAATGGTTTTACTAGAGAATTCTACCATACATTTAAAGAAAATGTAATACCATTCATTCTCACTTTTCCTCCCAAATGGAAGAGGGGTAAACACTTTATAACTCACTTTATGAATCCAGAATTAGCCAAGTACCCAAATTAGACAAGATCAAAAGAGGGGAGGGGAGAAAATGATACATACATCATATACCATGATAAACTGGTATTTGTTTTAGGGATACAAAGGTGATTCCAGACAAGTGAATTTATGTCATCTACTGCTTCAATAAAATAAATAAAACTTACATGGTGTCAACATGCAGAAGTCCCATTTGACAAGACTCACCATCCACTTATGATAAACCTTGCAATAAAATGAGTACAACATAGTACAAATTACATATGAGAAACCCATAGCAAATATAGACAATGATGAACAACTGAGAGCTTTCATGCTAAAATCAGAAATGAGACAGGGTATCCATTCAAGTCAGATTCATCAAACCAACATAGTATTGGAAATCTTGATCAGAGCCATTAGGATAAAGAAATTGAAATATGGTGGCAGGAAAAAAGTAATAGCCACCATTTTCAGAAAACATATAAAGTTCTAAAGATGACAGGCATACAAATTATAAAATCAGTGAAATTAAAACTTTCAGGCTACAAAATCAAAATACAAGTTTTTTGCTGTTTCTAAAGGCAAAATAGAACTATCACAAACCAGAAGAAATGGTACAGGAATTAAGGTGTTTACTTTACTTTGGTTCAATTCTCTCTACTTCATGTGGTGTCTAGCTTACTACCTAGAGTGATCCTAGAGTAAGCCAGGATTAAGAGCCCTGAACGAAGTCAGTATGGCTCAAAAACAAAACAAAAATTAAATCTCACACTAGGTTAAATGTTAGGAATAAATTTCAAAACAAAATACTAAATAAATTTAGGAATTTTAAATACTAAAAAAATGTACAAAAAATAAATTTGGCCAAGTAAGGGTCAGAGCCTTGTATTGCAGGTAGGACATTTGCCTTGCACATGGCCCACCTGGGTTGGATCGATCAGTCCCTAACACTTCATGTGATCCACCAAATACTACCAGGAGTGATCCCTGAACTGTGTCCAGGATTAATTCCTGACCATAGCTGGGTGTGACCCTACCCCCCAAAATAATTTTTAATCAATAAGGTGAAGGACTTGTATACTGATAACTTGTATACTGATAACAATAAGACACTGTTGAAGTAAATTGTAGAAATGGAAACACATTTGATGCCCATGAAGTATAACTGTTAAAATAACCATTTTTATCTAACCTAATATAAAGATCCTTCACAAAAATAAAACAAAAATTTCTAAAATCTATACAGAACTACTAAAAAGCTCATAAAGATAAAGCAATCCTGATGAAGGCAGGGGAGGGGGGATAAAAAGAAAATATTATGCTTCCTGAGTCAAAACTATACCACAAAACTATAGTAATCAAATACGTCTAGTATTAGAATAGCAACTAGCACAAATCAATGAAACCCTCACTTATATAAAAACCAATTTATGGCATAGGAATACAGTATCAACAGAACAAGGAAAATATCTTTTTTAAATGGTATAGGAAAATCAGACAGCTACTTGCTAAAGAATGAAACGACCACTATCTTACATTACAAACAAAAACTAAGTGTCAACTATAAGGCTGAAACCATAACTGAATTCATAGAAGGAAGCATAGGGAGTTAGTTGTCTGGTTCAGTGTTTAGAATTGTCTTTGTAGAGCCAAAGGAAACAAACAAAAAGTAATTAAATGGACTATATCAAAATAAATAGGCTTCTACAAAGTGAAATAGATCATTAAAGTGAAAAGGCAACATACTGAGAGAATACATTTAAAAAGCTTCAATCTGACAAGAGATTAAAATCTAAAGCATATGAACAAGTTTTAAAATTTAATAACAAAAACCAAACTAAATTGAAAGTGGGCAGAGGATCTAAAATAAATCTTTCATCTACAAAAACAGACAGCCAACATGCAAAAGTGTTCATCGCCACAATATTAGAGAAATTTAAATCAATGCCACAGTGAAATGTCATTTCATACCAATAAAAATAGCTATGATCAAAACAAGAAGAAACAAGTAGTGCTGCTGAGGATGGGGAAAAATACTGAATACCATTGTTGAGAATGTAAGTTAGTGCAACGATATGAAAAATCGTACTAAGATTTGTCAACAAAAAAAAAGTCAAAATAAATGATCAAATCTAAATACCCAACCCAATGTTAATGACAATAGAACCGAAAGACCCAAACTATAACAAGTTATACACAAAAGGGACCTGTTATACCAGCAGTCCAGGGGGCTAAGGGTGAAGATATGGGATGCATGCTGGGAATAGTGGTGGAGAAAGGTCAACACTGGTGGTGGGAATGGCTCTAACTCACTGTCACTATGTAACTTAAATACAATTGCGAAAGACTTGGAATTCTCATTGGTCTCAATAAAAATCATATAGAAAATACACACAAAATTTAATAGAGATAACATCTGATCCATTTATATTTCATATGTAGGTATTTGTCAATATTTGCTGCAGCATTATCAAAACAGCCATGAGATGAAAACAACCTAAGTGTCCATTGATGGATGACTAGATAAAAAAGATGTGGCATAAAATAGGAAATAGGGTTTGGCTATGAAAAAAAGATTAAAATCTTGTCATATGCAGCAAAATGAATGGACCATGAGGGGATTATGCTAAGTGAAATCAATTGTTCTAAGATGAATGCAGATTGGTAACTAAAGCAAATGAACACAGCAGGGGCCGGGCGGTGGCGCTGGAGGTAAGGTGCCTGCCTTACCTGCGCTAGCCTAGGAGACGGACCGCGGTTCGATCCCCCGGCGTCCCATATGGTCCCCCAAGCCAGGAGCGACTTCTGAGCGCATAGCCAGGAGTAACCCCTGAGCGTTACCGGGTGTGGCCCAAAAACCAAAAAAAAAAAAAAAAAAAAAAGCAAATGAACACAGCAAACCAAAAATAAACACTTAGGTCCTTACAACAGAATGGAGGGAACCAGAGAGGAGGGATGATGGTGGCAGATAATTCTATTGAAAAAGATTAATTGTAGGGCCAGTTAATTGAGATAGCTTGGAGGTAAGGCATTTGCCTTCCATGTTGGTTTGAATCCCGGCATCCCATATGGTCCCCGTGCCTGCCAGGGGCGATTTCTGAGCGTAGAGTCAGGAGTAACCCCCCCCCCAAAAAAAAAAAAAAGAAAAGAAAAAGGTTAATTGTGTAGTAGTGGACAGAAATTAGGTGATCAAGATGCTTAAATGTAAAGGTGTTTGTCTGAAAATCAGGGGCCAGAGAGATAGCATGGAGGCAGGGCATTGCCTTGCATGCAGAAGGAAGGTAGTTTGAATCCCAGCATCCCATATGGTCCCCTGAGCCTGCCAGGAGTGATTTCTGAGCATAGAGCCAGGAGGAACCCCTGAGCGCTGCCGGGTGTAACCCCAAAAACCAAAAAAAAAAAAAAAAAAAAAAAAAAAGGATCATTTTGGGAGCAGGAAAAGGGTTGATTCTGTGACCCTCAGAAACATCAGAGGCAAAGTGTCCATCATATCATTGTTCTTCCTGGTCCCCCAACAAAGGACTAAAACCATCATGTGAAGGGAATTTGTTTGTTTTTCCCCAACTGCAGTTCACAGCAGCTGAAGGCGATGCAAGTAGCATACTGGATGGGGATGGGCTGTGTATTTCATTTTTACAGACCAAATGGCTTCTCAATAATTTATTATCTCTGTGATGGAGAAAAGTACCAACAGAATGCAATTATAAATCTCTGGCTTCTTCCAGAAGCAAGCCAAAAAAAAAAGTTCAAAATAAGAAAGAATAACACTTTATTTTAACTAAATATGTTTTCAAAAATTCTTATACTTTGAAATAAGTGTTCCTGAAGATAAATTTGAGAAGTAGGAAAAATTGGAAGAGTGCAGGGGCTGGTGTAAGGGAGTTGTAGAAAAATTAAGCACATCCAGGAAACCTATTGACTAAAATCTCCCAGAGACACTCTGATAAAAGCAGCCTGTGAAATGTTTTATTTTTTGTCCTTCTGTTTCCTGCTAACATGTAGATTTCTACCACTGTACCACCAGACTAAAACCTTCATGCCAGGAAGAGCTCTTCACAGATAAAGGGAAATAATTATACGTGTGAGGACTCAACTCACCCTATTAAGGAATACTGGTATAAGATCAAAGCTCAAGTAAAGAAATGAAACAATTAAAAAAAGAAAAGAAAAGAAATGAAACCATTAAAAAGGAACTATCACAGTGCATTATTATCAGAATCTATTTCATGGATTGCTCCCATTTAGACATTTGTAGCATTTTATTCCTACAAAGATACTTTCATTTCAAGGTAATTTTTCCTTTTTTCTTTTATTATTATTATTGTTATTATTATTAGTAGTAGTAGTAGTAGTATTTGTTTATTTGGGGCAACACCATGCTCAGGACTTATGCCTGTCTTTGTTACTTGATATCTCCTGGAGGTGAATGGGGAAGATCAGTGATATTAGAGATTGAACCAGAGTAGGCTGTGTGCAAAACAAACACTCTACCAGGTGTACTAGCTCTAGTTTCCTTTTTCCCCAAATTTCACAGGCCTGAGGTGCTACTATTCTCCTCAGCTATATCCCAGAAGTTACCTGGAGGAGTCAGTAAAAACTATAGATTGCTCGTAATCAAGCTAACTTCCTTTCCTGTCTTGACAAGGTCAATGCAAATGGTCCCGACAGCTAGCATTATGTAGCACGAACTATGCACCAGACACTACTCTAAGCATTTTACCTCATAAAACTTATACTCTAAGTACTATTATAACCTAATTTTATTTTTGAGGAAATTGATGCACCGGAAGTTATTTATTTATTTATTTAGGTTTTTGGGCCACACCCAGCGGTGCTCAGGGGTTACTCCTGGCTGTCTGCTCAGAAATAGCTCCTGTCAGGCACAGGGGACCATATGGGACACCGGGATTCGAACCAACCACCTTTGGTCCTGGATCGGCTGCTTGCAAGGCAAACACCGCTGTGCTATCTCTCCAGGCCCGCACCGGAAGTTTTGATAACAATCAAGGCCACATAGTAAGTAACATATCATTAACCCAATTTGAATAACAAGTGATAGCATGCAAATAATTTTTCTATAAGGCTATAGAATTTCTATCATACTATACTATAGAATTTTTATAGGACTTATAAGTATCAAAGGTGAAAGAGGGACCAGGGATCTAGCACAAGAGGTAGAGTTCGTTCCCAGAATATGTTAAATCTAATCTGTCCCTCCCCTCCTAAGTACAACTGGATAAAATCCTTAATTTTAAAAAAAAGGTCAGAAAACACTGGGGATGGGAATGGCCCTCATTCGCTGTCACTTTGTACCCTAAATATAACTGTGGAAGACTTGTAATTCACATTGGTCACAATAAATTTTAAAAATTAATTAATTTTAAAAAAAGGTCAGGGAGATAGCTGACCAAGTGTTTCATGTTGAAGGTCTAGATGAAAAATACAAATAATTTATGGATCCATTCACATAGCAACCCAAACTCCCAAGCCAATCACTAAACTGGAAGTAGCCCTCAAATACCACGGGGATATGGCCCAAAAATAAAAGAAAAGGAAAATTTAACAATTTATAGTCAATTAAATCAGAATCAAATCTAAGTCAGCCAATGCTCTCTTCTCCCACCCCTCGGCCTTTCTCCCCTAGGCCTTTCAACAGGCCAACAATGAAGCTTTGGTAGAATCTGTAAGTTTATGAGATATTTTTCGCTTTAATTTTTTTCTAATTTTTATTATATCACTGTGATTTACTGTCATTTCAGGCATTAAATATTCAAATACTGGGGCCGGGTAGGTGGCGCTGGAGGTAAGGTGTCTGCCTTGCAAGCACTAGCCAAGGAAGGACCTCGGTTCGATCCCCCGGCGTTCCATATGGTCCACCCAAGCCAGGGGCGATTTCTGAGCACATAGCCAGGAGTAACCCCTGAGCGTCAAACGGGTGTGGCCCAAAAACCAAAAAAAAAAAAAAAAAAAAAATATTCAAATACTAGGGGCCGGAGTGATGGCTCGGAGCGGTAAGGCTTCTGCCTTGCAAGCGCTAGCCTAGGATGGACCGCAGTTGCGGTTGGATCCCCCAGCATCCTATATGGTCCCCCAAGTCAGGAGCAATTTCTGAGTGCATAGCCAGGAGTAACCCCTGAGCATCACTGTTTGTGGCTCAAAATACAACAACAACAACAAAATTCAAACACTAATCCCACCACCAGTGTAAACTTCCCTTCACCAGAGTTCCCAGTTTCTCACCCACCATCAGAGTCTGTCTCCATGCAAGTACAAACAAACTTACTTCATATTGTTTGTAACAACACGAAGGTACATGGAATTATCAAAAAAAAAAAAAAAAGGCACTTATTTCTGGTTTTGGCAGAAGGCAAAAAAGCATTTGTGGCATTTGGCATTTGCACTGACTTTGTATCCTAAAGAGAAAATAAAATGTTTATGTCAGAATGATCTTTCAGCAAAGCATTCAATCTAGCCCTTTGGTGCTGGAAATCCCCAGACCAAGCTTGCAAGCACAGTGCACAGGTACCACGTATATGAAACCCATCACCATCAGCACCTAATATTATCTACAAAGGGGCCTCTGGAGTTGTGCCACACGGCAGCCTTAAGCATCAACAGCCACGTGGTATCAGCAGTTTTAGGGATTTGTGTCATAAAAACAGAGTGCAGCAGTGGTGGGAAATGACAAGCAAGATTTATAGAAAAACCAAGTAATCACTTTTGACAACATGAATTGAATCAGTCCTACAGAGCTACCAAAAAGAAACTGACCATAATAAAAATGTTTAGTGAGGAAAACCACTCCAAGACAAATATGTTCTGTTACATATTGTTGTGACTTTTTATTTTGAAAGTAAAACAACAGGTTTTGGAGATACTGAGGAAGGGGAGGGAGAGGAAGAGAGAGAGAAAGAGAATGTCCAAGTTCACTGCTCAGTTGTAAAAATGCAAAATTAAAGTGTCTCTAAATATTGCCCATGGAAGGCTGCATAATGATGATTAATTTGTATGGTAAACAATTAACCTTGAAAATGAGGGAAGCACTTGTAAAGAGTTCCCAAAGAAATTAATGGGGGTTGGAGAGATAGTGCAGGGTACGTGGTCCTCCCAAGTTTGATCCTGAGTACAGAACCAGGAACAATCCCTGAGCCTTCCTGGGTATGGCCCCTAACCAGACCCATAACAGGAATCAAAACAAAATACAACACTACTTGGCTGGAGAGATAGCATGGAGGTAAGGTGTTCGCCTTGCATGCAGAAGGATGGTGGTTCGAATCCCGGCATCCCATATGGTCCCCCCAGCTTGCCAGGAATGATTTCTGAGTGTAGAGCCAGGAGGAAACCCTGCTGGGTATGACCCAAAAAAACAAAACAAACAACATCAAAAATAAAATACAGGGCCCGGAGAGATAGCACAGCGGCATTTGCCTTGCAAGCAGCCGATCCAGGACCAAAGGTGGTTGGTTTGAATCCCGGTGTCCCATATGGTCCCCCGTGCCTGCCAGGAGCTATTTCTGAGCAGACAGCCAGGAGTAACCCCTGAGCACCGCTGGGTGTGGCCCAAAAAAACAAAACAAAACAAAACAAAAAAAATAAATAAAATACAATACTACTAAGAAAGAATTAATTGCATAATAGAATGTCTATTCTGACATCTATTTTTATATATAAAATTGATAGATTATATATGTATATTTATATGAAAGCATATGTATATGTGGGGACAAATTTCTCATTGCATGTATTGCAATATTGAGTGGATTGCACTCACTTATCAGAGAGTGCAGGCTTCTCCAAAGGTCTAGAGCCCTGGTACACAACCCAGCGGTTGGAAAAGTGCCTACCTCAAGAGGGAAGATGCAGGTGACATGTGTTTAGGCTCCATGTAACCAAGCAACATACATGTGCCTGCTGTGAACTATTTATTTTAAATCTCTCTGGTGGTGTGGATAGGCTACACCAATAAACAGTTGCTTTTGCTTTTAATTCTTTTGGGAACTCTTTCCAAGTTAGAGTGTTTCACTCATTTTCCAGATTAATTGTTTACCATACAAATGAGTCCCGTCTTCAATGGGCAATATTTAGAGACACTTTCAGTTTGCATTTTTTTTTTGGGGGGGTCACACCCGGCAGTGCTCAGGGGTTATTCCTGGCTCCAGGCTCAGAAATTGCTCCTGGCAGGCACAGGGGACCATATGGGACGCCGGGATTCGAACTGATGACCTTCTGCATGAAAGGCAAACGCCTTACCTCCATGCTATCTCTCCGGCCCCATTAGTTTGCATTTTTACGAGTGAGCAGCGAACTTACTTGTGTATGTCTTGGCATATGAGCAAAGCATTTCCATGAGGTAAATTCTCAGAAGTGAAGTATTATATGAAAGGCCTTTCCCATTAAAGTGTTCAACATCAGGGGCTAGAGAGATAGCATGGAGGTGGGGGGTTTGCTTTGCATGCAGAAGGATGTTGGTTCTAATCCCGGCATCCCATATAGTCCCTCAAGCCTACCAGGAGCGATTTCTGAGCACAGAGCCAGGAGTAACCCTTAAGCGCTGCCAGGTGTGACCCAAAAACAAAATAAATAAAATATTCAACATCATATCACCAAGTTGAAGTCAATAAGGTTGTGTTGGGGCAAGATAGATAGCAGAGTAAGGTTGCCTTACATACAACCAGCTCTCAGTTACAACCCCAACACTATGTATGGCCCCCCAGCAATACCAGATATGGTTCCAGAGTTCAGGAGTAAGCCCTGAAAACCACTGGGTGTGACCAAAAACCAAAAATATTTATTAATAATTTTCAAAAAATAATTTTCTAATTGTTTTTGTGCTATAACCAAGTCCTCAGAACTTATTCCTGGCTCTGTTATTCCTGCTTAAGGATCACTGGCAGTGCTTGGGAGTGCCAGGGATTGAACCTGAGTTGGCCATAAACAAGGCAAGCTCTCTACCCACTGTACTATCTCTCCAGCTCTCCAAAATTCATTTTTATTATTTTATTTACATGAAATAAATACTTGGTTCAGTTTATGGATGAACTATAAGTATATAGTTCAATGATCAGGCCTAGCACTCCTTGGGCCACCAGCAATGTACTGGAGATGATCTCTGGGAGGTACAGGTTCAATATTAGTTGTACAATCTGGACCCTTGTTTTTCTCACTGAAAATGTGTTGTTGGATACACTTTGGCCTGTCCTAAATATAATTCCAAATACTTATAGACAACTTTTAAAAACAATAGAGGGGTCTGAGAGATAGTACAATGGGCAAGATATTTGCCATGTACATGGTCAGCTTGGGCATAATCCTCAGAATTACAAATGGTATCCTGAGCATCAACAGGAGTGAACCCTGAACTCAGAACCAGGAGCAAGCTCTGAGCACCATCAGGTGAGCACACACACACACACACACACACACACACACACACACACACACACCAAACAACAACAAAATAATGGAGAAACACTGAAAGAATCACAAAAACAGAGTTGAAAATATGTGCATTGATAAAATAAATTGAATAGAAAAATATTTTGTGTAACCAAATATTTGTTGTTTTTTTTAACTGTATTTCGATGTGCTTTGTATAGAAACTATATCATACCCGGTGTTCCAAGATCATTTTAGATATTTTTTTCCATTTTATTACACGGAGAAAACAATCAAAATATTAATTCTATTTTCCTAAGACAGGTGTTAGCTTCATTTGCGTGTATTTATATTTTACCACAAGTGGAACCACAGTAATGTAACCTTATTTCTTACTGTTCATCATAGTTTTTGAAAAAAAGGCCCATTTTTTAAGCCTGATCTTCAGAAACAAAATATATAATCACATAATAAATTCACACATAAATGTACATAAATAAATTCTATAATAATTTCACTATTTCTGATATATACATTGTATATTAATTTGGATGATCCACTTATTGAATATTTAAATATTTTCTCAAAATATTGAGTAGTACCACAAAGAAAGAAAAATTATTGGGTCAAAAATCTGAGTTCTTGGGCCCGGAGAGATGGCACAGCGGTGTTTGCCTTGCAAGCAGCCGATCCAGGACCAAAGGTGGTTGGTTCGAATCCCGGTGTCCCATATGGTCCCCCGTGCCTGCCAGGAGCTATTTCTGAGCAGACAGCCAGGAGTAACCCCTGAGCAATGCCGGGTGTGGCCCAAAAACCAAAAAAAAAAAAAAAAAATAAATCTGAGTTCTTGAGGCTGGTGTGGTAGCACAGTGTAAGGCAGGGGTCTTAAACTCGCAGCCCACGGGCCACAAACGGCCCTCCATACAACATTTTGTGGCCCTGCCCTAGAGGAATCTTTTGTTTTGTTTTGTTTTGTTTTGTTTCAGTTGTTTGGGTCACACCCCCCAATGTTCAAGGCTTACTACTGACTTTGCACTCAAGGATCACCCCGACTTTGCCTCCTGTGGCCCCCCAGGTAAATTGAGTTTGAGACCCCTGGTGTAGGGTGTTTGCCTTGCATACAGCTGACCCAGGACCGATGCAGGTTCGATTCTCAGTATCCCGTATGATCCTCAGAGCTTGCCAGGAACTATTTCTGAGCACAAAACCAGGAGTAGCCCCTGAGCACTGCTGGGTGAGACCCCAAAAGAAAAACAAACAAAAAAAGGTTTTCCTGAATCATCCCATTAGCAGTCAAGTAGGAACACATGTATATGGGTATTTCAGTAAAATGCAGAAGATCCTGTATTGGGTATTATCTTATTTTTCTTTACACAATGTCTCTTAATGTACACAACATAAATTAAATTAGAGTTTTAGAAACAGAATTAAAACCTGGGGCCAGAGAGATAGCACAGCGGCATTTGCCTTGCAAGCAACCAACCCAGGGCCTAAGGTGGTTGGTTCGAGTCCCAGCGTCCCATATGGTCCCCCGTGCCTGCCAGAAGCTATTTCTGAGCAGATAGCCAGGAGTAGCCCCTGAGCACCGCCGGGTGTGGCCCCAAAACCAAAAACAACAACAACAAACAAAAAAAAAAACCCTACGTAAAAGACAACAAAATTTATGCATATGTAAATTTTTCCAGTTGTGCTCCTGGCTTTCTCTTGCCTCTTTGCTCAGGAGTCACTCCTAGTGAGCTTGGATGACCACATGGGATGCTAGGGATCGAACCTGTGTCAGTCACATGTCCTACCTGCTGTACTATCCCTTTTGCCCTAAGTTCTTTTTTGAACCTTTTGAAAGGAAACGACTGTAGAATTAATTAACTTAATAAATGTCCTAGATCGGGCTGGATGATGGTGGATGGATGGTGAGGCCTTTCTCAGCTGGGCCAGGGCACCTGCATCCCCTTCCAGCTGGCAGGTTTGTGGGTTCAGGGTAGCAGTGAGGAAAAGATCCATTAGCAGTCAGTAGAAGTCAGAAGACATGAAGCTTTATTAATAATACCCTAGCCACCATGTGCGTATCCTACATGGCTTCTTTTTTTTTTATTTATTTATTTAAACACCTTGATTACATACATGATTGTGTTTGGGTTTCAGTCATAAAAGGAACACCACCCATCACCAGTGCAACATTCCCATCACCCATGTCCCAAATCTCCCTCCTCCCCACCCGACCCCTGCCTGTACTCTAAACAGGCTCTGCATTTCCCTCATACATTCTCAATATTAGGACAGTTCAAAATGTAGTTATTTCTCTAACTAAACTCATCACTCTTTGTGGTGAGCTTCCTGAGGTGAGCTGGAACTTCCAGCTCTTTTCTCTTTTGTGTCTGAAATTTATTATTGCAAGAATGTCTTTCATTTTTCTTAAAACCCATAGATGAGTGAGACCATTCTGCGTTTTTCTCTCTCTCTAACCTTTTAAGCAGTCCCATTCATCTGCCATGCATCTAATCCTGACTCTGCCATCTCTCCATGCTGCCTCCTCCTACTGAGACTTCTTGCTGAATCTCTCGCTGAATTTTTCTCACTCCTGCGGCAACCCCTTTATTAGCAACCACCCCTCCCAGATGTGGAAGGGTTTCCCTCTCCATGTGAGATAGCAGGAAGTTGGGGGGAAGAGAAACAACTACTACCATATACTATTCACATTCCCCTTTCTTTTTTAGGCCATCACAAATTACAAAGGAGAATGTAATCCTGTGTGCTAAGTCTAACAAAAAGAATTCCCGTGAATAGGGTAAGAGTTCCACCTGCCTGATTTCCAACAGTATTAAAACGAGGATGCAAATGTGACATTTGATACTTCTCCCAAGAAGGGTATGCTTTATAAATAATGAAACACAAGCTAGAAAGGATAAAAGCTAGAAAGGGAAAAGAAAACCTAGAATCTCAAAGAAGAGAGGTTAAATTTATGAACCAATATCATCCAAATATAACTTGTTTTCTGACAATGATATATCAACTTTCCCTGTCCAAGGTTTGAGCCTTTCTCTATGACACTAATGAAGAACTGATGCTTTCAGGGACTGGAATGGATGTGTGTAGCAGGTAGGGCATTTGCCTTGCATATGGCTGACCCAAGACAGACCCAGTTTTGACCCCCAACATTCCTTATGGTCCCCCGAGCCTCCCAGGAGCCATTTCTGTGCACAGAGCCAGGAATAACCCCTGAGCATTGCCAAGTGTGGCCCCAAAACCAAAACATATAAAAATTAAAAAAAAAAGAACTGATCCTCTGAGGTCTTGTTATTTAGGAGGCAGGAACAAGCTGAAGTAGACTGATATTAACCTGGATGCCCTTTTTGTTTGTTCTTTTTGGGGGCCACACCTGGTGGTGCTCATGGGTTATTCCTGGCTCTGCACTCAGAAATCACTCCTAGTAGGCTTGGAGGACTATATGGGATACCGGCGATCGAACCTGGTACGGCTGTGGGCAAGCCAAACATTCTACCTGCTGTGCTATTGCCCTGGCCTCAAAGGTCTGGACAATCTTTATTTTAACTTTGGTCTTTTGCCAAGAATGATGAATCACTCTGGGCTATTAGGACAATGATGACTGGAATGACAGACATGTTTAAACAGTTGTTGACACACTGAGGTATTAGCAGTCCTGAAATAGACTGTTGGAAAGCTGATGGCCTGTTTCCATCTCCTTGATTCTCAGAGAAATTTATCCAGCAAAGTAAGGGAATGTGCAATGTATCTCATAATAAGATAATATTCTAAGTGTCATACCTGAAATGAATTTAAGCTATTCACCAATATGTTTTATTAAAATATACTTAACGGGAAAAACATAGTAAGAAAAACTTACGTTAAGTTTCAAGAAAGGTAATTTAGAGAGACTTTAAATATTTAGTATATCCAATCTTTCATCCATTCAACAATTTTTCACTGTGTAACCTTTTAGGCTCTGGAAAAATCAATGAATAAAGACATGTCTGAGAACATAGTTTCAGAGATGAATGGGAGAGCCTCAGATTAATAAATCATAATGCAAAAAAAATGTAATATAAAAGTGATACATTCCTGAAAAAAAAAAAAGACAAGATGTGAGTGAATAATGACAAAGTTGAAGTGGAGAAATCCTAAATAAGAAATGGCTTTTTAGGGGCAGGAGAGATAGTATGGAGGTAAGGCATTTGCCTTTCATGCAGAAATAAGGATGGTGGTTCGAATCCCGGCATCCCATAGGGTCCCCCGTGCCTGACAGGGGCGATTTCTGAGCATAGAGCCAGGAGTAACCCCTGAGTGCTGTTGGGTGTGACCCAAAAACCAAAAAAAAAAAAAAATGGCTTTTTCAAAAAATAAATAAAGTGGATGGGACCCAAGGGCCAAGCGGTCTCAGGAGCATTGAGTGGAAATCAAAAATGGTCAAACCTAAATAGCCAATCCAAAGTCAATGACAATAGAATTAAGAGACCCAAACTACCACAAGCTAGACACAAAGGGTACCTGTTACACTTAGCAGTTCAGGGGGCTAAGTGTGGGGATATGGGAGGCATGCTGGGAACTATGGTGAAGGGAAGTCAACACTGGTAGTGGGAATGGCCGTGATTCACTGTCACTATATACCTTAAATACAACTGTAAAAGACTTTTAATTCTCATTGGTCTCAATAAAAATTAAAAAAACAAAAAGAAATGGCTTTTTCAACTTGAAGCATCTCTACTGAACTAAAAAATTAACTAGAAAAGAAGAGATCAATTTTAAGACTAAAAGCCCACATCGGTAAGTACCAGAAGGAAAGAGAAAGAGGGCTTCATCTTTATGATTAAGGATAAAGCTGAATTTTAATGGCAAGTTTTACATAGAAGTTGATGCATAACAATGCCTGCAGCAACCCTTATAGTGCAATGTTATTTCAATTGAAACTTTAAAATTAAACAAAATTGAAATGGAAGAAAAGAGGTCTATTCCAGACCCCACCCTATCTTCCTCTGGCCTCTCCAAACCTAGAGCTACATGCAGACAGTCACACATATGCAGCCCCCTTATCTAATAACCCCAGATTTAATACAGAGATTTGTTTTTCTATTTTGGGGCCACACCTGGCAGTGCTCAGGACTTACTCTTAGCTCTGCACTTAGGGACTACTCCTGGCAGTCTCAGGGGACTATATGGGTTGCCAGGATTTGAACTTAGGTCAGCCATGTGCAAGACAAGTGCCCTACCTACTGTACTACCTCTCTGGCTCCAACACTAATATTCTTTTTTTTTTTTTTTTTTTTTTGGTTTTTGGGTCACACCCGGCGATGCTCAGGTGTTACTCCTGGCTGTCTGCTCAGAAATAGCTCCTGGCAGGCACAGGGGACCATATGGGACACCGGGATTCGAACCAACTACCTTTGGTCCTGGATCAGCTGCTTGCAAGGCAAACGCTGCTGAGCTATCTCTCCGGGCCCACACTAATATTCTTAATTTTAAAAATTATACTTTGCAGGGGCCGGAGAGATAGCACAGCGGTAGGGTTCTTGCCTGGCACACAACAGATCCAAGACAGACGTTGGTTTGAATCATGGCATCCCATATGGACTCCCAAGCCTGCCAGGGGCTATTTCTGAGCACAAAGCTAGGAGTAACCCCTGAGCGCTGCTGGGTGTGACCCAAAAACAAAACAAAAAATTATACTTTGCAGATATTGCTAGCAGCTTAAAATGAGATTTAGTTATTGGAACTGAAGCTTGAATTATTTTTTCCTAATCAGCATTAAAAATGTTGGGGGTAGGAACGCACCTGGCCATGCTTAGGGTTTACTCCTGGTGACATTTGAGGAATGATATGAAGTACAATGGATCAAACCTGAGTCAGCCACTTGCAAGGCAGCCTAGCCTGCTGTACTAGTGCTCTGGCCCTGTAGAAATCATTAAAATAACAAAGAACTGTAAACAGAAAAACTCAGGAGTAAACAAGAAATATCAGTACTCACACGCTTTTAAGCAACTAAGCACCATTTATAATACCACAATCAAAATAACTTTTACCCCTGAGATTAATATCTATATTTTTTTATCAATTTGGACAAAGCGGAATGGCTTTCCTCTGGTTAAAAATACACCTACCTAGTTCTCAAAAAAAAAAAAAAAGTGCTCACCAACGAAAAAGAAATAGAAAACTTCTTAAATCCTACCTTGGAACTTGCATTTAAAGGCAGCATCCTGTAAATTTCCAATGAAACCATCAGAAAATATCAACAATTAGATCCTGGAACAAACTATACCTCAACTGAACTGGGGGTGTGTGCAAGTTCTGAGTTTTAACTCTCACACTTTCGCACCTTAGGGCCCAATTAATAAGCAAGAGCAGTCAGTATAATCAATACATTGATTTTTAGACTGGCCTCCTGTCTGAAATGAAAACCAAGAGTTACACTTAGAGTTCTTACAGCTCTGTCCCAACACACAACACACAATTTTAATTTTTTATTTTTGTTAACTGCAGATAACAGGAAGTCAGGGAAAAGAGCTTTCAAAAAATAAATCCATATAACCTTATTGGTTATTTGTGACCAAGGCTTAAAAAGATTCACATGAAACCATAAGTGGATTCATCTGGAATAATTCAACCTTCAAGAGGAAGCAAATGAGTAACAAGCTTTGTTTATGTTCTGAAAATATATGTAATCCCCAAGAAAGAACTGTCAGTTGGATTCTATCACTGGGTATGGTTTGTTAAGTATACAATTTATCCAGGCTAAGAAGAATATAGATCATACTTTACACCTACAAGACTCTACCAGCCTGGCACCACAAAAAAAGTTGAAAAAAAAATAAGATTTATCTAGTCCCCTTTGCTAAATCTACTGACTTAAGCAAACTCCATCTTCATTCCAAGAAATAAATGTCAAGACATGATATTTAGAGCTTTATACTTCATTAGTTGAGGTCTTCAGTGACAGTCCCTGCTCCCACACCAAAAACAATTTTGTTCTGTCTATATAAGATTATAAAAGTTTACATATAAGACTCGCTGGTGGATAAACAAGGTCATCACAAAATTGCCACTTATTAAAACATTTACTAGGGGCCCGAACAAAATCACTGAGGGTAGGATGTTTGCCTTACATGAAGTCGACCTGGGTTCTATCCCTGTTATCCCATATTGTCTCCCCCACCAAAAAATGAAACTGTCAGGAAAGATCCCTGTGCACAGAGACAGGAGTAACCCCTGAGCATTTCTGGGTATGCCTCTCCCCCCACCTCAAAATTTACCAGTCTATCTGTAAAATGGGCAAACAAGTATCACCTGGTCTATTTTATTGATTTTTTTTCTTTTTTTTTTTTTTGGCTTTTTGGGCCACACCCGGCTGCACTCAGGAGTTACTTCTGGCTCTGTGCTCAGAAATTGCCCCTGGCAGGCTCAGGGGACCATATGGGTTGCCAGAAATTGAACTCAGGTTTTTCTCTGGTCAGCTGCATGCAAGGCCATCACCCTTCAGCTGTGCTATTTTTCTGCCCCCCCCCCATTTTGTTGAATTTTTAAAAAGAGAAAAATACTTTTGTATCAGCAGGATAACATTTTTTTAATGAGGCATGACCAAGCAAAGCAGTCACCTCAGTGGTTCATGGGCCACAGTTGCAGGCAAATCTGCTGCTAGTGTCTGGGGCCATGCGGGTGGGTGTTAGGGTGCTGATAAAGTAGGATGCTCATTTCCTGTAGTCTAGGCAAGCAATAGGCAGGCTGACTTACCACTGTCTTTAAAAAAATTTTAATTGAGATTCTGTGGTTTACAATGCTATTAATAATGGTTTCTTGTGAACATAATTTTAACACCACACTCATCACCAGCCTACCCCTCCCTCTCCAGAGGACCCTAACATTCCTCCCTCTGACCCCTCAAACTCAATGGTGTAGACCAGTTCTCCTATTATGTTGCCTTTAGACCTTTGTTGCTACCTCACTGTGTATCTTAAATCCCACACATGAGAGATCATTCTTTACTTATCCCTTTCCTTCTGATTGACTTCATGCTGAAAATTATAGAATTTGTTGTTTTTTTTTTGGGGGGGGGGGGACACCCAGTGACACTCAGGGGTTACTCCTGATTATGTGCTCAGAAATTGCTCCTGGCTGAAGTGACCATATAAAACCATATAAGGTCAAACTTCGATCCGTCCTAGGTCAGCCACGTGCAAGGTAAATGCCCTTCTGCTGTGCCACTGCTCTGGTGAAAATTATAGAATTTTATTTTTTCTTAGGGCTCCATAGTATTGTCACTGTCACTTTTTTGTTCGGTTTTGGTTTTGGTTTTTTGGGCCACACCTTGTGTCGTTCATGGGTTACCTCGGGCTCTGTGCTCAGATCGCTCCTGGCTCAGGGGACCACATGGGATGTCTGGGATTGAAGCCACATCCATCCTGGGCCAGTTGCATGCAAAGCAAATGTCCTATCATTCCAGCCCATTGCCACTGTCTTTTAGCAAGCCTCGCAGTTACAAATTCCAGAATACAGTGGGCAATATGAGTTCATGGGGAAAATGGAAGGGCGCTGGAGGAAGAGAACTAAGCACTTTCTACAGTCACAATAATATTATTATAACATTACTTATTATAACATTGCTATACCATTACCCACTTGAGGAAACCTGAGAGTAATAAACAAATGTATTTGCTTTTATATATTCATAATTAACTCTAGTTCCTTTTTTGTTTTGTTTTGTTTTGTTTTTGTTTTTGTTTTTTGGTTTTTGGTCACACCCGGCGGTGCTCAGGGGTTACTCCTGGCTGTCTGCTCAGAAATAGCTCCTGGCAGGCACGGGGGACCATATGGGACACCGGGATTCGAACCAACCACCTTTGGTTCTTGATCGGCTGCTTGCAAGGCAAACACCTCTGTGCTATCTCTTCAGGCCCTAACTCTAGTTCCTAATTGACTTATATCTCTCATAAGGAGCCATATGGTTTTTCTAGCATGGAAATAAATTTAACATGTCATCAAAGTTCATAATGAAGCTTAATAAACAAATTATTTGAAAGTAAACTTGCCCAGTAATCACAAGAAAACCAAGGTGAGAGTGGTAAAATGAAAAAACAAGTTATTAGGCACATTAATTGATTTTGATCTGAAGGAATGAGTTTAACACCACAATCACAGGAGTTTAATTTTGTTTTGATTTGGTTTGTTTCTTCACCAATTCCCTTTCTGAACAGGACAACTAATCAAGGGACCCTACCAATCTCTGGGTGCAGATTAAAGAATTAAGCAGGGTGGCTGGAGGGGTGGCGTTAGAGGTAAGGTGTCTGCCTTGCAAGTGCTAGCTAGGATGGACCTTGGTTTGATCCCCTGTCAAGAGCAATTTCTAAGCACATAGCCAGGAGTAACCCCTGTGCATCACTGCCTGTGCCCCTCCTCCCCCAAAAAAGAATTAAGCAAAAAAAAAAAATTCTTTGCTGTCTATATAATCTGTGCATAAAATAATTTATTTTTTTATCTGTGATAAAAGAATCTAGATGTTCCCAAAGTGGGAGATTGAGGAAGCTTCTGACAAAGGCAGCGTGGGGAAAGGGGAGGCACTATGGAACAATCAATCAGAGGCCTGTCACTGGGGAAGGAGACTTGCAGAGCCATGACCTTTAAGGACTATAGGGAATGTCAGTCGCCAAGAGCAGTGGAAAACACCAACATCAACCAACAGTTCAAAAGAAGCTAATCATCGTGCAATGGATGCCACTGTCAAGTAAACCACCTATTTCATGTAAAGAAAAGGAAAACATAAATATTTCTTCTGTCATCCAGAGAACTAATAATCATCTAATTTTCCTACACAGAAAAAATATCTATGATTTGATGAATAATATATATTGGTCTCTACCCCTGGATCCTCAAATCCCTTGGGATTTTCTGGGTGATGGTAACTTTTATCCAATGAGATTACTCTTGGTAAACTCTTTGAAAGATCCTGGTCACCAAAAAGAAAGAAAACATTTTTTTTTTTTAAGCGCTGAGAACTAGGGGACGGAGAGATAGCACAGGGATAAGGCATTTGCCTTGCATGCGACCAACCTGGGATGGACCTGGATTCAATCCCTGGCATCCCATATGGTCCCGAGAGCCTGCCAGGAGTGATTTCTGAGCTCAGATCCAGGAGTAACCCCTGAGCACCTCTGGGTGTGGCCCAGCAACAAAAACAAAAACAAACAAACAAAAAAAGAGTTGAGAACTTTCAGCCCTGAAACTATTCTTTGAAGAGCATAAAAATGTAATGATTAGGGGCCAGAGAGATAGCATGGAGGTAAGGCGTTAGCCTTTCATGCAGAAGGTCATCGGTTCGAATCCCGGCGTCCCATATGGTCCCCCGAGCCTGCCAGGAGCGATTTCTGAGCATGAAGCCAGGAGTAACCCCTAAGCGCAGCCAGGTGTGACCCCAAAAACAAACAAAAAAAATGTAATGATTAATTAGTCAAGTGTATGTTATGGACCTATCTGCCAGGTAGGTGGAAAAGGCTGCCTACAGAAGAGAGGGAAGCTCTCTCTCTGCACCATCTGGACATTCATCAGTACTCATTACCAAAACCTATGTTAGTAAAATAGAAAATAGTAAAGAACTATTTTTGTTTTTGTTTTTGTTTTTATTACGAGCTGTCTTAACAGCTTAACCAAACCCAACAAGGGGCCTGCAAGAACCTCACATTTTTGGTTGATTGATGGAAAGCACAGCTGATAAAGTGATTGGCACTTAAAATTGGTGGTAGGGGCCAGAGACACAGTTCAGCAGGTAAGGCATTCGTTTTGCATGTATCTTAATTCATGGTTGGCACCACACAGTGTCGCCAAAGCACTGCCAGGAGTAATCTCTGAGCACAACTGTGTGCCTACTCCTGAGAAACTGAACTGGGGTACACGCAGTCTTGTGGGACTGAGTAGGTAAATATTTGCCTTGCAAATGGCCAACCTGTGTCCAATCATTGACATCCCATAATGGTTCTACCATTCAAGCCCTTGATTCCTAGGGTCACAGAGGGAGAGGGAAAAAGAAAACACTACTAAATGCCCTCTTTTGGCCTTTACCCATTTACAAGACTCCACTTGGTGTAAATTCAAAAAAGCCTGAGAGATAATGTCGGTTTTAAGATTATAAGCACCTGGTGGTGACCATCTTCAAGGTCATTGGAGCCTGTCATCCATTCTCCAGGTGCAGGGCAATTCCTTCTGAAAGTCAACTCCGCATTTAATCTGAGTTGACTTTAAGACTAAGTCAACAGTCTGAACATTCTACCCCTTTTTAAGCTCCTGGATATTAGTTTCACGGAGGGAGAGGTGAAAAGAAAATGCTATTAAATACCTCCTTTGGTCTGTATCCATCTACCTGACCCTACTTTGTGAAAATTGGAAAATACAAAATAGCCTCTCTTTATTGAGCTCTTCAGATATTGCATTTCTATCATTGTTAGGCTATGGAAATGCTGTATTGAGTACATTGGAGCCATTTTTCTCAACAGTGTATGTATATTTTGTGTCTATCACATTCATTTAAATTTTGTACTTGTTTCTTTTTTAAGGCTATCACTTAATAGACAATAGTGTTATATAAAAATATATTTAAGTGTAGGTATTTGCCATACTTAGTGTACTTAGGGTCTCTTTTCCAGCAGTGTTCAAGGGGCCATATGCAATGTTGGGGGTTGAACCAGGATTGGCAAATATCTTAACCTCAGTACTATCTTTCTTACAAGAGATCATTTTAGAATAAATTTCTTTACAATGCCTGTCTTGAAGATAGGCATGGGGTAAGGGGAGGTAGAAAATGGAGAGAAAATGGTGGCAGGAGAGTTGCACTGGTGAAGGTGCATTTTTATGGTTGAAACCCAATTACTAACATGTTTGTAACCATTGTGCTTAAATAAATTATTTTTAAAATAATTTTGGGCTTTTTTGTTTTGTTTTTGTTTTGTTTGTTTTGTTTGATGCTCAAGGGTTACTCCTGGCTATGCACTTAGAAATCGCTCCTGGCTTGGGGAACCATATGGGACACTGGGGATCAAACCGAGGTCTTTACTGGGTCAGCCATATGCAAAGCAAACTCCCTACCACTGAGATACCGCTCTGGCCCAATTGTAATATTTTTATCTGTGTTTTATTTGTAAATATGTTTTATGTATCTATACCAGATCATGCAAACATTCTCAGATGGAGGGTCATGAATTGAACAAATTGAAGTCATGCACTAGAGGAGGGGTCGAAAGTTTTAGACCCAAGATACTTGTACATTTTCCATTCTCAGCACCTTTATTCCCAAAAAATGTAATATGAATAAGCACTGCCAGAAACACCTGGGACTTATTACATATTGATTTGGAATTAATTTGGGGGTTTTTGCACATTTAGAAACCTGTGCCAAAATTTCTATAGCCCTCATATTGTTATGTGAGTCCATTTAGGGGTCATCACCCGCATTTAAGAAACTAAGATGTAGACCAAACAGTTAATAACTACCACCAAGGGCCGGTGAAGTGGCGCTAGAGGTAAGGTGTCTGCCTTGCAAGCGCTAGCCAAGGAAGGACCGTGGTTCGATCCCCCGGTGTCCCATATGATCCCACCAAGCCAGGGGCAATTTCTGAGCACTTAGCCAGGAGTAACCCCTGAGCATCAAATGGGTGTGGCTGAAAAACAAACAAACAAAATAACTACCACCAAACTTGAAACATAGAAGAGGGGACAAGTTAAGCCATCAGAGATAATAGATAATTTTCAGCCATAGTCAAGAAAAGCAGAAAAATCACTTAGCTGAATACAACTCAAATTGCTAACAGAATCATGAGTAAATGAAATGGCAGTTGCTTTACATCTGGTCAGTATAGTACTGAATCTGTCCTGGTATCATCACATTGCTTAAACCAGTGCCTGGTACCTGGCACCTGGCAAAAAATTGCCAAAATACTATGCCAGACACTATAGCAAAATCTATAAACTATATCAAATACTACTTCAAAATATCTTCATTTAACTTAAAACCCTTCATATTCATATGAGGCAGACAGCAGAGATTTCTCATCTCCTTTTATGGATGAGGTAAAAAAAAAAGGTTGAGAGACAAGAAATTAATTATCTGATAACATAGTCTTATATTGATAACATGAGCATTTAAGATTTGATCTTGTGAAGCCCTGTCATGAATCCAAGGAGTCACAATGAAAGGTTTCTCATCTCTATGGTTCCTGAGTGTCACCAGGATTCACTCTTGAGCCCAGACCAAAATAGTAGTTGAGTACTACAGAGTATTCAAAAAAATAAATAAAAGAATGATTGTTGCCATTTTAATGATAGGCCACATGGATCTGTCAATCATGATTATTTTTTTCCAAAAGTTACAAATTCACTAATTTCCCAGAAACTTTAGTCCCATATTTTTTAGTCCCATATGGATACCTGTGAATTTTAAAATTTCTTATTCTTTTATGAGTGAATGATGAACTCAATTCCCTTGAGCCAACAAGGACATACATTTTCTGCATGCAAACATTTATAACCCTCTACTCCTACCTAGATGTCCAAACATAGCTAATTGCTTTCTTTCTTTCTTTCTTTCTTTCTTTCTTTCTTTCTTTCTTTCTTTCTTTCTTTCTTTCTTTCTTTCTTTCTTTCTTTCTTTCTTTCTTTCTTTCTTTCTTTCTTTCTTTCTTTCTTTCTTTCTTTCTTTCTTTCTTTCTTTCTTTCTTTCTTTCTTTCTTTCTTTCTTTCTTTCTTTCTTTCTTTCTTTCTTTCTTTCTTTCTTTCTTTCTTTCTTTCTTTCTTTCTTTCTTTCTTTCTTTCTTTCTTTCTTTCTTTCTTTCTTTCTTTCTTTCTTTCTTTCTTTTCTTTCTTTGTCACACCCGGCATTGCTCAGGGGTTACTCCTGGCTGTCTGCTCAGAAATAGCTCCTGGCAGGCACGGGGGACCATATGGGACACTGAGATTCGAACCAACAACCTTTGGTCCTGGATCGTCTGCTTGCAAGGCAAACACCATTGTGCTATCTCTCCGGGCCCTCTTTCTTTCTTTCTTTCTTTCTTTCTTTCTTTCTTTCTTTCTTTCTTTCTTTCTTTCTTTCTTTCTTTCTTTCTTTCTTTCTTTCTTTCTTTCTTTCTTTCTTTCTTTCTTTCTTTCTTTCTTTCTTTCTTTCTTTCTTTCTTTCTTTCTTTCTTTCTTTCTTTCTTTCTTTCTTTCTTTCTTTCTTTCTTTCTTTCTTTCTTTCTTTCTTTCCTTCTTCCCTCCCTCCCTCCCTCCCTCCCTCCCTCCATCTTTCTTCTTTGTTTCTTTCTTTCTTTGTTTGTTTGTTTCTTTCTTGCTTGCTCTTTCTTTTTCTTTCTTTCTTTTCTTTCTTTCTTCCTTGCTCTTTCTTTCTTTCTTTCTTTCTCTCTCTCTTCCTTCCTTCCTTCCTTTCTCTCTCTCTCTCTCTCTCTCTCTCTCTCTTTATTTCTTTCTTTCTTTCTTTCTTTGTTTCTTTCTTTCTTCCTTGCTCTTTTTTTTTTTTTTTTTTTGGTTTTTGGGCCACACCCTGTGACGCTCAGGGGTTACTCCTGGCTATGCACTCAGAAGTTGCTCCTGGCTTCTTGGGGGACCATATGGGACGCCGGGGGATCGAACCGCGGTCCGTCCTAGGCTAGCGCAGGCAAGGCAGGCACCTTACCTCCAGCGCCACCGCCCGGCCCGCTCTTTCTTTTTCTTTCTTTCTTTCTTCCTTTTTCTTTCTTTCTTTCTTTCTTTCTTTCTTTCTTTCTTTCTTTCTTTCTTTCTTTCTTTCTTTCTTTCTTTCTTTCTTTCTCTCTTTCTCTTTCTTTCTTTCTCTTTCTCTCTCTCTTCCTTCCTTTCTTTCTTTCTTCCTTCCTTCCTTCCTTCCTTCCTTCCTTCCTTCCTTCCTTCCTTCCTTCCTTCCTTCCTTCCTTCCTTCCTTCCTTCCTTCCTTCCTTCCTTTCTTTCTTTCTTCCTTCCTTCCTTCCTTTCTTCCTTTCTTTCTTCCTTTCTTTCTTCCTTTCTTTCATTCTTTCATTACCTCAGAAATCATTCTTCATCAGCTCTCTGACTTTGTCTTCAAATTCTATTATCGTATGCCACCATTTCTGGTAGTATGCTACCATCTCTACTGGCTGTCCTATTAATGTCTCACACTTGATCTAGTTGCCTCCTAATTGACTTCTCAGTTTCCAATCTTTCTGGGACAATTCTAATAAATCTTCTAGAATGATGGGGATGTCCCACACTTCCACATTCTTATATGGTAACCACTAGCCATTTGTAGCTATTTGAAATGAATCCAGTAGATCTAAGAAATTAAAGCTATTTAGAGCTGGCATAGCACAGCAGTAGGGCATTTGCCTTGCATGTGACAAATCCAGGATAGACCAGGTTTGATTCTGGCACACAATATGGTACCCTGAGCCTACCACGAGCAATTTCTGAGCACAGAGTCAGGAGTAACCCCTAAACACTGCCAGGTATGGCCCCAAAACCAAAACAAACAAGCAAAAAAGAAATTAAAGCTATTTAATTTTAATTTTATAAGTCACATGAACTAGTGCCTACCATAATTGGATACCACATATAAAGAATAGGTGTCCAAACACATAATTTCCTGTTTAAAATCTTCCACTGGGATTTAAGGGAGAAAGGGAATAGTACAGGTGTCTGCTGTGTGCAGTCAACCCTAACCCAATTCTTGGAATTTTTAGGAGTGATCCCTGAGCACAGAGCCAGGAAGTAGTTCCTGAGCACTGTCAGGTGTGACCAACATTGGCCCCTCACAATAATAAAGTAAAATAAAATCATCCACTGAATTTGGAAGATAGCTCAAAGGGTCTGAGTACATGTTTATTTGTTTTTTGTTTTTTGGGCCACAGCCATTTGATGCTCAGGGGTTACTCCTGGCTTTGCGCTCAGAAATTGCTCCTGGCTTGGGGGACCATATGGGACGCTGGGGGATCGAACCGGGGGATCGAACCGCAGTCCATCCTACACTAGTGCTTGCAAGGCAGACACCTTACCTCTAGTGCCACCTCTCCGGCCCCCTGAGTACATGTTTTACATATGAGTATTGAGTATAATCCCAACACTTCACTGTCTCCAAGCACCACTAGAAATGACTCCTCAGCACTATGCCAGGGACCTTAAGAACCTCTGAGTATGCCCCTAAACCAAAAATAATAATAACTTAAACTAATTTATTTTAGAGCCATATAGTATAATGGGCAAGGTGTTTGCCATGTATGCAGCCAACATAGGTTTAATTTGTGACTTCTCATATGGTCCTCCAGTCCTGCCAAGAATGATTCTTGAATGCAGAGCCAGGAGTGTCCAAAAACCAACCAACCAAATAAACAAGCAAACAAAAACAAACAAAAAACCTCTTGCTGCAGTATAATAAAATTAAGAAAAATAGTTACCTAATACACAAAGTTCCAATTGCTCTGGCCCGCATTTACCTTCTGCCCTTAGCTCATCTATTCCAGCCACATGGATCCACTTCATGCCTTTCAAACTTATCCAGTTCACTCTCTAACATTTATGTGTCTTCCTTTCGTGGATCCTCTTATAATTTATCCCTTCTTTTCATTTTGAACCTATCTCTTCGTGGAGACATCTCTACCTTTATCCCTAACTGTTGCCTCAAATATTAACACTTATAAAATATACAATTTGTAGCATTTATTAGAACTGAAATTATTATGGGTGTATTTGTTTCCACATGTTTGTTAATATGCTAGATTTCATTTAGTTAGAAAAAATTGAAACAGAGAGATCAGAGGGGAGGAGAGAGAGAGAGAGAGAGAGAGAGAGAGAGAGAGAGAGAGAGAGAGAGAGAGAGAGAGAGAGAGAGAGAGAGAACACATATACAGCTTCACAGGCAGAACACATGTTTGCATACAGTGGGACACAGGTTTAATCCCAAACCCTGCAAGGTCCCCCAAACACCACCAGAAATAAACCCTAAGCATAGAGTTGAGCAAAGGGCAGAGACCTGGGAGTAATCCCTGAGCAGTGTCAGATAATGACCCAAAACTACCACCACTCCACAAAAAAACCCACTAAATAGAAGACCTTAGTTAATTTTTATCTACTTAGCACTATTCTAGTGTCCTAAATGTCAGACATTACAGATCCTTGGAGGTAAAGCCCTGAGGATAATATCCTGCAATAAATAGGAGAGGATCACATGTTGTTCTATTCTGACATAGGACTTACTGGGCACAGACAACACATCTTAAAAGACAAAGAACCAGCCCTAAATGAGGGGTTTAGAATTACTCTGAGAAGGTGTGGACAGTTGCAGAGATCATTTATCCTGTCTTTCTCTTTCCTGTTTCTTCTTACTAGCACCAAAGAAATAACCTCTGGACAGAATCAAATGATGAAGAGTTGCTGAAATCCTCTCATCTCCCTGCACACAGGGAAAGTAAATGAAAGATGGCAGGAAGAGATTTCCGAAGCCTGTTGTTTCAATCACAGTCCTCTGGGGGAAAGGTGTGGATTGACTACTCCTGTGATAAAGTCACCGGAATATGTGGTGGCTTTCAAGGCACGCACACATTGCTGGTAATGATGGCTGCTGATTGTCAAAGCTGCATTGTAGCCCCAACCTCAGCACAGGCTTATCTGGAAGCTCTTTGATTTCCTGAAAGGTTTTACCTAGGGACACACTAGATTTACTAAGACTTCCTTGACCTAACATATACAGACCAGGATAAAACAAAATAAAGCCTATGAATTTTTGTTTGTTTGCTTATTTTGTTTTGTTTGGGGGTGTACACCTGTTGGTTCAGAGGGGTTACTCCTGGCTTTGTGCTCAGAAATCACTTCTGGCAGACTCGGGGGACCATAAGGGATGCCAGGAATCAAACCCAGGTCCACCCCAGGTCAGTTGCATACAGGCAAATGCCCTACTGTGGGATTACGGGATTTGTCTGTCTCTATGACAATCAACTCCCACTTGGTTTCTCATAGTTATTTATTTATTTATTTATTTATTTTGGTTTTTGGGACACACCCACAGCACTCAGGCATTACTTCTGACTCTATGCTTAGAAATTGCTCCTGGCAGGCTCGGAGGACCGTATGGGATGCCGGGATTCGAACCACCGTCCTTCTGTGTCTAAGCCAAATGCTTTGCTGCTGTGCTATCTCTCTGGCCCCTCTCATTGTTACTTTATGTTTATTTTTTTTTTATTTTATTCTCATGTTATTTTATGAATGCAGCACCTCCAATTGGTATTGAAACCTGATGGTCCCACCTTCTAGGTGGGATGTTTTTCCATAGATAAAAGGCAAGGATGGAAGAGGAGATGTGGCTTTCATTCCAGGAGCTTCCTCCTGTGGGTTCTTGCAGGGTAGTCTGCGGACTGGAGTTAGGGCAATATGGGAAATTTCAAAGACTTTTCTTTCTTTAAATGTGTGTTTGATTATTTTTGCAGAGTGCCTTCTGGTTAAAACCTGTCTTGCTAGTGTTCAGGGTCAGAACCCAAGGGTTTAGATTTTAGACTATCACTGAACTATTGCTCTGCTCTGGAAATTGATCTCTCATATGATCCAACTATAGTACTCCCAGGGATATACCCTAGGAACACAAAAACACAAATACAAAAATGCCTTCTGCACACCTACATTCATTGCAGCGCTATTTACAATAGCCAGAATCTGGAGGCAAGAAACTCAACACAAGCCATTTACCAGTGTCCATAGGGTGATTAGTATTTCCTGTCCCAGAACTTTCTTGTCTATTAACTTTAATCAAATCATGTAGACCATCTATGAAAAACACTAATAATTCATGTGGATCATGTTTGTGTCCAGCAAACTAGTCATTAAGTTTACCAATAGCTATTTTGAAGCTTTCGGGGTTCATATGTCTATGATATGCACTTCCCATGGTTTTGATGATCTGGCCAAATTCTTCTGCTAATTTGTCTTTATGTCCCAAAGGATTATTCCTGTTAATGTCTAAGCAAGCTAAGCAGCCTCTTTCCTGCTGCTCTATGATCCCTCCTGCCTCTGATCTCTTTCTGTACCCCTCCCCTCAGCCTCTCTATTATCCTTTATCCCAAACAACAGCCCTCCTAGGTGGGGGTGGGACTGACCATCAAGGAAAGGTTGGCATATGGAATTGAGGGAGGGGTAACAAGTAAGGACAGATAGCTCACGTAATCCTGAGACAGTCCTGACCAGGTTTACATGTAAGATAATTCTGGGGTTTTTTTTTGTTTGTTTGTTTGTTTTTAATTTTGGTTTTTGGGGCCCGGAGAGATAGCACAGCGGCATTTGCCTTGCAAGCAGCCGATCCAGGACCAAAGGTGGTTGGTTCAAATCCCGGTGTCCCATATGGTCCCCCGTGCCTGCCAGGAGCTATTTCTGAGCAAACAGCCAGGAGTAACCCCTGAGCACCGCCGGGTGTGACCCAAAAACCAAAAAAAAAAAAAAAATTTTTTGGTTTTTGGGTCACACCTCAAAAATCTCTCCTGGCTTGGGGGACCATCTGGGACACTAGGGGATCGAGCCACTGCCTGTCCTAGGTTAGTGCATGCAAGGCAAATACCTACCACTTGCACCACCACTCAGGCCCCAAGTCAATTTTGTTTGGGGGGGTGGGGTAAAACCAAGTTGTAAAGAAATAAACTCTGTTTTGGGTCAAATAAGGTGTTAAATAACAGTCTTGCACTTCTAAATAAAGACCCCGGATCAGAGAGAAAAGCCACTTGTGGTTTTGGTTATCCTCTACTGAACTTTCTGCTTGCTGGTCTTAGTACTAGAAGCAGAAGGCTTATGGTGGAAGTTCCGGAACCTGTTCTGTCTCCTTGACTGTGTGTGGGTTATTTCCTGTGTCAGCGTTTTCTTCCAGACCCATGTCTCTCCAATCCCCTGAGGTTGGGGCATGAGGCTTCAGCTATATAAAGAGATATTTAAAGCCAATAATTCATTCACTCTTTCATTTCCTTCAATAAATTATTTTGGAAGTCCCTGCTATGTGGCTCTAAGAAGTCTGGGAAACTGAGATCAATATAAGGTGGCCTATGTTTTTCTTTAACTTGGGACAAACACCAACCTCCTCTGCCCTCCCTCAACTACCACCACCAACAACAACATGCCTGCTGCTCTTCCTCTACTGTCATAAAAATCTTTCTGCATAACTAAGTTGGTGAAATACAAGGTTCCACCCTCTGACCTCAGCCTTTGCTCCCAGGCGTTCCCGTCTGGGACTTAGAGGAGAGACTGCCACTTGCCTCTAGGGATGTTGATCTGGAAACCTCACATCATCGTGACCGAAAAACATCATGTGGAGAAACATTCTTAGCAATAAGTGTGAAGGGAATTACTGCACAGATGGAAGCAGACTTCCAAGACAAGTACAAAAGAGAGGAAAGAGAGAAAAGTGAGAAAGGGGAAGGATGTGAGTGAAGATGAGCAAAACCACTTTAAATTGTTTGCTGCCTGAATCCAGTCATGCCAAATACTAGTTGCACCTTTGCATTCAAAAAATGAATTTTTTTCTTTTATTTATTTATTTTTTGGTTTTTGAACCACACCCGGCAGTGTTCAGGGGTTACTCCTGGCTGTCTGCTCAGAAATAGCTCCTGGCAGGCAAGGGAGAACATATGGGACACTGGGATTCGAACCAACCACCTTAGATTCTGGATTGGCTGCTTGCAAGGCAAATGCTGCTTTGCTATCTCTCTGGGCCCCCCCCCCTTTTTTTTTTTTTGATTTTTTAATATATATATATAATCCTTCATCAGTGTAACTTTCCCATAACCAATATCCCAAGTGTCCTTCCTCCCCGCCCTACACCGGCCTGTACTCTAGACAGGCTTTCTACTTCCCTCATTCAGTCACATTTTATTATGACAGTTCTCAGTGTAATTATTTCTGTGACTGCACTGAACAATCCCTGTGGTGAGCTTCATGTCAGGAGCTGGACCCTCCAGTCCTCCTCTATTTTGTCTCTGAGAATCATTACACAAATGTTTTTCATTTTTCTCAAAACCCATAGATTTTTGATAAAGGTGCAATAAATCCTAAATGGAACAGGGAAGGCCTCTTCAATAAGTGCTGTTGGCACAACTGGCTAGTCACTTGTAAAAAAGCAAACTTAGACCTCCAGTTAACATCATGTACAAAGGTAAAATCCAAATGGATTAAAGACCTAGATATCAGACCTGAAACCATAAAATATATAGAACAACATGTAGGTCAAACACTCCATGACATTGAGACTAAAGGTATCTTAAAGAGGAAACAGTAATCTCCAAACAAGTGAAAACAGAAATAAATAGATGGGACTATATTAAGCTGAGAAGCTTCTGCACCTCAAAGGAAATAGTTCCCAGAATACAAGAGCCATCCACTGAGTGGGAGAAACTATTCACTCAATACCCATCAGATAAGGGGTTAATATCCAATATATACAAGGTAAAAAAATTAATTTGGGGGGGAAGGAGAAAAATTAATTTGTGGACTAAAGAGGGGAGAGGGACTTGCCTTGCATGCAGCCAACATGAGGTTGATCGCTGAGTCTACAAATGGTTCCTCAAGCACTGCCAGGAGTGACTCGAGCACAAAGACAGATGCAAGCCCCTAATAGCACACTTTCAGGTATGTCAAATCTCCAAAAATTCAACTTTGGACCAGAGACATAGGACAGAAGATACAGTGCTGCCTTGCATGTGGCCAACGCCAGTTTTATTCCCAGCACCATTTATAATGCCCTCCATAACCGTACCAGGGATCACTCCTGAGCACAAAATCAGGAATAGCAGCACCCTGAGTATTATCATGGGGGCACAAAACTCCCCCCAAAATCAATTTCATGATCATGAGGCAATAAATAATCTCTAGTGCCATGTATGTCCTTTGCTTTATTTCAAATACTAGCAACTGAACAAACTGAGATGAAATCATCATCTGAGACAGCCAGTTTAGCAGTACAACAATAGTATCATAAATGAGTCTTATTGTGCTAAAACATAAATATATTTATATGGTTGTAATGTATATACCATCACAGGCATGAGTGTGAGTATTGAACCAAAATTTCAAGAATGGAAACAAAGCCTACATACATTGATGTGGGCGCTCATACTTTTCCCAAGTATGTTTCATTAAAAAAATTAAAAACTACTACCTGAAGGGTAGACTGGTATGGGAATAAAGCTCTATGGTCAAATATTTTAGGGGAACAGAACATACTATATCTTCTTGAAGTTTCACAAGATTTTCTAGCAATTATATATGGTTAAAAAAATCCAATGCAAAAAGCTTTATAAATGTTGCTAACTGATTTCTCAAGTGTATACAGCCCTGCCATGGCATACATAAACTTAGGGGAACTCAGGAGACTCACCAGATATAGCCCCAGATTTTCCTAGTGTGAAGTACTGAAATAACCCCCATGGGGTTCCTCAAAAGGCCTGCTGTGGACACATTTTCCCCTGTGTGGATAGTTGAGGAATTCCTGAAGAGATAAACACATGCTTGGTATTACATTTTCTGTCATTATTTGGCTATCTCTCCTTTGTAAAATCTCAGGCAAAATTGTGGCCTCAATCAAATACTTTGACTCAGAAATTCCAGCACCAAAGATTACTAAGAGAACCCCTTTTCTGGACAATATTTAGCACCTAAAAGCAAAGAAAACATTTTTTTTTCTCTTTTTCTAATATGTCCTTGCAGCTTCAGTTTCTGGTAATCAAGGGTGTAGCCAGAATGCAGATCCTGAGCTATTGATTCTTCTCAGAAAAAGGGAACCACACCTTAAGGGATTTGGCTCCTTCCTTTACTTGACCTCTAAAACAATAGAGCCCAGCTCAGCGAAGACCATGTTCCTAGATATTTTCTACTTCCTAATAATCCCTGATTTTGCAATTGAAGTAAGCTTGCAAAGAGCTGCCTTGTGTTATAACCTTCTCATTTGTAACTCAGAATCCTTATGGCTCCCATCCATAGCTCAAGTATTGTTTACTGTTAAACTTTGCTTTGTGATTGTAAACATTCTCTACACCTCTGACTGGTTTTCTTTCCCTTATAAAGTCCCCTGCTTAAAGATTAAATTTCTTTCTGCCAGAAGATGTGTTGACCCCACATACTCTGTGTGTAGTTTCATTATTTCATATTTCATATTTCTTTTTTTGTGTGTTTTTTGGGTCACACCCGGCTCCATGCTCAAAAATTGCTCCTGGCAGGCACGGGAGACCATATGAGATGCCGAGATTCGAACCATTGACCTTCTGCATGAAAGGCAAACGCCTTACCTCCATGCTATCTCTCTGGTCCCTCATATTTCATATTTCACTGCTCATGCAACCCACTCTCCCTGAAGTAGATTCATTGAAATCCCACTGATGCTGTCAGACAGAAATCACCTCCAGCACAGCCCATCTGTTAAATTTCCAGGGCTGAAGCAGGAGTCGAGAAGGGTCTACTAGGACAGTGATAATGAAACTGATCACTCTGGACAAGCACTTGGCACTAAAAGGAGAGAAACAGTCAAGGCACCCCTCCATTAACAATAGCACAAACCACGGAGTCAAAGAGTAAAGGGGTATATATATACATACATACATACATACATAAATACATACATACATACATAAATACATACATACATACACACACATAAAGAGAGAGAAGGAAAGAGAAAGTGAGAAAGCAAGGTAGGAGTGGGGTGAGAAAGGGTGAGAGGGAAATGGGAGACACTGGTGATGGTGATGAGAAGGCTGCACTGGTGAAGGATAATGTATATTGTATGATTTAAACTCAACAATAAACACATTTGTAATCACGGTGCTTAAATAAAGCAGTTAATTTCTTTTTTAAATGTAACTTGGTCAGGGGCCAGAGAGATAGCATAGCAGTAGAGCATTTGCCTTACACACAGCCAACCCACAATGGACCCCAGTTTGATTCCTGGCATCCCATATGGTTTCCCAAGCCTGCCAAGGGCAATTTCTGAGTGCAGGGCCAGGAGTAACCCCTGAGTGCCAACAGGTGTGAATGCCTCCCCCCAAAAAGGAAAAGAAAAGAAAAGTAACTTGGTCAAATGGAAAATCATAGTACATTTACTGACAGAAATATTAATGTTTTCAGTGAACATGTATTAGCTAACCATCATAAATAATCACACACACACACACACACACACACACATACACACACACACACACACACACACACATATATATATATATTGGTTTTTGGGTAACACCCGGCGACGCTCAGGAGTTATTCCTGGCTCTACTCTCAGAAATCGCATGGGGCCCGGAGAGATAGCACAGCTGTGTTTGCCTTGCAAGCAGCCTACCCAGGACCAAAGGTGGTTGGTTTGAATCCTGGTGTCCCATATGGTCCCCCGTGCATGCCAGGAGCTATTTCTTTTTTTGTTTGTTTGTTTTTGTTTTGGGCTACACCCGGCGATGCTCAGGGGTTACTCCTGGCTGTCTGCTCAGAAATAGCTCCTGGCAGACACGGGGGACCATATGGGACACCGGGCTTCGAACCAACCACCTTAGGTCCTGGATTGGCTGCTTGCAAGGCAAACACCGCTGTGCTATCTCTCTGGGCCCATCCAGGAGTTATTTCTGAACAGGAGTAACCCCTGAGCAACGCCGGGTGTGGCCCAAAAAGAAAACAAAACAAAACAATACAAAAAAAAAAAAAAAACAAACAAACAAAAAAAAGAAATCGCTCCTGGCCGGCTCGGGGGACCATATGGAATGCTGGGATTCAAACCACTATCCTTCTGCATGCAAGGCAAATGCCCTACCTCCATGCTATCTCTTCAGTCCCCAATCTTATATATTTTAATAAATATTTTTTTCTTCATTGTATAGCTGAATAACTTTAGCAGAAATTTGACATATCTTTTTGACATGACATGTTTCTATAGTTCTTGTTTGGAGAAATGAATATAATTATATTCAATTCTAATAAAGTCTAATAAAGGAAAAACATAATGAAAATAAATAAAATTTTGTTTGTTTTTTGGGTCACACCCGGCAGCGCTCAGGGGTTATTCTTGACTCTACACTCAGAAATCGCTCCTGACAGGCTCTGGGAATCATATGGGATTCCGGGATTCGAACCAATGACCTTCTGCATTAAAGGCAAAAGCTTTACCTCCATGCTATCTCTCCGGCCCCTTTGTTTTTTCTTTTTTCTTTAACTAAATAAAATTTTTATGGAATTGACAATTTGTGGATTTCTGTAATGTGGCAATTCATCCTACTCTCCTTACCACAAGAAACTGCTTTTCTCTGCCTAGAATAAAATCAAGTTTTTTTGTTTTGTTATTGTTGTTGTTCCATAAAGGGTTAAGTAATACATATTTCAGACTTTTCTAGCCACATGCATCCCTGTCTTATACATTTGTTTTCTCTTTTCCTACGCTTTTCCCCAACTCTTCAATGCAAAATTTCAAAAATGCAAAATAAAACAGAACAAAGAGAAGAATTAATTTCTCAGTGGCTGCACAAAACTGGTTTGTGAGCCAGAGAATCATAGTTGCCACCTCTGGCCTGAATCTACATGGTTATGAAATGATTAATCATATTCTTGATGACAGTTGTTTGTTCTAGAAGTGGGTGCATAACCAAGTAAGGGCAATTAGGAGCTATTCCCTATGAAATTAAAATATGACTAAGAGATACTTGTCAGATGGCATTTTAAAAATGAAAAGAGAGAAAACTAAAAACAAGAAGCAATAATCACTCACTTTCTGTCAAGTGGCATGATAATGAGAAGCTAGAGCTTGATGGAAAGTAAAAATGAAGCAACTGAGAAGAAGGTGAGATAAATAATAGAGGAACGATTTCAAGGGCATTCTACAGTGCTCAGTGTTGTAGAATGAAGTTTTTCCTGCATTTCCAGATTGTTGTTTTATTTATATATCTCGGATAAAATGAATATCTCTGCTTTACACTATTCTCAAAATACGTTTAGTTCTTTTATTTAAATTTGGTAGAGGTATTCTCTGTAGTGGCAAGCCAAAGGATCTCATTAATATTTTCTGAAAAAAATTAAAAAATAAGCAATATATTTTGTTGCATCAGAGCCCTTTGTATGGGCTTGGATGGATGGAGGGACCTTTCTCTGCCTTCCCAGGCCATGTGCCTCCAATCCCCTTTAGCTGGTGGGTCTACTGGTTCAGGGTGGTGGCAAGAAAAAAATCCATTCACATGGAGGCTTCAGGAAATATAAGCTTTGTTCATGACCTATCCACCACATGTGTGGTCTATCATAACCATTTACGCTGGATCCTTATTCAGCCCAGCATACTAACTTGTCCTTCAGCCATCTTTTCTCCTGCTACTTCTCCATCCAGGTAAATCCCTCTTTTTGACCTTGAGGCCAAACCTTTTGAAACCTCCCCAAAACCCCTCCCAGAAATGGGAGGTCTATTAGCAGGTAAGATTACACAGGAGGAATGGGGGTGTGGTAACAATCTGCCCCTTTCTTTTTAAATCAAAAGAGCATAAATTCTCTTTTGTTGTCCTGGCTTCCGCCTTTAGCCAAAGGCGGGTAATATTTCCAAAGCAACGAAGTATACAGTGAGAAATTAACATATTGACCTTTTTTAAAAACATAATTTTTCTGCAAAATATATCTATAACTTAGAATTTTCTTAAAACTTTTTTACCCAAGCACTATCCTGGAACTTCCTTGTTCCTATTTTTCTTAATGCTATATAACTTTTTTCTGGAACTTTTCATGTTTCTATTAACCTTCCCTACACACAAAGTACAAAAGCATCTATACAGAACATACATTTAGAAAACAGGCTAGTACATTAAAATACACAGCAAAACATTATTATACCATTGGAAACATTAACTATGGGAAACAATAAAGCACATTTAAATTAGCAAGAAAATGACTTAAATCAAGAGATACACCTGAAACAAAGTTAGATGCAGGCGGTTTTTAAATCAAAATTTTAGTTGGGCTGTTATTCTTCCCCCCCCCCCTTTTTTTTTTTGGTTTTTTTGGCCACACCCATTTGATGCTCAGGGGTTACTCCTGGCTAAGCACTCAGAAATTGCCCCTGGCTCGGGGGGACCATATGGGATGCCGGGGGATCGAACCGTGGTCCTTCCTTGGCTAGTGCTTGCAAGGCAGACACCTTACCTTTGGCGCCACCTCGCCAGCCCCCTCCCTTCTTTTTTTTTTTTTTTTTTAATTTTTATATCACTACCTAATTTTATCCCATCACCAACACCAATTGTTCAGATGTGTAAAATCTGTGGCCTTTCATTTTATTCCTTCATCTAAAACCATTTGTCCAGATGTTGGTCCTTTCCCAGGCCATTCACCACGTGGCTTACTTCCATGGGGCCCCAGCCCCACAGCTGGGTTCGGGGCTGGGTTCACATGTGCCTGCCACCTCTGGCCACTTTTTTGCCCATCTAGCTGGACCTAAGTGGCTGTATCTTTTTGCTGAGAATGATCCCGCCTGCCACTGCAGCTGCTGTCTCCGCAAGCTTCTCAGGCTGTATATTTTCTGCCAGGCATGTCTGGTTTAGAGTTCAAAGTGATCCACGCTAAAAGTCCAGTCCGAAATTTTTAAACTCGAAATCCGTTTTTCATGCTGTAGGTCATGATTCAAGTAAATCAGTCCATTTAGATAAACTTTTTCTTCCTGATTCGTTTCCAATCAAGGCCCTCCATCAGTCTCTTAGGAGGCTGAGACCTTTGAAAAAGAAGGATTTTTTGTAACATAGCTTCAGTTCCCGGCCTCAGATGGGGGTGATCCAAGTTTTCACCACCCTTATTTCACTGGCCCTTCTGCCCCAGAAGGAGTCTTGGCCATCTTTTAAAATGGCTCCACATGGTGGCCCAAGGTTTTGGGCTCACTGCCACTGAAAAGAGCCAAAATCAAACTGAAGAACATAAGTTTTGCATGTTCAAGGTGCTGAGTTCAATCCCAGCACCACAAGAATCTGATAAATCCTAAAAATTGCTGGGCTGCACACTAATGAATATGGTTCCCAAAATAAAAAAATTAAATGAAAAATCAGAAAACTGTTTTTTTCTGATAGTACATCAAATAGTGCACTTGCTTTGCATGCAGCTGACATAGGTTCAATTCTTGGCACTCCACTGGGTTCCCTGAGCCCTACCAGGTGTGATCTCTGAGTGCAGAGCCAAGAATAAGCCCTGAAATTCTCCAGGTCTCCAAAATAAAAATAATAGTAATAATAATAGAATTAATTAAAATCAGAAAACTAGTGTGGGCAAAAATATTAAGAAACAGGAATCATCATATATTTCTAGTGGCAATAAAAATGGTGCTAGCCACTGTGAAAACAATTTTTACATAGTTTCCATATGACTCATCAGTTTCATTCCTTGGTATTCACATAAAAAATAAATTTGTGGTTCAAAAATGTGTATTCATGGGGCCAGGGAGAAAGTGCAAAGGACTCAATAGATGCTTTGCATGTAGCCTTATGTTTAATCCCTGACCATGCAAAGTCCACTTGGAAAGTACCAGATGTGAATCTCAAGCTGAGAGAAACCTTTGAGTCCAACTGGATATGATCTGCAAACAAAACAAAGAAAACAAATATTTTTATTAAAATTTTCCCATAGTAACTTTATTGGCAAAATTTGATTTATTTGATGAGAATATGAACAAAGTGTAGTATGTAACTATTCAATGGAATAATAGGAAAAAAAGAGCAACGTAAATTTTAGGACAACAAAATACTGTCCTAAATATATACTGATAGATATTCATTATATATTTCTCAAAATCCATAGAATAGGAGACCACAAAAGTAAATTTTAAGGTGAATAGGAATATTTGCTTTCTGTAACAAATAAACCATTTCAGTGTGTGACATTTAGATTGGAGTATACTTTACACTTGCAGGAATAGTGGCATAACAAAATTCTCTATATCTTATTGTCAATCATGCTGTGAATTTAAGTCTGCTCTAAAAAAAATAAACTTAAGACAAGGTGTTGACTAACATAAAACAAAAGATTAAGGAGAGACTTTAAAAAACTGAGCTTTGCATGTAGGACCCCCACATTAGAATATCAGTGCCTCATGGTCGTTAGCACAGAGGAGCTAATGAGCACTCTCAGTTTGGGCACAAAAATAAAACAAAATAAAGTAATACTAAGAGGCCAGGAGATAATACAGTGGTTAGCTGCAAAGATTAGGGTTTGATTCCTGGCACCACATGGTCCTTTGAACATCACTGGGTGCAGCCCAGGTAGCCTTCAGCACTACCAGGAGTAGTTCTAGAAGTCACCACCACTGCCAGGAATGACTTTTGAGAGGCCCAGAGTCACTGGGATATCCAGGGTAATCACAGGACTGTAGACCCAAAAGTATCATACTCTACTGCCCTTGCAGTGAACAACCACCATGTTGGTTATGAATTGTCAGTGGAATTCCTGAGTCTCCCAAACACTTGGGAGACCCCCTGCCAAATAAAATAATTAAACAAAAATATATATTCTGCAGACATATTGATGTATTTTATATGATTCCATCTTTATAAAGGCCAAAAACTGGTTAACCGATGCCATTATAGCTGAGAATACTGGATCATGTAACAAAGGAGTAAAGTTGAAAAGAGGAAGTGAGAGGCTTTTGAAGTCCTGTAACATTCAGTTTCTTAATTTGGTGACTTTTAAAAAAGTGTACTTTTAGAAAATTGTTATGTACAATGATAATGAGTGAAAGAAATACAATACCTATCTTGAATACAGACAGGGGGTGGGGGAGAAAGGACATAAGGGGCATTGATGGTGGGAATGTTGAAAACAAATTGTTATGCTAACTGCACCTATGCAAAAAAAGAAATACCTGCCACTTTTGCCCCCCCCCTTTTTGTTTCTTTTTATTTTATTTATATCTTCTAGAAAGAGGCTCCCACCTTTTTCATAGAACCTTAGAATTTGAATCATTTTGTTCTGCCTCATATTTCTACATCTTTCTACAAATTGAGAAAATAATTAAAAAAAAAAGTGGATGGGATCCAGGGACCAAGTGGTCTCAGGAACATTGATTTTAAAAAAAATAAGGCCAGATCTAAATACTACCCAAGCCAAAGTCAATGATGGTACAATCAAGAGACCCAAACTACAACAGTTATACACAAAAGGGTTCTATTACACCAGCAATCTAGGGGACTAAGGGTGGAGGTAGGTGTTGCATGCTGGGAAGAGTGGCAGAAGCATGCTGGGAACTCTGGAAGAGGGAGATCAACACTGGCGGTGGGAATGGTCCCAAATCACTGTCCCTATTTGCCTGAAATACAACTGTGAAAAACTTGGAATTTACAATGGTCTCAATAAAATTTAAAAAAAAAAAATGTTATGCTGAAAGCACATGCACCTTTTTTGTACTTTTTTTTTTTTTTTTAGCGGAGAGCACAAATGCAGTCCCTCAATACCACAAATTATGCAGTTCAGTTCCTCACATTTGTGGAAATCACAGGGGTCAGCACACCTGGAGTACAATGGATGTTTCGCCCTGGGGAAACCACCTTCGTGATCATGGTATCTCCCCTACCAGGTAAGTATGACCTTTTTGTACTTTTTTTTTTGTTTGTTTGTTTTTTTGGGCCACACCCGGCGGTGCTCAGGGGTTACTCCTGGCTGTCTGCTCAGAAATAGGTCTTGGCAGGCACGGGGGACCATATGGGACACCGGGATTCGAACCAACCACCTTTGGTCCTGGATCGGCTGCTTGCAGGGCAAACACCTTTGTGCTATCTCTCCGAGCCTGACCTTTTTGTATTTCTTTTTTTTTTGTTTTTGTTTTTGTTTTTGGGCCACACCCGGTGACGCTCAGGGGTTACTCCTGGCTATGCGCTCAGAAGTTGCTCCTGGCTCGGGGGACCATATGGGACACCGGGGGATCGAACCGCGGTCCGTCCTAGGCTAGCGTAGGCAAGGCAGGCACCTTACCTCTAGCACCACTGCCCGGCCCCCCTTTTTGTACTTCTAATAAGTTTATTTTAAAAAGAAAAATTAAGGAACAAAGTAATGATATACATAAAGCTTTCTACTTAAATAGATGATGACTAGGTCCTTTGTATAACAATATTTATGCAAGAACTTGGAAGCTTGCATTCTCTAAAGTAGCAAATCTTGATAAATATTTAAAATCATTTGCATTTTATTTCATTTCTCTGGATTTCCAGTAAAATATGTATATTTTAGACATTTTGAAAAACAGATAAAAACATAAAAAGGAAGCTTAATATCACCAATAAACATTGGGAAAGAGGAAAAAGTAAAATGTCACACTCAAGCTTTTTCCTCCTCACTAACTCCCATCTTACTAATTCCATCCACTTTTATCAATTTGACCCTTATCAATTCTGCCAACTTTTCTCTACCTTATTTATTTACTGACTCTGCAAATACTTAGTGAAAGGGTGCTTGAGACAAACACTGCTCTAATTATAGTTGAGTCACTGGTAATTGAATCAAAGAGCAGTGTTTCTGATATTGAGACAAGATCCTTAACCGGTGAATAAATGAGCAAACAGAAAATTATTAGCTAGTAATAAATGTTATACATAAAATAAGATAGCAATGGTCTATCTGACATTATACTATAATAATGTCAAACCAATGTAGATGGAGAAAAAAATACTACAAGTACAGGAAAACAAACAAACAAACAAACAAAACCAAAGGCCCGTGTGGCAACAGCACTGTGGGAAGGAAGGCAAGGAGTTATGAGATAAGGTTGCAAAGGTGAACCTGATGCACATTTTAAGAAGGTCATTTTTGTTTGTTTTTAAGACTTCTTACCATCATATTCCCTATTTTATTTTTAAATTTTATTTTATGAAAACCATTGTGACCTAGAGTCCTTCATAGTTGAATTTCAGTTATACAATGAGTCAGGACCCTTCCCATCACTGGTCTTAATCTCCCTCCACTAATGGCCCCAGAGTGCATCCTATCCTACCACCCTTTGCGCACTGGTCTGCCAGTGGAACAGGCCTCTTTGAGTTTAGATTGTTCAAGTTAGGTCCCTTGATTCTATTATTGACTTTGGCTGGGATATTTAGTTCTGTCCTTATTTATTTCCTTATCAATGCATCTGAGACCATTTGGTCCCTGGTCCCCAGTCTTTACGAGGGTTTTTTGAAGAGGGGAATGCCCTGTCTGGATTTTAAGTGTTGGAGGAAGCCAGTGAAGCTTGTTAACAAAAAAATAATATGAACCATTTCTAAAATTTGCATTTAATTTTCACTATGGAGAATAGATTTCGAGCACAGATTGCCCTTTGGAGCTCAGAGACTCTTCCAATAAGTCCATGGATGGAATTTGAGGTGCTCATTACTTAAAGAAGGGAAATCATATCACTCAGATTGTTAAGGAAGTAAAAATGTCAAAACTATTTTGTCAATCCTCCTCTTCCTTTTCCTCAACTATCAAGATAATTCTCTGTGATTTTTAAGAGTACCATGGTAACAGAATTCTCAATTTTGGCATAGAAAAGCTAATCTTTCTTATTATTGTCTTGAGATAATAGTTGCAAGCCTGGAATGAGGCTCAGCAGTAGAAAGTGTGTCTTATATGCATAAGGCCCTGAGTTCAGTCTCCAGATATATATATATATATATATATATATTATATATATATATATATATTATATATATATATACACACACACACACACACACACACACACACACACACACACACAAATAATGTCCTTTTAGAGACCTACTAACATAGATTCAGGGGGTCAGAAAGATAGTATAATGGTAAAGTGGGTAAGGCACTTTCTTTGCATACAACTGAAGATGATCTCTTAAAAATGTACATCAGGATAGAATAATCTCACTCTCACTCATCTGTGGAATTTAAGAAAAACAAAAGACAGTGTGGTAATAACATCCAGAGATAATAGAGATTGGCCCATAGTATGAAACTCACCATGAAGATTGGTGAGTGCAGTTAGAGAAATAACTACAGTGCCAGGGGTCTCAAACTCAATTTACCTGGAGGCCGCAGGAGGCAAAATCTGGGTGATCCTTGAGTGCAAAGTCAGTAGTAAGCCTTGAACATTGGGGGGTGTGACCGAAACAACTAAAACAAAACAAAACAAAAAAAGATTCCTCTAGGGCAGGGCCACAAAATGTTGTATGTAGGGCCGTTTGCAGCCCGAGGGCTTCGAGTTTGAGACCCCTGACACTGACAACTACCATGACAATGGCAATGAGTGAGAGAAGTAGAATGCTTGTCTCAAATACAGGCTTATTCCTCTGGGGGAGGAATAAGATTGGGGGCTTTGGGGGTTAGAAGGCTGCACTGGTAAAGGGGGGCATACTTTTTATGACTGAAACCCAACTAAAACATGTTTGTAACCATGGTGCCTAAATAAAGATATAAAATAAAATAAGATGTGCATCAGGTTCATCTTTACAATCTTATCTCATAACTTCTTCCCTTCCTTCCCACAGTGTTGTTGTCACACTGGACTTTTTTCTGTTTTCTACTTTTTCCTGTACTTGAAGTATTTTTCTTCTGTCTACACTGGTTTAATTATATCATCATAGTATAATGTCAAATAGAATGTTGCCATCTTATTTTATGTATAGCATTTATTACTAGCTAAGAATTTTCTGTTTACTCATTTATTCATCAGTTATGGGTCTTGTCTTGATATCCCCAGAAACACAGCTTACCAATGAAACCACTATAATTAGAGTTGTGATTGGCTCAAGCACCCATTCACTAAGTGTTTGTTGAGTCAGTAAATAAGTAGGGTAGAGATGGTAAATGGTAATTTTAAGATGATCCCAAGCATCACCAGGAGTGATCTCCAGAAATAGAACCAAAAGTAAGCCCTGATATAGTCGAGTGTGGCCCCAGGACTTTGAGTAAAACAAATAAACAAACAAACAAACAAAAAACAGAGTCAAAAGCAAAACGTGGGCTGGAGTGATAGTACAGTGGGTAGGGTGCTTGCTTTGCACATGGCATATACAATGTTCGATCCTGGGCACACTTTATGGTCCTTCAAGCTTTCCAAGAGTGATCCATGAGCACAGAGCTAGGAGTAATCCATAAAAACTACCACCAGCAGTGGTTCAAAAGCAAAAACAAAAAAAAAAAAAAATGTAACTTTAGGTATGATCACTAAACTACTAGTAATTTGAATTGTTCCCACAATTTAAACAGCAAACTTCAATAGTCTATCCAATTTATCTCAAATTCTAGAATCCTTGTTGCCAATAGGGGGAAAAAGGTAGCAGGTATAAAATAGTACTTCATCCAAAAATGAACATTAGATAACAAATTCTTTTTTTTCTTTTTTCTTTTTTTTTTTTTTTTTTTGCTTTTTGGGTCACACCCGGTGGTGCTCAGGGGTTACTCCTGGCTGTCTGCTCAGAAATAGCTCCTGGAAGGCACGGGGAACCATGTGGGACACCGGGATTCGAACCAACCACCTTTGGTCCTGGATCGGCTGCTTGCAAGGCAAACGCCGCTGTGCTATCTCTCCGGGCCCAGATAACAAATTCTTATCCACAAGTCTACACACATCGACTCAGAATTCCTAACAGTAGGAACTTGCTGGAGCTTGAAGCCCAACAATTACAGAGCGATAAATAATAGTCTGACTCTATGAACCCACACATCCAGGTCTTGGCTTAAATAACTGTAGGAAGCTGCATGGCAGATCATTGGAAGTGACTAGCATATTAAGTTAACTTTCTATTCCTTTACTGACATTGAAAAAGAGAAGGGGGCCCGGAGAGATAGCACAGCGGTGTTTGCCTTGCAAGCAGCCGATCCAGGACCAAAGGTGGTTGGTTCGAATCCCGGTGTCCCATATGGTCCCCCGTGCCTGCCAGGAGCTATTTCTGAGCAGAGAACCAGGAGTAACCCCTGAGCACCACCGGGTGTGGCCCAAAAAACCAAAAAAAAAAAAAAAAAAAAAAAAAAAAGAGAAGGATTTCATTTATCTACTATTGCACCCTTCAAGATGTAAAATTATATCTTCTCCTACTGCCAGAACAAGTAGACTCCATGGAGTGTTGCTGAGGCCAAACAATTTATTAAATGGCATGTAGAAGCTCCCATAAAAATGATTAATACACGTGCCCCCTGAGCTCTGAGTATCGTCATTGTTCAGACAGCCTCTTGTTTCTTTCTTATTTCTTTTTCTTTTGTTAGGTTTAGGATTAGTGAGAGGGTTAGGGTTAGATTAGGTTGTTATGATAAGGGTTATGATGTTTTTTATTGTCCCATATGAAGTTCAAGAGTGCTTGATCCATTTCTTTGAAAAATGTCGTTGGTCAGTTAGAGAAAGATGTGAAATGCCTGTCTTGAAGAGTCAGGAAGGGACCGGAGAGATAGCATGGAGGTAAGGCATTTGCCTTACATGCAGAAGGACAGTGGTTCGAATCCCAACATCCCATATGGTCCCCCGAGCCTGCCAGGAGCAATTTCTGAGCATAAAGCCAGGAGTAACCCCTGAGTGCTGCTGGTGTGACCCAAAAACAAAAAAAGAAAGAAAGAAAGAAAGAAAGAAAGAAAGAAAGAAAGAAAGAAAGAAAGAAAGAAAGAAAGAAAGAAAGAAAGAAAGAAAGAAAGAAAGAAAGAAAGAAAGAAAGAAAGAAAAGAAAGAAAGAAAAGAAAGAAAGAAAGAAAGAAAGAAAGAAAGAAAGAAAGAAAGAAAGAAAGAAAGAAAGAAAGAAAGAAAGAAAGAAAGAAAGAAAGAAAGAAAGAGAGTCAGGAAATGGGGGAAGGAGTTGTCATGTATCTTATCTTCCAACTCACTGATTCTGTCTTCAGGAGCTTTGACTCTGTTGGGGAGGCTTTCCAGTGAGGTTTTGATTTTGTTATAGTTTTTTTTTCTTTTTGGGGGGGTCACCCGGTGACGCTCAGGAGTTACTCCTGGGTATGTGCTCAGAGGTCGCTCCTGGCTTGGGGATCATATGGTACGCCGGGGGATCGAACTGCGGTCCATCCTAGGCTAGTGCTGTCAAGGCAGACACCTTACCTCTAGAGCCACCACGCCAGCCCCGAGGTTTTCATTTTGACTACTAAGTTTATAGCCCTGATATTTCAATTTGGAGCTTTCTTATTTCTACTTTCTTGTCCTCTTGATTCTCATTTATGGTTCATTTGGTTCATTCCATGGATTCTTTGAGTTCTTTGAACATCCTCCAAATTTTCCCTCTACAAGACTAGAATGATAGCATAGCAGTAGGGCATTTGCCTTGCATGCAGCCAATGTGGGACAGACCTGGGTTCTTGGGCATCCCAGATAGTCTCCCAAGCCTGCCTGAATCAATTTCTGAGTGCAGAGCCAAGAGTAACCCTTGAGAACCACCAGATGTGGACACACAACCCCAATAAAAAAGAGGAACTGCGAAACCATATTTTCTCTCTAAATCTTTCTCAGAGAAGTGATGTAGGTGGCTGATACTTCAGATGTAGGTGGCTGGGTTTTCAGATCCAACATCTTAACTGTAAAGCATGGTGGTATCCTGTGATGCTTTCCCATAGTGTCCTTTGCTGTATGTTTTTTTTCCCCCTACATGTTGTGTTGGCATACATTCATTAGAGGGTAAGCGCAGCCATGGAGTGAAGCAAAGTGACTGCACTCTTCTGCTTCTGTATCTGGGCAGGAGAAGCCTGTGTTCCCTCAGGAGAGGAGTGGTGTAGCCTCTCAGGTTAAATATGTTCTTTAGGGAAGGAGGCACTCGCCCCTCTGTTTCTCAGGGTTTCTGCCAGCCTCCAACTTCTCATTTCTTTTTTTTTTTTTTTTTTTTTTTTTTTGGTTTTGGTTTTTGGGCCACACCCGGCACTGCTCAGGGGTTACTCCTGGCTGTCTGCTCAGAAATAGCTCCTGGCAGGCACGGGGGACCATATGGGACACTGGGATTCGAACCAACTACCTTTGGTCCTGGATCGACTGCTTGCAAGGCAAACACCGCTGTGCTATCTCTCCGGGCCCCCAACTTCTCATTTCTATATTTACAGAACCAACTTGCATGAGTGTGAGAGTTCTGCAGGAGGAAGACTATTTTTGGTGTTTTTTAAATTTATTTATTTTACAATATATTTTGTTTGGGGGTGGGGGCTTACCCGGCAGCACTCGGGCAACTCTCCCTGCTCTGTGCTCTGAAATTTCTTCTGGAAAACTCAGTAAAACATATGGAATGCCAGGGATCCAACCAATGTCAGCCACATGCAAGGCAAATAACAATTTACCAATACTTTTGTTATGACCATCCCAAGCCTCCATTATTGGATAAATATAGTAGCATCCTGATTTATAACTTTTAAATAAAAATCTAAAAAAGGAAGTTTAGCTTTGAAGCACACCGCACTGTGCTCAGAACTTACTTGGAAATCTGCATTCAGGGATCACTACTGATAAGGGTTGGGAGGTCATAGGGGATGCCAGGATGGACCCTGCCCCAGTGGACTGTGTGCAAGGCAAGTGTTGTATCTAAAGTACTGTCCTTAAGTCTACTTTGGTTTTTCATTCATCTACATTTAATTTGTTTTTGTGCCATACTCATCATTGCTGGGGGAGTTGCTCCTGGAGGCAACTGGAAAACTAAGTAGTGTGAAATCAAACAGAGCCCTTCCACTTGCAAAGTGTTTTAAGCTCATTGAGCTCTCTCTCCTGCCCTTTCATCTAATATAAAAGCTAAAGGATTTTTTGTTATTGATGTTTAATTTTTATTAAGTTTATTAAGGCCAGAATGACAGTACAGTAGGTATGATGTTTGCCTAACATGGTTGAGTCAGGCTTGATCCCTGTCACCACGTATTTCCTCTTTCCATCCCAGAGAATTTCCTAAATCTGGGTTTTGCTGACTGCCTACACATAGCAACATTCCAGTGCTCCAATGTCCTTTGAGTGGTTTATAAATAGGCGATGAAAACAATACTTTGATTCGATTCACTCTTTTGGGGTAGGGATTTAGTGCAGTGGTGGGGTGCTTGCTTAGCAAGCACTAAGTCTTTCAGTTGATTGATTACCACCTATTTTTTGCCATGTGAATTGATTTAAAAATAAAAATCCCCACACCATTCAGTCCTTTAATAAAATCTGCACCATTCATTCTTTTACACACACACTCTGCATATCTAAACTTTTACTTGAAATAAAATTCTATTGAAAAGGGGGGGTGGCATGCACCAAAGGCCAAAGAGAAGTCAGCCAGAAAGGCATTTGCAATCAAATGGGTTTGATTCTCAGCACCCCAAATTGTTTTCCAGTACTACCAGGAGTGATTTATGAATACATAGCCACATATATATATATATATATATATATATATATATATATATATATATAGGTTGTGTCAGGGATTACTTGAATATATATATATATATATATATATATAAAGGGGTAGTTATCTTTTCTCAGGCACACACTTCTCTTTCTCTTACACCCACAAAGATGAACAGATTCTTAAATACAGAATGAACTCAATCTGTTTTTTCTAAAGGTCAAGCAATTCATCTTTAGGCCACACTAAGGCACACATTTTATTGTTAGCATTTAACACAACCGAGAAAAGTAAATAAATACCCTTTATTATTCAAATAAATTGTGTTTCGATTTTGTTTTGGGGGGTCACACCTGTAACTGCCCCCACCCCCAAAAGTACACTGGATAGAATAGCACAGTTTATATCATTCATTTGGTTTGTGGTTCTGGTTTGTTTTGGGGCTGCACTGACCTTGCTTTGCTCTCGGGGATCACCTCTGGCGGTGCTTAGAGGGCCATCTGTGATGCCACAGAGAGAATCCGGGTTGGCTGGAGGACACAGTGATAACAGCGTGCCACCATTCCCCTGTTCTGTCCACTGCCTCTTCGCTGGTGAGGTGCCCAAGAAGATGAAACTGAGGGGAGAGTCAGTACTAATCTCCACATAGGCCCTCGCTTCCTTCTCGACTGCAAACAAGATTTACAGGAGGTGACAATATAGCAAAATGGTTTTCTTAAATTTTGGGGGGAGAGGGCCCAGAGAGATAGCACAGCGGTGTTTGCCTTGCAAGCAGCCGATCCAGGACCTAAGGTGATTGGTTCGAATCCCGTTGTCCCATAGGGTCCCCCGTGCCTGCCAGGAGCTATTTCTGAGCAGACAGCCAGGAGTAACCCCTGAGCACCGCCGGTGTGGCCCAAAAACAAAAACAAAAATTGGGGGGGGAGAGAGAGGAAAAAGAAAACTTATCTAAGAGAGTATGCTGGTTTCTCCAAATAAAGGACATTCCTATAAAGTAAACACTCGCTATATTAGTGCACAGACTTCAGTTAAAATGAGCTGCAGTCTAATTTTTCTGCAAAGCTAATTTTCGGGGCCATACTCATTGATGGTTCAGGCCTATTCTCATCTTTATGCTAAAATGGGGACCCCTCCTGTCAGACTATGTGTGACCAGGAATGAAATCTTGGCCTTCTGTATGCAAAGCATGTGATCTGTCCTTTGAGTTTTTTCCCCCACCCCAGCAAAATTACTTGGCTTGAGACTTTCTTTGCAGAATCCATTGCTAGGGCATGTCAAAGACAAATAACTGGTGACCTTCAGTTCTACATTTAGTTTCTGCTTTAAAAAAAATAAGTCTATTGTTGAGTCTTTTGATGGGTTTTATGGACCCTGGCCTAAGGTTTGAGGTATCTTTTAGTCTGGAGTTGGGGGCCGCAGGCAAGAACTCCTTTACAGATCACATTGATTATATCACTTCTTGAAATGTATTGCTAAGCCCCAAAACTGTCTATTTCAGAAAGAAAGAAGTAATAAGAATTAATTTTTGTTTGTTTGTTTGTTTTGGGCCACACCTGGCAGTGCTCAGGCATTACTCCTGGCTCTATGCTCAGAAATCGCTCCTGGCAGGCTTGGGGGACCATATTGGATGCGGGGATTCAAACCACCGTCCTTCTGCGTCTAAGCCTTACTGTTGTGCTATCTCTCCGGCCCCAAGAATAAATATTTTTAATAAATCATATAGGTGGAAAGATACTACAGAGTTAAGGCTTTTATTTTGCATGAGGCTAACCTGGGTTTTGACCCCCAGCATCACATATAGCCCTACCACCCCCAGTACTGCTATAAATAATCCCTAAGATTAGAGGCAGAAATAGGCCACACCACACTATTATTTATAATAATAAATGCAACGTATATGATAAGATAATTTAACAGTAGGATAGATATTATTTTGGAATAAATAATGAAATATGGTATTAGAATGCTGAGCAGAGGAGACAATAAAAATATAACAAAATGTAATTCATGATTCTTAATTGCTTAACTATGAATATGTTCAACCAATTAGTCACTCGATGCAACACATTATCTGTTTGTATTTTATTTATTTATTTATTTATTTTGGTTTTTGGTTTTTGGGCCACACCCATTAACGCTCAGGGGTTACTCCTGGCTATGTGCTCAGAAGTTGCTCCTGGCTTGGGGGACCATATGGGACACCGGGGGATCGAACCACGGTCCGTCCAAGGCTAGCGCAGGCAAAGCAGGCACCTTACCTTTAGCGCCACCGCCCGGCCCCCGTTTGTATTTTATTTGAACCATTCTCTACACTGCTAAGAGAATAATCATTCCTCTTGTTATGTTTTATATATAAGAAGCTGAGACACTTCAGTTGCAGAAGCTTTTTATAGCCATATAGTTAGCAATGACTGGGGCCCTCATCTCCAACAGATTTACATTTGTTTACTGCCTCCACAATAACTTGACTCAAGCATTCGACCCTCAGGACAGATGCGGGTTCGATCCCTGGAATCCCTTATGATCCCCCAAGCCAGGAGCAATTTCTGAGCACAGAGCCAGGAGTAACCCCTGTGCATCACCGGGTGTGGCCTCCCCTAAAAAAAGTACTTGATCCTTAGACACTATACATATTCACTAATTATTTGTATGGAAATATAGATACTACAAGACAAAAAGTAAGCCTAATCTAGAGCAGGAAGGAACAGCTGAAAAATCAAAGGACAGAATCATAATGTCGGTTGTCTAATTCAATTAACTTTTTGGTACTAAGGAAATAACTGACATTTGCAGTAAAATGCAGGGTTTCTCAACGTCAGTGCCATTAACATTTTGAAGTAGAGATTTCCTTGTGAGAAATCTGCCCTGTAAAATATACGTCTTACATCTCTAGCCTCCACTCATAAAGTGTTTATAATGGTCTCTCATTGTGGTAACCAAAAATATCCCCATTCATGGCCAAAAGTCACCTACAAAAAAATACCTCCACTGACTGAGAACCACACATTTGTTCTTTTGCCATATATTGTTATTTAATTCTCATAATAAAAGAATTTCAAGCATTAATGAGTGAGAGAAGTAGAATACAGGCAGGGGGTGGGGAGGAGGGAGTTGGGGGGGCATTGGTGATGGGAATGTTGCACTGGTGAAGGGGGTGTTCATTTTTAATGACTGAAACCCAACTACAAACATGTTTGTAATCATGGTGCTTAAATAAAAATATATTTTTTTTTAAAAAGAATATGAGTGTCTTGAGCTACAAGGAATTAGTGGCAGAGCAGAGTGGCAAGAGTTAAATGACATTGTTCTTAAACTCTAGAGTCAGTATTTTTTTTAAAAAATGATTTATTTGACGGGCGGGCAGCTGGCAGGCCTCCGTATGTGCCAGCGGCCCCTTAGCCCGGCCTAGGGTAGGGGGGCTCGGACATGGGTCACCCGACCCCCCTCTCCCCCTTTCCTCCGGATCTCCAGGTGGGTTTCTGGAAGGAGCTGATGGGGCACCCTGGGTTTTCCCCACTCCCTGGCCGGGTCCGGACCCTGGCCTAGGGTGGGGCTTAAATCCCTGTCCTTCGGGCTTGGGAGGGTCTCTCTCCCTTCCTGGAGCAGGATTCTTAGCCAACACGGGCGGGCAGCTGGCAGGCCTCTGTATGTGCCAGCGGCCCCTTAGCCCGGCCTAGGGTAGGGGGGCTCGGACATGGGTCACCCGACCCCCCTCTCCCCCTTTCCTCCGGATCTCCAGGTGGGTTTCTGGAAGGAGCTGATGGGGCACCCTGGGTTTTCCCCACTCCCTGGCCGGGTCCGGACCCTGGCCTAGGGTGCGGCTTAAATCCCTGTCCTTCGGGCTTGGGAGGGTCTCTCTCCCTTCCTGGAGCAGGATTCTTAGCCAACACGGGCGGGCAGCTGGCAGGCCTCCGTATGTGCCAGCGGCCACTTAGCCCGGCCTAGGGTAGGGGGGCTCGGACATGGGTCACCCGACCCCCCTCTCCCCCTTTCCTCCGGATCTCCAGGTGGGTTTCTGGAAGGAGCTGATGGGGCACCCTGGGTTTTCCCCACTCCCTGGCCGGGTCCGGACCCTGGCCTAGGGTGGGGCTTAAATCCCTGTCCTTCGGGCTTGGGAGGGTCTCTCTCCCTTCCTGGAGCAGGATTCTTAGCCAACACGGGCGGGCAGCTGGCAGGCCTCCGTATGTGCCAGCGGCCCCTTAGCCCGGCCTAGGGTAGGGGGGCTCGGACATGGGTCACCCGACCCCCCTCTCCCCCTTTCCTCCGGATCTCCAGGTGGGTTTCTGGAAGGAGCTGATGGGGCACCCTGGGTTTTCCCCACTCCCTGGCCGGGTCCGGACCCTGGCCTAGGGTGCGGCTTAAATCCCTGTCCTTCGGGCTTGGGAGGGTCTCTCTCCCTTCCTGGAGCAGGATTCTTAGCCAACACGGGCGGGCAGCTGGCAGGCCTCCGTATGTGCCAGCGGCCCCTTAGCCCGGCCTAGGGTAGGGGGGCTCGGACATGGGTCACCCGACCCCCCTCTCCCCCTTTCCTCCGGATCTCCAGGTGGGTTTCTGGAAGGAGCTGATGGGGCACCCTGGGTTTTCCCCACTCCCTGGCCGGGTCCGGACCCTGGCCTAGGGTGGGGCTTAAATCCCTGTCCTTCGGGCTTGGGAGGGTCTCTCTCCCTTCCTGGAGCAGGATTCTTAGCCAACACGGGCGGGCAGCTGGCAGGCCTCCGTATGTGCCAGCGGCCCCTTAGCCCGGCCTAGGGTAGGGGGGCTCGGACATGGGTCACCCGACCCCCCTCTCCCCCTTTCCTCCGGATCTCCAGGTGGGTTTCTGGAAGGAGCTGATGGGGCACCCTGGGTTTTCCCCACTCCCTGGCCGGGTCCGGACCCTGGCCTAGGGTGCGGCTTAAATCCCTGTCCTTCGGGCTTGGGAGGGTCTCTCTCCCTTCCTGGAGCAGGATTCTTAGCCAACACGGGCGGGCAGCTGGCAGGCCTCCATATGTGCCAGCGGCCCCTTAGCCCGGCCTAGGGTAGGGGGGCTCGGACATGGGTCACCCGACCCCCCCTCTCCCCCTTTTCTCCGGATCTCCAGGTGGGTTTCTGGAAGGAGCTGATGGGGCACCCTGGGTTTTCCCCACTCCCTGGCCGGGTCCGGACCCTGGCCTAGGGTGGGGCTTAAATCCCTGTCCTTCGGGCTTGGGAGGGTCTCTCTCCCTTCCTGGAGCAGGATTCTTAGCCAACACGGGCGGGCAGCTGGCAGGCCTCCGTATGTGCCAGCGGCCCCTTAGCCCGGCCTAGGGTAGGGGGGCTCGGACATGGGTCACCCGACCCCCCTCTCCCCCTTTCCTCCGGATCTCCAGGTGGGTTTCTGGAAGGAGCTGATGGGGCACCCTGGGTTTTCCCCACTCCTAGGCTGGCTACAGAGGTTGGCTAAGGGGGTGGAGATTGATCTGGGGGGTGGCAGATAGCTAGCTCAGCTATACTTAGGCTGTCACTGGCAATTTCATACCAGTCTACATTTTGCAAACCACGCGGGGGCTCGTGAACATATGCTCCTCCCAACCATTAGTACCCCAGATTTACTCTTCTTAAGTTCAGTAACACACAGTTCTATTCTCTGACGAAAGACATACAGTAGATCTAACAAATCCCAGAACTACTTAGAAGAACAGAAATTAAACACATATTGAACACATATATCTTTTGAATATTTTATGGGTATTTTCTTTAACTGATGTAACTCTCTATATATTCTTCTACTATGATGTTTCTATCCACTTTTCATCTTGTCTTTTCTTTGTAAGCTGTTCAGTAAGGATTGTTGGTGGAACTGTCCCTCAGTTTGATTCCTATGATTGAACTATGTCATGGAAACTGCTGGTCTTGTTCCCATTGCCTCCAGATGCACCAATAACGCTTCATGGCATTGATCCTTGTTTGCATAGACACATTAAAATGGGAAAACACCATACATACAGATAAGTTCTTATCTAATAAATCTCAGTACAATGAACCTTACACCCTGAACATTGATATAATGACCTGGCACAGGCCTCAGAAGAATGGGCATCCTCCATTCACGCCGGAACCAGGCAAGCTATCTACGAAACATCCAAGGTCTTTTATAGCAACAGCTGGAAGCAGTCCTCTACCAGGAAAGACTCTACCAAGGGTCTGACATCGACCTCTTAAAAAGAGACTTCCGTTTACACTGAGAAGACTTGACAACAACAATGACCTGCTCTACAGGACATGGTTCTCTCTATTGCCCCATAAGTGTGAGGTGAAATGAGAGGATGCTCCGCACCATCCTGACTACAATATGGGATATGCAGACTCCAGGATCTTTAATACAGAAGCATGATACCAACAACAACAGAGACTAAGTGAGGAATGGAGGTGTATTGCCACTACAGAGGATGACTTGAATTGGACAAACTAGTGTGCCTGGAGCCTAGAGTCAGTCCTGTGCCAGGAAACTTCAGGGGTAGGGTCTCCTTGTATTTAGACCATAATTTGCCTTTCCAGATCCCTTATGTTTTGGTGGGCCTATGCAAACAAATGCCACTTTAATACCGTTTTTTACTATGTTCCCTTGACTCCAATCCTTAAGAAGAACAACCCACTAAAACTTTTGAGGCTAACTTAAACTAGTAAGCATATGCATGGAACTAGAGAAATGTACTTTGCCCTCAATGTTTAAGGAGTTACATAAGCCTAATGTCTTTAGATTATATTGTGTGCTGCTAAGAAATAGTATGTACTACAACTGGGGATTTGAGGGACAAAGTAATTGTATTGTACATGAGTTCAGTTTTGTTTTTCTTAATGTTCTTTGGCTGAAAGTTCAAGACTGGGATATCATCGATGGGACTACCGAGAATTCTGTTTATGGGTGATTGGGCTTCCACTGTAACTTTACCCTGTCCTCTTTCTTTGCATCTTTGTTGTCATAATTAAAATAATAATAAAAAAATTAAAAAAAAAAATGATTTATTTTCTTACAATGATAATATATTTATTTAAGATGCCTAGTTTGAAGCTTCTCAAACTGAGTCGAGGTGCAATTTTCTTATATTGTTTATTATTGTATACTAGAAAATGTATACAAAAAGCTAGTAAATCTCTAATAACACACAGCTACACATTTTCCTTGCAGTGAGGATTTACTTTCTTAATAACTTTCAAATATATAATACTGTATCAACTACAGTTCCTCTGCTATTACTATATCCCTAGGATTTATCTCTTTTATAACTGGATATTTATACTATTAAAAATCTGTATCTCATTTCCCTCTACCTTCTACCTCTGACAACCTTTAATCTGTTTTCTATATCTGAGCTTAGGTTTGTGTGTTAGTTTTTATATTCCAAGATAAGTGAGATCATATAGTATCTGTCTTTTCTCTGTCCCAAACACAATACTTTTAGATATTAAACAATTTCTCCCCTCTCTTACACACAAATACATATGGATACACAAGAATCTTTAATGTAAGTGGGAGAAAAAGTATGTGGCTTGTACAGGATTTGAAGAACCTGGTCAAATGCTCAAAGATTTATTTGAATTCACATTCCAAAGAAGGCCAATGCCCTGCATGAAAGTTCCTTAGATTCCATTGTCTCCACACTCCCACTGTGCGGGGTTGTTTTGTTTTGCCCTATGTCAACCCAAATAAATTCCTTTTATAAGTTCACAAATCATGCACCCATCCATCCTGACTTAACGTCTTACAGAATCTCATAAGCTTATCATTTTAAATAAATATAAAACTTAATATAAGAAGAACCTGATATAAAACTATAATAATATAGTTTTAAAATAATCTCATAGGTGCTGGAGAGTTAGCACAGTTGTAGGGTGTTTGTCTTGCATGCAGATGACCTGGGACAGATCTGGGTTAAATCCCTGGCATCCCATATGGTCTCCTGAGCCTGCCAGGAGTGGTTTCTGAGCACAGAGCCAAGAGTAACCCCTGAGGGCTGACGGTGTGGCCCCAAGCCAAAAATAAATAAATAAATACAATCTTTAATGTAAATGGGAGAAAAAGTATGAGGGTATATTAGAACCCCCAAACAAGAGAAATTATAGTCCTCTCTTGCTATGATGGTGAAAAATCGCATTATGCACAAACATCAATGTAGCTTGTACAGGATTTTAAGAACCTGGTCAAATTCATATAAAATAATCTCATAAATCAAATACTGAATAAAGATTGTAGCATGTTCTCAAATCTTCTGTTAGACATTTTTTCCCAAATTCTATTAGGCAGGAAAGCATCAAGACTCCACTCATCACACTACTTACATTTCCCTAGGCTGCTTCTCTCTGTTTTCACTCTCATCCCATCTTCAAAATTAAAGCTTTTCCCCTTTTATCTGGGAAATCAATAAGTTTTGTCAAATCCAGTATATTTTGTTATTTAAATAGAAAGGTTTTTTTGTTTTTTTTTGTTTTTTGATTTTTGGGCCACACCCGGTAATGCTCAGGGGTTACTCCTGGCTATGTGCTCAGAAGTTGCTCCTGGCTTGGGGGACCATATGGGACACCAGGGGATCGAACCGCGGTCCGTCCAAGGCTAGCGCAGGCAAGGCAGGCACCTTACCTTTAGCGCCACCGCCCGGCCCCCTAAATAGAAAGTTTTGAGGTTTTGCTACATTTAGAAAAAAAAATCACTTTATTTTTTATTGTCAGTTGGTAGCTGAATCAATAGTCCTCATCTAAAGGTACATTTGGGGGCTGGAGAGATAGCATGGAGGTAAGGCGTTTGCCTCACATGCAGAAGGTCAGTGGTTCAAATCCCAGCATCCCATTTGGTCCCCAGAGCCTGCCAGGAGTGATTTCTGAGTGTAGAGCCTGGAGTAACCCCTGAGTGCTGCCGGGTGTGACTCAAAAACTAAAAAAAAGATAATAAATAAATAAATAAATAAAATAAAGGTACATTTGTCCTCCTCTCTGCATTCATGACGATTCTTTTATTGTCATACTAGAAAGGTATATTCTACTGACTAATGTGTCAGTAAGGCTTCTACAATGTTCAGGACAGTTTCCCCACAAAATATTATCTAACCCAAGATGGTAGTTAGTCCCCTAATCTTTCCAGCATATAGACAGATACTGACTAATGTTCTGATTATATGATCACAATTGAATATAATAATATTATTTGAACTATATCATTAGAGGGGCTGCTTGATCACTAGTTCAAATCTCCAGGATCTTATGTACTTCAAGTGTGATAATGGCAGACCTGCTTGCCTACAGACTGTAGAGTCACAGTCATTTCCTGCTGCCTGACAAGAAGGCATCCGCCAGCAGTGCCATGAAGATAAGAGCTCCTTAAGTTCTACAACTAAAAAGACGTGCACTAGTCATGGCCAGGAAGTGGACGCTCGGTGAGCTAGTGTGAAAGCACAGTGTCGAGTCCCCAGTAAGGCTCACAAGCATAATTCATCTACTTCCATGAAGTGTATGAACCCTGGTGAGCACCACAGCTATGAGTATGCAAGCATCGCCTCTAAGAATGTGTGTGTACAACTCAGCAGCAGAGAGAAGGGATTTGGAGGGGGAAAATAAGCCAAATCATGGGGCCGGAGCGGTGGCATAAGCGGTAGAGCATTTGCCTTGCACACGCTAACCTAGGACAGACCATGGTTCAACCCCCCAGTTTTCCATATGGTCCCCCAAGCCAGGAGTGATTTCTGAGTGCATACCCAGGAGTAACCCTTGAGCATCACTGGATGTGGCTCAAAAACAAAACAGAACAAAAAAAAATGAGAGTTGTAGGAAAAGAGTTATACAGTGAACCAATATTTCTGTGATAGTTCATTGATCTCTTTACCTAGTAGTTTTTAATGTTCATATTTTCAATTTACAGACATAGTACCTCAAATTCATTTTTTTGAGTAAGCACCAATAATACTTTCATAAAAAACTACCTGGCCTAAAATAATAATGCTAAAATCACAATAAATAAAAATAAATGCATCCAACTCAAGTTCTTATGGCTACTTGACCCGTTTTCCTGTACTGTCTTATGTGCTTCCCAAATTGCAACCATATAAAAAAGCTTTCTTTTTTTAAAAAAAAGAATTACTTTATTTAAACATCATAGTTGACAAAGTTATTCGTAATACAGTTGTTTCTGGCATTCAATGTGCCAACATCAATTCTACCACCACTGTAACATTCCCTAAAGGGTAAAATGTGGTGAAGCTTTCTTTTTAAATTTATTACACTAAGGAAGTACTCTCCTGAAATTGCTAATCTTTTATCTTTCATCATTGTTCTTTCCTATAGGAATAGTGAACGTAAGGTCTGTTCAATGTTTTGATAAGTAGTTTCCTAGACATAAGAAATATATTCCTAAGCGGTTAGTCATTCCTTAGTAAAAATTCTTTTGAAATTATTGACCTTTGGAAGAAAGGTGACAAAAGAGAATAAAAAGCACTCATGGTTCCAACCCCCAAAATCAAAAAGTCAAGACAATTCTCCAGATGATATAACCTTCTAGAGAGAATTCTCTTTCCATTTTGATCGTGTTAAGATGAATAACAAAGGCATGTTTGATTCTATCTCATTCTTTATGACACATGGGTAGGAACTGACAATGTACATCAAAGAAATAGTTGAACTCCAGCCCAGAACTGTACATGACACATAATTTTTCTTGAAGTACAGAAAAAGTCAATTCACCCAGCAAGCTCTCAAGGTTTCCCATTCTATTTCTTCAGGGGAATTGCTATTCTACTTGAAGGGGAATAGCTATTCTACCAATTCTTCTATAATGCTGTTTTGAATAGGGAGATATTTTTCCAATGTACTAGACAATCTAGGGAATAATTTGAGTATAATGCAAAATTTGTCTTTATCAATGTATAATTTCTTTTTTAAGTACATCATAGCAATGTATAATTTCTTTTTTTTTTTATGTACATCATACCATTGTATAATTTCATTCTATTGAAAGCATGAGGTGAATGGACAAACCTTTACTAAGCAAAGATAAAACACACGTTTCAAGCATTCACTAGCTCCATCAAATCACTGTTCTAAACCCACATAACCATAACCAGTGTTAATATTTTTGGTGTGATTTCAGACCATCTTCTTTTCATCACTGTCTGAGAATTTACAAAAGCTAACGCATTTCTGCAGTCCAACTTCAGGCATTTCTTGAGGCAAATATCATGCTTGTTTGTTTCCCTTGTGCATTTATCACCACCTAACATTCACAAATCCGGGTTACTATTTCTACTGACTTCCTCTTTTTTATATGTTTGACCACATCTTTAAGTGTTTTTCCCTTAACCTCATTTTTCTCCATAAGCCCTGTAAGGGTTTTTTTTTTGTACAGTTTTGTAATTTGCTGCAGTATAGCACAAGTGAATTTATTTGAAAATAGCTAAGGACTTTCTATATGTTGTAATATATATTCTATATATATTTCTATATGTTGTAAAATATAGATAGACCTTGTTTACCAGGATACAAGGAAAGCAAAGTCAATGATCAATAAGAGAAAATAATCCTGTATGAGAGGAGAAATCATTTCCATAAAACCAACATAGTACCTAGGAAAGTAGATTTCCCTTGATTAACAAATTTAAACAATTCTATGAAAACATGATGCTGGCAGGTAGATTGAAAAGACCCACACACCAGGCAGAAACACAAACTTTCATATCTTTCTCAGCTCGGGTGGATGAACAATTTGACAAACAAACGTGATCACTTAAGCCAAATATTTTTCTTTCTTCTTAAAAACTTGTACTTGAAAAAGAAAAAGCTGGGGGGCCACCTGCAGTGCTCAGGGAACCATGCATTGGATAGAGGACTCCCATATGCAAATTTTATACTGCTGTCACAACCCCAAATTTCCACCCACCATCACCACCAAAGTGACTATATCCATTAACTATGTGACTAGCACATTCTTATTTATTGAGTGAAAATATAAATTTTTGTCACATATATTAGTTTGTTCCTTTGTCTTTTTTGTTTGTTTATGGCATACTTCTCTTCCCCCCTGATTTTTGCTTTATGTGTTTTTGGAGGACATACCCTTTAATGCTCAGGAATTACTTCTGAGCTCTGACACAGGAATTAAGCCTGGTTATGCTCAGGGAACATACTAGATGCTAGGGATTGAACTTAGGTAAGTCATGCACAAGGCACGAATCCTTCCCATTGTACTGTCACTCTTACCCATCCAGTTCTTACACAAGGGCCTTGCCATCTCGGTGCCAGTGGTATCATGTTTGATCATTTTCATGCATGAAATTTCCCTATTGCTTAGCAGCAGTCCAGCTTTTTGAGTTGTCTCTGCAGCAGGAAATTCCACTTTTATGGGTTTGTATGAGCTGATCAGACTCAACTAGATAAGCTGGTGTGATGATAAGCTTGATTTCTTTTTAGAAGGTCCTTAAGACTTTACTTGCTGTCTCTCTTGGCAATTTTTAAATGAACTATAGTTACAGTTTCCAGAGATTGAGAATGTTTTTGAAGGACAGTTATTTCTCCTTCATAAAAAAATTTTTAAATGTTTTCTGTAGGTGCATGAGACATAACACAGGATCTTAGACATGATGGTGTTTGTGAAGTGAGGCAATTATACATCAAGACCACAAATGTCAACATCAACATCATTGGAAGTAAACACATTACCTTAACTGTAATACATTAAAGAAAAGCACTTGTTCTTTTATGGACCTTGCAGTTTAGTGGACAAGAGAGCCATTATTAATTAATCGTATTAATAAACCTGGACAATGAGAAAATTCTACTGTGGTTATGTTATCTATTTGACATATAACTAAGATTATATAGTTCTATTTCTTGCCCCCTTAATTTTATTTTATTTTTGTTTTTGTTTTTTTGGGTCACACTCAGCAGTGCTCAGGGGTTCCTCCTGGCTCTACGCTCAGAAATCACTCCTGGCAGGCTTGGGAAACCAGATGGGATGCCAGGATTCGAACCACATTCTTCTGCACGCAAGGCAAACGCCTTACCTCCATACTATTTCTCCGCCCCCCCCCTTAATTTCTTACTTCAAAAATAATTGTTAATTTAGAGGAATGCTGCAAAAAATAATGCAGAGTAGTTTCTCAACTGAGGACTGTGTGGTCCCACTGTGTGCCCCCTGGATATTCCGAGGGCCATGGGTAAAAAAAAAAAAAATTGAGTAAATGAAGACCAGAGCATGAGACCAACTGGCAGACCAGAAGAAGCTACAGAAAGGAAAGCAAAACCAGAAGGGGTCAGGGTCAGAAAAAGACTGAGATCTTTTAATCCCTTGATTAGAAATCTATTCTTCATTAAACTATTTCATTAAAATAACTTTCTTATTTTTACAACACATTTACATGGTTCCCAAGTAAAATCAAATACCTCTGAGAGTTAGCTTTTCTAGCACCTAATCTTCCTGTTCCTTCTTATTTAAGGAACTCTGATCTTTATCCTTTTTCTTTGTGTCATTGATTCCTCCTTGCTGAGGAATTCCCTCCCAGTCTTTCTCACATAGACAATTACTTTTCAGGGCCCATTGCTTTTTTCCTATGGCATTTCTCAGGAGAAAGGGAAGTGCTATGTTGAAGCTTTATGACTTCTCTTGCCCAAGATGGCAAAGGTTAGAAGAGAATTCCTATTTAGTATTCAGGATACACTCTAAATCACTTACTTCACTCTCCTTTCCTTGGAATCATTGAATATAGCATATCAGATAATATTCCGATCATATATTTTTTCATTTTTTTTATTTTCTTATATATTTTAACCAGTTTGTTCCTATCATATTTTATGCTAACTAAAATATCATAATAGGGAATAGGCTTTACCCCCTCTGGAGAAGCTAGTGTTTTCACTTGAACATGTCTCTTTCTCTCTTTCCATTCACATTTTTTAAATTTTTTCCCAATAAAAACTGTTTTTGCTACACTAAAAAAAAAATAAAAATAAAATGCCATTCATAGCACAATTGACCATTAATTCAATAACATTTTGAAGAAAATCTAAAGGACGCTGGGATATGAAATGAACATACAAACTACAAGATGCATACCAGTTTCAAAAGTCTTATATTGTACAATATAAAAATATATCTTTGAATGAAGAAATGTGGTACAGATCATGCTGTAGTTAAAGTATCTACATTATGAGAACTGTCTTTGAAGTTGGTCCTAAGAGATTAAAAGTTGAACTCAGTAATAGAAACCAGAAAACTTGTCTGGAAGAAATGGATGAAAATGCTGTGTAAGCTCCCTTCTAGAGGGTGGGGGTCTGGAATACTTTATCAGAATCCTTTATTGCATAGACACAAGGGAAGTATGCCTTCGGGAGCCATCCCTGGAGGGAAATTATTGATTGCTCTGGTGCCCATCAGTCTGTACCCCACCTTCTCTAAAAATATTTCCCTCTTCTCCATTCTTAGAAAACTGCTACTTGTGAGCATGTAAGCAAGATGGCTCCATTGAGCACGAGTCAGCCATCTTCTACCCTGCCTGCCGGCTGCCAATAAAGCTCTTTCTTGAGTCATAACTATACTTCTCAATGACCCTTGAGCAACAGTGGAAAAGGACCTTAGCAGTTATTCTTCCTTCTTATGTTATATTATGCTGTTGTTGTTTTTATTTTGATTTCTGAGGGAGATAACCAAAGCCTACACCATTCTTAAAATGTACATGCTATGTTTTAAAGAAATTTTAAATGGTTGATTAAATGGCTAATTTAAATGGGTGATTTAAATTTGAGGCATTTAAATTTTAAATTTGATTGATTCTTGTATTCATATTGTGTCTCAACAAACTCTAAGCCAGCAAGTTAGCAAATATTGTGTCAGGAGCAGTCAATCCTGGGCAAATAGGTTCCTGCAAGTCTGATCTCTGTATTTTCATCAACCTGCCAATAACTAACCCTGTTTTGTGTGCATTTCTCTCTAAAGATAGCTTGCTTAACACTTATTGCTAACTCTTCTATAATAAATTCATTACCAACAAGGCTCTAACTCATTCTTAAGGGTCATTGATTTACATTAGATCTTTGTTTTCTCTCTGTATGATTCCTTATTACTTCCTAAGGTACACTAGGGAAATCTTATACTTTGCTACTTTTTATAGCTCTGTATATGGGACCCCCTTTAAACACTGGAAAAACAAATCACCTATCAGGGACTGGAGTGGTAGCACACCAGTAGGGCATTTGCCTTGCAGGCGGCTGATGTAATTTGAACCTCGGTTGGATCCCCAACATCCCATATGGTCTTTCAAGCTAAGAGCAATTTCTGAGCGCAGAGCCAGGCAGGAGTAACCCCTGAGTGCCATTGGGTGTGGCCAAACAAACAAAATCCAAACAAATCACCCAACAAAGGGGTTAGAGAGATAGTTACAGGGTGTTTTCCTTGCATGTTGTCAACCCAGGTTCAATCCCCAGCACTCCACATAGTTCCCCAGCCATACTAGCAGTGGCCATTGAGAACAGATTCAGGAGTCCCTGAACATTGCCAGGCATGGTCCAAACACCTAAAAAAGGAAAAAGAAAGAAAACTGCCAGCAAAGAGCATAGTAGATAGATCAGAGCACTAAAAAGACCTTGAAAAAATATACTTCATAGCTGAATTACTGACACGAAAAGGCAAAAGAATCAATGGTTTTATCTCAGCTGTAACATATCAAATGACTTAATTTTTTTGCTTGTAAATAACCGAAAATGTAGCACATGCATTTATTTGGGAGTTGCAAATAAATTTTAGAGATTAGGCAAATTAACAAATACAGAATCAGTGCATAAGGAGAAGTGATTGTATTTTAAAGTTAAAGCAAAGGGTTGAACAGATTGGTATGCACAATCAAGCCATGTCAAATGTTAACAATTTTTTATAGTTAATCTAATCCTTTAGATATTTTTTAAAAATAAATTAAAACATTATACATTACAGGGAACGGAGTGATAGCACAGCCGTAGGACATTTGCTTTGCAAGAGGCCAACCTAGGATGGATCCAGGTTCTATCCCTGGCTTCCCATATGGTCCCCCAAACCAGGAGAGATTTAGGAGTAACATCTAAGAATCACTGGGTGTAGCTCAACCCCCCAAGTTACACATTACAGAAATAGTTGAACCCCTTTTATCTTGGTATTTATTATTAAAAATTATACATTGTAGGGGGCCATAGAGATAGTATAGCAAGTACAGAGATTCTTTATTGCATGCAGCCAACCTAGGTCCAGTCCCTGGCAATCCATATGGTCCTTGAGTTCATGTCCCTAAAGTTTAGAACCAAGAGTAAGCCGTGAATACTTCTGGATGTGACTCCAAACCAAAATGAGCCATTGTTAGATTTAAATTTCGTTACGAATTTGAAGTCTCTGTAAAAAAAAAATATATATATATATATATATATATATATATATATATATATATATATATATATATTGGTCATATTGTGGTATTTGGGTTTCCCTTATTACTAATAAGTTCTAGCATTTTGTCATTTGTTTAGCGGTCATTTGGTTTTCTGCTCCTGTTGAATTGTCTGACTATATCCTTCACATTGTTGCCTCCTTCTGGTTTCTCTTTTTTCTTACCACTGTCAGTTAAATGATACGCAAATACCTTTCCTGGGACATTAGTTCTCAGGGATCCAGGCTAGCTGAGGTTCCACAATCTGGAATTTGGGTTTTCTACAGAGGCACTCAAAGGTTCAGTCAGAAAGGGAAAAAGCTTTGAGGGCTGTATTAGTATTTTACTTGCCATGTCTGGCAGTGACATACTCTACTTCTATATCTATATCTATCATCTATCTATCTATCTATCTATCTATCTATCTATCTATCTATAGATATAGATATAGATATAGATATAGATATATTTTTTTTGGATCACATCAGACAGCTCTCAGGGGTTCCTCCTGGCTCTACACTCAGAAATCGCTCCTGGCAGGCTCAGGGGACCATATGGGATGCCGGGATATGAACCACCATCCTTCTGCATGCAAGGCAAATGCTCTCCCTCCATGCTATCTCTCCGGCCCCTCCACTTCTATTTATATTTTACTATAGGAAATATTAGCGTATGTCACACTTAACTGCAAGTTGTGATGCCTGAGAGATACATACATAGTAGAGTAGTGCACTTGCCTTACATGTGGCTAACTTGGATTCTCCATGTGGTTCACATCCCCATCAGGAGTGATCCCAGAACTCAGAGCCAGGAGTAAGTCAGAGCACCAAGTCGTGGTCCTCCACCTCCCACTCCCACCCCACTCCTAAATCACCAATGAAGTTGGAAGATAATTATTTTTAAAAAGAGAGAAAAAACAGTTTTTGGTTAGCAATATAGTAACTTGTAACATTTTTTTATTTTTTAATCCCTTAAATTTTTTCTTTAATAATTTGTTTGTTTTGTTTTGGGGTCACACCCAGCAGCACTCAGGAGTTACTCCTGGCTCTGTGCTCAAAAGTCATTCCCGGCAGGCAAGGGGGACCATATGGGGGACCATATGATATCTATCCTATGTTGGGAGCTTACAAGGCAAAAGCCTTACCACTGTGCTATTGCTCCAGCTCCATCTTTAATAATGTTTTATTTAAACATAGTGGTTATAGAAATGTTCACGGTTGGGTTTCAGTCATTAAATGAATACCACCCTTCACCAGTTTAACTTTCACACCCCAATGTTCCCCATTTCCCTCCTCCCTCACCCCCTGTCTAACTTCAGACAGGCATTCTACTTCTCTCTCTCTCTCACTATCACTGTCATTGGTAATTCTCAGTGCAGTTAGTGCTCTAACTGTTGCACTCTCTGCTCTTTGTGGTAAGCTTCATATCATGGCTTGGTCCACCTGATCCTCAGCATTATTGTCTCTGGATATTATTACCACACTGTCCTTTGTTTTTCTTATATCCCACACATGAGTGAGACTATTCTATATCTATCCCTCTCCCTCTGACTCATTTCACTCAGCATAATAGTCTCCATATCCACCCATGTATAGACAAATTTCATGACTTCATTTTTCGTAACAGCTGCATAATATTCCGTTATATAGATGTACCACAGTTTCTATAGCCACTCATCTCTTGTTGGGAACCTGGGTTGTTTCCAGATTCTGGATATTGTAAAGAATGCTGCAATGAACAAAGAAGTTCAGAGGACATTTTTGTATTGTGCTTTTGTGGTCCTAGGGTATATCCCTAGCATTGGTATTGCTGGATAATATGGGAACTCAATTTCCAGTTTTTTGAGGAATATCCATATTATTTTCTAGAAAGTCTGGACTAGATGGCATTCCCACCAACAGTGAATGGGAGTTCCTTTCTCCCTGCATCCCAAACAGCGTTGGTTGTTCTTGTTTTTGTGATGTGTGTCAGTCTCTGTGGTGTGAGATGATACTACATTATAGTTTTAATTTGCATCTCTAAAGCATTTTTCATGTGCCTTTTGGCCATCTGTATTTCTTCTTTGAGGAAATGTTTATCTATTTCTTCTCCCCATTTTTGATGGGGTTGGATGATTTTTTTCCTTGTTAAGTTCTGTCAGTACGTTATACATCTTAGATATTAGCCCCTTAATCAGATAGGTTTTGGGTGAATAATTTCTTTCATTCTGTATGTGGACTTTGTATCCTCATCACTGTTTCATTTGAATAGAAGCTTCTCAGTATTTTAATATAATACTATTTATATATGTCTGCTTTCACTTACTTGGACAATGGTGTTTCCTCTTTGAAGATGCCTTTAGTCTCAATGTCATAGAGTGTTTTTCCTGTTTTCTCTTCTATATACCTTAGAGGTTTTGGTCTGATATCAAGGTCATTAATCCATTTTGATTTGACCTTTGTGCATGGTATTAAAAAAAGATTTAAGTTCACTTTTTTATATGTAGCTAACCAATTGTCTCAACACCACTTGTAAAAGAAGCTTTCCTTATTCCACTTTGTGTTTCTTGCTTCTTTATCAAAGATTAATTGGCTGTATGCCTAGGGATTATTTTATAAATACTCAAGTCTATTCCATTGATCTAAGGGTCTATCTTTATTCCACTAACATGCTATTTTTTTGGGGGGGGCCACACCCGGCGGTGCTCAGGGGTTACTCCTGGCTGTCTGCTCAGAAATAGCTCCTGGCAGGCACGGGGGACCATATGGGACACCGGGATTTGAACCAACCACCTTTGGTCCTGAATCGGCTGCTTGTAAGGCAAACGCCGCTGTACTATCTCTCTGGGCCCCTATTGAGAGTTTTTATTATGAACAAGTGTTGAACCTTATCAAATGCTTCTCTGTATCTATTGATATGATCATATGATTTAAAATTTTATTTTTGTTGATATGGTATATATATATTTGGTTTTTGGGCCACACCCAGCGGTGCTCAGGGGTTATTCCTGGCTGTTTGCTCAGAAACCTGGCAGGCACAGGGGACCATATGGGACACCGGGATTCGAACCAACCACCTTTGGTCCTGGATCGGCTGCTTGCAAGGCAAACGCCTCTGTGCTATCTCTCCGGGCCCGATTTGGTATATTACACTGATTGATTGCATATGCTATATCATCCTGGCATCTCTGGAATGAATCATACTTTGTTGTGGTGTATGACCTTCTTGATGAAATGTTGGATCCTATTTGCTAGAATTTTGTTGAGGATATTTGCCTCTGTTCATCAAGAATATTGTTCTGTAGCTTTATTTTTGTTGTTGTTCTATTTTTATTTTTGGCATTTGGTGTCATAGAAACTATTCAGTAGTGCTTTTGTTTCTTCAGTTTTCTGAAAGAGCCTGAAAAGAATTAGCAGAAGGTCCTCTTAAAAGGTTTTAAAGAATTCACTGGTAAATCCAGTTGAGCCTGGGCTTTTCTTTTTGGGAAGAATTTATGATTATCATTTTAATATCTTTAATAGTGATAGGTCTGGTCAAATATATCAGATCACTTTGGTTCAATCTTGGGTTCAAGAATTGTTTCATTTCTTCCAGGTTTTCTTTCTTCTTGTTTTGTGGCATAGAATTTCTCCAAGTAATCTCTGATTACTCTTTGAATTTTTGTAGTATCTGTAGTGACGTCTCCCTTTTGGTTTCTAATTGGGTTTATTAAGCTTCTCTCTCTTCCTTTCTTTGTAAATTTTAATATTAGTTTATCAATCTTATTTATTTATTTATTTTTTGATCTTATTTATTTTTTCAAAAAACCAGCTCCTGCTTTCATTGATCTTTCAAACTGTATTTTTAAATTGCCAATTTATTCATTTCTGCTCTAAGCTTTATTATTTCCTTCTACCTTCCTGTTTTTGGTTCATTTTGTTGATTACTTTCCAATTTTATAAACTGTGTCATTTACTTATTTATGTAGGCCTCTTCTTCCTTCCTGATGAGTGCTTGCAAAACTATAGGTTTTCCTTCAATACCACTTTTGCTTTGTCCCACAAATTCTGATAATTCATGTATTCATTCTTATTTATTTCCAGGAATCTTTTCATTTCCTCTTTGATTTAGTCTCTGACCCAGTTGTTCAGTTGTGAGCTGTTTAAAGTTGTGAGTTGTTAAAGTGAAGGGAGGGTGTGTGGTGTTTTTTTTTTTTTTTTTTTTTTTTTTTTTTATAACTGAAACCCAACTACAAACATGTTTATAATCAACGTGCTTAAATAAAAATATAATTTTAAAAAAAGAAATCACTCCTGGAAGGCTCAGGGGACCCTATGGGATGCTGGGGATTGAACCTGGGTCTGCCATATGCAAGGCAAAGGACCTACCCACTCACTGTACTATCACTCCAGCTCCCTTCTTTTCTCAAAATTCTTTTATTTCTTGTTGTAGGTAGGATCAATTATAGTTATTATGCTACCTTACATATCTGCATACAGTTTATAATCTTGATTACATGTGTGTGATTTGAATTAATTCTATGACTCTTTTTTCTTCTTTTGTTATTTGTTGTTGTTATTTTTTAAAGCCTCCCAGTGAGCAAATGTTTGCTGTTCTCTTTTGTTCTTTTTGACTCATCAGGAAATAAAAAGTTCCATTTCTAGGCCCCAAAAACTATTTAGAAAAGATATTTGCATTTCAGTGTTCATTGTAGCACTGTTTATATTAGTCCAAATCTGGAAATAACGTGTTTAAGAATAAATGACTGAATAAAGAATAATGATAAAGAATAAAGAATAATGACACATATTAGTTGTCATGGATCTGGAGGGTATCATGTTTATTGAAGTTAGTCAGAAGGAGGACAGATACAGAATGATCTCTCTTATATGTGAGATATAAAGGAACATAGCAAGGAAATAACTAATGCCCAAGGCAACTAAAACTGAGAACTGGTCTGCACAAAGCTTACCATGACAAGGGGACATAATGTAGCTGGGTGACATATTGGAGAAAGAGACACTGGGACAGTGGTTGACATGTTGGAGACAGAGACACTGGGACAGTGTTTGAAGAAAGTTGACACTCTAGGGGAAGGTGTGATGCTAGAATGTTTTGTGCATAAAATGCTATCAATAGCGGTAGTAAATCACCATGCCTAAAATAAAATAATATTTCAAAAATAAGTTAAGTGAGGGGCCAGAGAGATAGCACAGCAGTAGGGCATTTGCCTTACATGTAGCCAATCCAGGACAGATGGTGGTTCGAATACCAGCATCCCATCTGGTCCCCTGTGCCTGCCAGGAATGATATCTGAGCACAGAACCAGGAGTAACCCCTGCGAGCCACCAGGTGTGACCCAAAAAACAAAAATAGGTAAGTGAAATAAGATAATTTATACAAAAATCTGTGATTTCCCCCCCCCTTTTAGTGCCACCTATCATACGCAAACATTTATATAAGATATGTGCTTTATTTATCCCATGTCACATATTCCAGTTTAACTTAAAGATTTAGGCATGCACCATTCAATAAAGTCAATGATTAGCACTTATGTGAATCATTGTCTTCATTTTTGTTTTTGTTTTTGGGTCACATACAGCGGTGCTCAGGGGTTACTCCTGGATCTGTGCTCAGAAATCGCTACTGACTTGGGGGATTATATGGGACGTTGGGGGATCGAACCGCAGTCCATCCTAGGTTGGTCATGTGCAAGACAAACACCCTACAGCTAGTGCCATTGCTCTGACCCCACACTCACTCTTTTTTAAATGTTTTAGCTTTCCCTAAAATAGTAATTTTTGTTGTTTAAGCTCCCATTATTCACCATTACCATTATTTTATGCTGATACAGTCAGTATGTGTTTATATCCTATTTAGTTTCTTCCAAAATATTTTGCTCCTTATTTTTGATATTATATCTTGTATCTTTCAGAAGCATATCTAGAAATTCATTTAGCTCAGCTAATGAAGTTGGAGATAATGTATTTGTCTTCATAATTAATAATAATAATAAATATAACGCATAGATTCCAAATACATTATTTTCTCTTGGTATTTTGTATTGTGTTGTATTTTACTCTGTTTCAATTCTTGCTATTAAGAAATACCTTGAGGTGGGGCTGGAGAGATAGCATGGAGGAAAGACATTTGCCTTGCATGCAGAAGGTCGTTGGTTTGAATCCCAGCATCCCATATGGTTCCCTCGAGCCTGCCAGGAGCAATTTCTGAGCATAGAGCCAGGAGGAACCCCTGAGCGCTGCAGGGTGTGACCCCAAAGCCAAAAAAAAAAAAAAAGAAAAGAAAAGAAAAGAAAGAAATACCTTGAGGGATGAGAAAAAGTACTGGCTTAAGTCATTTGTTTTTATGTGTCTTCATTAAAAGAATTCCTAGAACAACATATGGTCCCTTGAGCACCGCCAGGGGTCACACCTGAGCTCAGAGACAGGAGTAGCTTGTGAGATTCAGGTTGGCTTTGTCAAGATGTTTGTATACTGTTGTAAGTTATTTATTGGTAGGTAAATACCTCTCTCTCTCTCTCTCTCTCTCTCTCTCTCTCTCTCTCTCTCTCTCTCTCTCTTTCTCTCTTTCTCCCTCTCTCTCCCTCCCTCCCCCCTCTCTCCCTCCTTCCCCCCTCTCTCCCTCCCTCCCACTTCTCTCTCCCCCCTTCTTCCCCCCCCCTTCCCCTTTTTTTAGGTTTTTGTTGTTTGTCTTTTTTTCACTTTTGGAGTAACCGCCCAGCAGTGCTTAGGACTTCACTCCTGACTCTAAGCTCCAGAATCACATTTCGGGGTCAATGCTATGCTGTGAGTTGCAAGGCAAGTATTAAACCTTGCCCTTGCTCCTTATTTGCTCCTTATTTTTTTCTTTTATATTATATCTTGTATCTTCCAGAAGAATATCTAGAAATTTATTTAGCTCAGCTATTGAAGTTGGAGATGATATCTTGGAGAAATATAATAGTTCATAGATTCCATGTACATTATTTTTTTCTTGGTATTTTGTATTGTATTGTATTTGTCCTATGTTTTTGTTTGCTTGTTTATTTTTGTTTTGGGGTCACAACTGGCAGTGTTCAGGGGTTAGATTACTCTTGGTTCTACACTCAGAAATTGCTCCTGGCAGGCACTGGGGACCATATGGAAAGCTGGGATTTGAACTACTGTCTGTTCTTGATCGACTGCGTGCAAGATGACCTACTGCTGTGCTATCTCTCCAGCCCCTGTTTTTTATTTTTATTTATTGTTTTGGGGGACACACCTGTTGGTGCTCAGGGGATACTCCTGGCTGTCTGCTCAAAAATAGCTCCTGGCAGGTACAGGGAGACCATATGGGACACCGGGATTCAACCAACCACCTTAGTTCCTGGGTCGGCTGCTTGCAAGGAAACACTGCTCTGCTATCCCTCTGGCCCCTCTTCTATGTTTTAATAGATTTTTGTGACATCTGTTCTTCAGAATTTTACTAATAAATGTTTGAATCCCTCTTGATTATATTAATATCACTTTGCCAATTTTAGCCCTCAAATAAAACTTTAATCTCTTAGTTTTGGAATGTTCTCACTCATTATTGAGTATTACCTCTCACTTCTTCCTCCATATTCTTGAATTCTTGAATACCTGTTATATGTATGTTGGGGCTTGTAATTCTTACCTCTAAGGCTCCTTTCAATTTAATCCATCAAGTCTAACTCCAAGGTATCAGCCCAATGAACCCTGGCCTATTGCTGCAGGCTTGACAGCTTAGTGCTCCAGCTCAGACCAACAGTGCTGGGGCCTCTAGGGCTATAGCAAACCGGAAAGAGATTGAACTGATTACCTGACTGTCTTTCTAGTCCTCTTGGAAGTCTTATATCTAGAGGAGAGCTAGGGGACATTGTTGCACTGTTGGATTAACCTGTCTTCACCCTAATCAAAGAGAAGGACCTCTAGCTAGGCTCTTTACTCCAACCTCTTCTCCACCCCCTTGGAGTGGCCCTATTCTTCCCAATAAAGACTGCAGCTCCCTCCTGGTACTGGGATCACAGAGAAAGACTTTGGGGTTAGACAATTTAGTATACTCGGAGCCTGTAGTTGGTTTTATGCCAGGATGTTTCATGGGTAAGGTCTCCCTGTTTTTAGGCCAAAGGTTTTTCCTTTCTACTTTCCCCATATTTTGCTGTACCTATGAAAAACAAATGAGCAACAAACTAAAACTACCACACTTACCTTTTTTATTGTATTATATATATGTATATATATATGTGTATATATATGTATATATATGTGTATATATATATATATATATGTATATATATATGTTTTTGGGCCACACCCGGCGGTGCTCAGGGTTTACTCCTGGCTGTCTGCTTAGAAATAGCTCCTGGCAGGCACAGGGGACCATATGGGACACCGGGATTCGAACCAACCACCTTTGGTCCTGGATCGGCTGCTTGCAAGGCAAATGCCACTGTGCATTTTTTTTTTTTTTTGCCTATCTCTCCGTATTGTATTATTTTTTAATCTCTTATATTTCAAATTGGGGCTTCCGCCTTCTTTTTTTATAGAAACATGGGGCACAGATTACTTTATTTTACTGCATTTCCCCCCATGTTTTTCTATAAAACTAAGAGGAAAGGAATAAAGAAAGGTTGGGGCCAGGGGCCAAGTGGTCTCAGATGTATTGGTGGGGAAATAAATAAGGACAAAACTACATATCCAAGTCAAAGTCAATGATAATAGAATCAAGAGACCTCAACTTTAATAATCTAAACTCCAAGGAGCCTGTTCCACTGGTAGGCCAGGGGGCAAAAGGTGGTGGTACAGGATGCACTCTGGGTCCATTGGTGGAGGAAGGTTGACACTGGTGGTTAGAAGAATCCTGACTCACTATAAATCTGAATTTCAACCATGAAGGACTCTGTACATCACAATGGTTTCAATAAAATTAAAAAAAAAAAAAAAAGACTGCAGCACCAGTATATCTTGGTGGAAGATCCCCAGACCTGTTTCATCTCCAGTGTTTGATTTGGATTATTTCCTGCAGCAACCCTGTTTCCAGACCCACTTCCTCATTCCTATTGAGATTGGGGTATGAGTAATTATCTACAATGTACTTTGTGTTTCTTGTTTTGTGTATGTTTAGGGGCCATACTTAGCTGTACTCAGGGCTTACTCCTGACTCTCTGCTCAGGGATGACTCTTGGTGGGGCTTAGGGACCCTGTGTGGTACTGGGGATCAAACCTAAGTTGAATATATGCAAGGAAGGACCCAAAAGACTGCACTAACTCTTTGGCCTTCTTTGCTGTATTCTAATTTTTTTTCACATCTGTTCCCAATTTTAATAATCAATTATTCCCAACCTGTTAATAAATCGGCTATTACAGGATTTATATTACAAATAGGTATTTGAGGGTTTTTATTTCCCATTTTAGGGTTTTACATTTTAATCTCTCAATAAATTTTATTTTATTCATTTATTTTTTTTCGGGGGGGGGGGTCCACACCCGGCGGCGCTCAGAGGTTACTCCTGGCTCTGCGCTCAGAAATCTCTTCTGGCAGAGTTGGGGGACCATATGGGATGCCGGGATTTGAAACGGGTCCATCCTCTATTGGCTGCGTGCAAGGCAAACGCCTTACTGCTGTGCTATTGCTCCGGCCCCCTCAATAATTTGGTTTTATTTTTATTATCTTCTTTATTATTGTTTCTTTTTTTTGGGGGGGGGCAAATCCAGTGACACTCAGAGGTCACTCCTGGCAACACGCTTAGTAATTGCTCCTGGCTTCGGGGACAACATGAGACGCCGGGGATCAAACCCAGTCTGTCCTGGCTCACTTGCGTGCAAGGCAAACGCCCTGCCACTGTGCTATCGCTCCAGCCCATTTTTCTTTTTTTCCTTCATTCTTCTATTTTTTCCCCCCGCTATAAATTTTAGTAAATTTCTTTTTCTGTTTTGTTTTGTTTTGTTTGGGGGGGCACACTCAGTGACTCTCAGGGGTTACTCCTGGCTCTGTACTCAGAAATTGCTCCTGGCTTTGGGGATCATATGGGACAGGTGGGGGGGGGGTCAAACCCAGGTCCATCCTAAGTCAGCAGCGTGCAAGGCAAACCCCCTACCGCTGTGCTATCGCTCCAGCTCCTCCCCCTCAATAAATTTTAAAACCTTCCGGTGGTTGCTCAATAATTTCCAACTTGTTCCTAAGTTCATCAGAGATAGTGGTCTAAATTTTTCTTTCCTTGTGATTATGTTTTCTGGTTTTTGCTATCAGCGTCATTTTGGTTTTTAGTATATATTTGGAAGTATTCCTTTTATATATTTTAAAAAGAATCTGAGGGCTGAGAGATAATACAGCAGGCAAAGCACTTAACTTTCTTTTTTTTTTTTTTTTTTTTTTGGTAGTTTTTGGGTCACACCCAGCAGTGCTCAGGGGTTACTCCTGGCTTCATGCTCAGAAATTGCTCCTGGCAGGCACGGGGGACCATATGGGACGCTGGGATTCGAACCGATGACCTCCTGCATGAAAGGCAAACGCCTTACCTCCATGCTATCTCTCCAGCCCCAGCACTTAACTTTCATGTATAGGACCCAGGTTTGATCCCAGGCACAATATAGGGTCCCTCAGTGATCAATATATGGTCCCAAGTGATCTCTTAGCACAGAGTCCCGAATAAGCTCAGAATACAGCTAGATGTGGCCCAAACTGCACCACAGTCCCCCGAACAATCTGTGATAAGTCTTTTTTTTTTTTTTTTTGATTTTTGGGTCATACCCAGTGATGCTCAGGGGTTACTCCTGAGCTCTTTGCTCAGAAATCACTCCTGGCAGGCTCGGGGGACCAAAAGGGATTCCGGGAACCAAACCTGGGCCTATCTCAGGCCAGCAGCATGCAAGGCAAATGCCCTACCACTGTGTTATCACTCTGGCTCAATATATTTAGCATAATTTTGAAGCATTTTCTGATGACTAATTCTAGGTGGTCCATGTCGAGACAAAGTTTAATTATATACCTGCAGGTATCCAGATTTAAAAATCATGCTTCATTTTTTTTTTTTATCAAAATCGTTCTCAATTGAAATTGATTTTCCATTGATTTACGTCAGCTGCTGATTTATTTCTTTCGACTGCTGTCTTTAGAAATGACTTTGATTCATGGGATCCAATAATGCGTGAACGGAAGCAGAGCGAGATGAGAATCAAGATAATTTAGCAGCCATTATCTCTTCTTGAGTGGGATGCAATGATATGTCAGGCCGGTTTTCTAATAAGTCTAAGATGTTTAAAAAGCATGTGGAAGAAATGGGGTGGTCAAAGACAGCAAAAGTAGGAAATGTGGATATGGTGGTGTGGGCCCAAGATTTTCTAAATAATGGACATTAGGATTTTGAAAGAGATTCTCAAGACAGCTCAGTGGTAAACAACTTTATTGCCAGAAGAGAAGCTCCCAAGTGGATCTAGTTATGCCCTGCAGAAGTAATTGTTCTACTCTGTCAGTGATTCTCAGATATACCTCAGTGAGTATTGGAGTTATGTCTGGGGACATGGTTGGCAGCCAGTGAGCAGAACAAGGAGTACTTTTGATAAACATTCTATAACGCATAGTGTCTTCCTGTTCCCCAGCAAATAGTCTAGTCACAAGAGTTGTAGGACCAGTGTTGAAAACATATATAATGGGCCAGAGCAATAGCATAATGGTAGGGCATTTGCCTTACATGCGACCAACTCCAGACAGACCTTAGTTTGATTCCCGGCATCCCATATGGTTCCCAGTGCCTACTAGGAGCGATTTCTCAGCACAGAGCTCAGAGTAACCCCTGAGTGCCACCGGGTATGACCCAAAAATTAAAAAAAAAGAGAGAGAGGGAGAGAAGGCATATATTTGGCCAAAGAATAGATATAGCCTCTAACTCATTAAATAAAATAAAACCAATATAAATCATTGAATAAGTGACTCTAAAACAAATCAGTAAGGCTAAAGAAATTAAAGTAAAAGTAAATTGATTAAACTTCTTGGGGCCAGGAGATAGCTCAAAGGACTGGAGCACACTGTGTATATGGGGGGCATGAGTTTGAGCCCTGGTATTCAAGATTCTCAGAGCATTGCTAGGAATTTTCACCCAGGAGCATCACTGGGTGTGATTACCTCCTTCCCAGCCCCCAAGAAAAGTCATCAAATATCTTTCAAGAAATGACAGCACAGATTAGCACATTTTATGAGTCCATTGAAATTTGGAGACTATGTGAGGACCAGTTCATACTTCGCTTGCTCCCTTGATTCTTAAAATTGTAAAATTTAAAGACCTGAATGATAGCACAGTGGTAGGGCATTTGCCTTGTATGTGGCCAATCTGGGATGGACCCGAGTTCACTTTCTAGCATCCCTTATGGTCTCCTGAGCCTGCCAGGAGTGATTTCTGAGCGCAGAGCCAGGAGTAATCCCTAGTGCCACCAGGTGTGGCCCAAAAACAAAAACACAAAAACAAACACAAATAAAGTAAAATTTAAAACGACAAAATCCTTCAACCAAACCACTCAAGTGTACCAAAACACTCGTATCTGACATTGCTATAAATAGGTAAATATGCAGCATTTCATCTGCAGTCATTACAAACAACAAAACATTGCTCTGTAATTTCTGCCATTATTTTTATTTTACTATTGAAAGTGTCAAGGCCATAGAGTAAAATTGGCTGCACAAATAGTATTAGACAAATACAGATTTTTATGTGGAGCTTTGCCATTAGATGATAATGCATTATTATTTTATTATTATTTTTGCCGTTATAGTTTTTGCAGTTTGAATTCAGGCCAAGGTAAATGTTATGTCTCTGATGGAAGTGATCATCAAAATTTCTCTCTCCTTCCTTCAGGCAGCTCATACGACCGACCATTTCTTCTTCTGATTCATTTCCTCCAGAAAGCCAAGGAGTTTTTATAATGATGTTATGAGGAGTTTTTATAATGACATTATTGGTTTTATAACTCGTGTTTCCAGTGGAACACTATCCCTGAACCAACATGGTGATAAACGGTCTGTTTATAAGAGGAATCCCTTTGACAAGCAGTTGAAAATTAGACACGCTTCTGCTTTGCAATAACAATAAAAAAAATTCACAGTGAAAAAAAAAATATAGCCCTTAGTTTACTCCCATCGAGATCAGCAGAAAGCCATCTGGAAGATGCTTATCTTCCAATTGTTTTTAAAATTTATTTTTAATTTTTATTTTTTTGCTTTTTTTGAGTCACATCCGGTGACTCTCAGGGGTTACTCCTAGCTATGTGCTCAGAAATCTCTCCTGGCTTCGGGGACCATATGGGAATCCTGGGGATCAAACCACGGTCAGTCCTAGGTTAGTGCGTGCATGGCAAATGCCCTACCCTTGTGCCACTGCTCCTAAAGTCTTGTATGCATGCAATCACTGCCTAGCCTACCTAGAAGGACAATGTCCAAATGCCAGTTTTTCTCCCAAATCCTGTGCAAAAATCAATATATTCTTGACTCTACCGCAGCGTGGGCCCTTTAAGTCAACCAGGCCTTCTTCAACTCCTCCCTCTGCTGACTTGGGGAGCTGCAGGTCTGCCTTTGGGGGAGGCAGTTAGTGGGTGGGAAAGCAAAGTGAAGGCCTGCTTGCCCCCTGCTCTGCAAGGAAGGAATGTTGCTGTTGCAAGAAGCTTTGCAAGTGGAAGCTTTAAGCTTCTAGGGGAATGGGGGAACAATAGAAACTTGTGAAGGATGGAAGCCAGGCCGCCCTTGAGATTCCATCACGGTGCTGAATAAAGTGGAAGGAATGCTCTGAAATCTGGCCTTCCTGCTGTGCTGCTGCTCCCTGGCTAGATTTTTTTTTTACCCCAGCAAGTCATTTTTCCAGAAGTTGTTTTCTTCTTTGAATGAGCTGCTGGTCCCATTGAACAGATCTTCCCAAGGAAAAGTTGGGGGAGAGGAATTATGGTCATTGAAAATCATTCCCATGGTCGCACTGGTGAAGGGGGGTGTTCTTATTTATGATTGAAACCCAACTACAATCATGTTTGTAAACATGGTGTTTAAATAAAAATATTATTTAAAAGAGAAAAGAAAATTGGGCTGGAGTGGTGGTGCAAGCGGTAGGGCATCTGCCTTGCACTGGCTAACCTAGGACAGACAGTGGTTCGATCCCCCAGTGTCCCATATGGTCCCCCAAGTCAGGAGTGATTTCTGAGCACATAGCCAGGAGTAACCCCTGAGTGACACCGGGTGTAGCCCCAAAACAAAAACCCAAACAAAAACAACTCGCAAAAACAAAAATAAAAACAAACAAGAAAAGATAAAAGAAAATTATTCCTATGGTCAAGGCAAGGAGATGAACTTCTAACAGGGTGTTTTACCTTGGTTACAGGTTTCCTGAAGAAGAGAGTGATTTTATTTATTTTTTTTTCTTTTTCTTCTCCGGATACAGGGACAGTGCCTGAGTTCCTGAAGGCTTCCAGCATTAAATAAGTAACTAGGAGTAGTTTGGAGTTGAATTGAAGTTGGCATTTCTGAACTGTCTGTAGGAAGCAGCCATCTTGGTAGAAGGATGATGTCATTTGGAACACTTGGGAGTTTAGTTTCCAGGAGCCACCGGATAACAGTTTAATCATTAGATCAAATTTAGGTTTGAAGATAATAGGAGTGGGAAGGGAAAAAAAGAAAACCCATTAAAATGACCTCTTTCTCTTTCCTCATTTCCAAAAGTTCAAAGCCATAGGAAATAAAAAAAAAAATAAACTACCTTTGGGTTCTATTTTCGGTGTCCACGTGTTGGTTCTTCCATTGCCTAAACTTGGATAAGAAGAAAACAAGTCTGTTCAGTTTCACTTTCCAATTTTTATACTTAAGTGAAAGCTGTTTTGTGTCAACTTTTGTCAACTCTTAGAGTCGCCTCACCTGCTGGGCCAATTTCCTGCAAGCCTCTCTTATGGGAGAGGGGAAATAAAAAGCTTTTATTGTCGACTTCTTAGGCTTCAAAAGCAGAACATGAGGGTAGTGAATGTTTTATTTGGGGGCCCTATTAAATTTTCTGGGATAACAAGGAAAACAGACTGGGTGATTTTTGTCTTCATCATCAACATCATCACTATTTGTGGAATAGCATCCCCTTGCATTTAATTAAATTTTGGGGGAAATTAGCACTTGAAGAGATATATTTCAGTCCACTAAAAATGTTTATCTATTTTCCCCCCTCTTTGGGTTAGATAAATAGATGTTTGTGTATTAATCTTATAGCGTGGCAGGCCCTGGCACTGCTTTGCAAGCTAAAGAGAGAGGAATTAAAAGAAAAAAAAGAATGCACCTTATTTAAACACTTGATTAAATTAAAAAATAAAATAAAAAACCTTGGGGGGTGGAGAAGGGAGGAGATGGGGCATTGGTGATGGAAAGGTTGCACTGGTGAAGGGGTGTGTTTTTTTTTGGAGGGGGGGCACACCCGGCAGTGCTCAGGGGTTCCTCCTGGCTGTCTGCTCAGAAATAGCTCCTGGCAGGCACGGGGGACCCTATGGGACACCGGGATTCGAACCAACCACCTTTGGTCCTGGATTGGCTGCTTGCAAGGCAAATGCCGCTGTGCTATCTCTCCAGGCTCGGGGTGCGTTCTTTTTATGACTGAAACCCAACTACAATCATGTTTATAATCACAGTGTTTACATAAATATATTATTAAAAATAAATAAATATTAATAAAACAAAAAAGTAATAGTACACGGTATTTAAGTATCCTCCCACACTACCATATTATAGAGAATAATTTAGTGAAAAGTAGACTTACAAAAAATATATGACATGGATTTTTTAAAACGTCATGTACATGCATCAACACCAGATGAGTTCACAACTCCAAGTATTTTAATTTTGAAGTAATATATTCTGATTATTGTGATATTAAAAAGCATACAACAGGCCCGGAGAGATAGCACAGTGGTGTTTGTCTTGCAAGCAGCCAATCCAGGACCAAAGGTGGTTGGTTCGAATCCCGGTGTTCCATATGGTCCCCCGTGCCTGCCAGGAGCTATTTCTGAGCAGATAGCCAGGAGTAACCCCTGAGCATCGCCGGGTGTGGCCCCAAAACAAAACAAAACAAACAAACAAAAACAAAAGCATACAAAAATTAAAAAAACAAATACAAAATAAAAGAATGCACCTTATTTAAACACTTGAGTGCAGCGCTTGTGTGTGTAGTTTGCAAGATCAGGAGCCAGAGTGCGGAGGGAGGGCTGAGTCAGTTGTGCAAACTCTTCCTTAAGCGGCTTAACCTGTGACTGTCTTCAGTCTGTTCCCTTCTTCCCTCTATCACCCCCCCCCCCCAATCTGCTCCTCCTGGCTCAGGAACTTTCTAGTTCTCCTAGCAGTTTACAAAGCTTCCAGAACAGTCTTTTAATTAATTAATTAATCAATCTATTATTATTATTATTATTATTATTATTATTATCGCAGAGGGACAGAGAAATCAAACTACCAGGCCTGCATGAACCTTGCAAACAGCCAGTCAGCCAGCCAGAGGGAGGAAAGAGACACCAGCTCAGAGAGTTGGGGGGCTTGGCTTGCAAATTAAACTGGGGGTGGTGGGGCCTGAGCCTGGCTGACTTTTGCAAATGTCCCAGGCACCTACAAAAATAAAGATTTTTTTATTTGGAGTGTATGGGGGGGGGGTCTGGCTTGCAAGCTAAACTTGGGGTGGTGTTGGACCCCCTAGCCTAGCTGACCTTTGCAAGTATCCCAGGCACTTGCCAAAAAAAAAAAGGTTTTTGGGGTGTAAAGGGGGGGGTCTGGCTTGCAAGTTAAACTTGGGGGGGTTGGACCCCCGAGCCTGACTGACCTTTGCAAATGTCCCAGGCACCTGCAAAAGAAAAAAAAAGCTTTTTGGGGTGTATAGAGGGGTCTGGCTAGCAAGCTAAACTTGCTGGCTGACCTTTGCCAATGTCTCAGGCACCTGCAAAAAATAAAAAAATAAAAGCTTTTTTGGATGTAAGTTGGGGGGGGTGTCTGGCTTTCAAGCTAAACTTGGGGTGATGTTGGACCCCTAGCCTGGCTGACCTTTGCAAGTATCCCAGGCACCTGCAAAATAAAATAAAATAAAATAAAATAAAAAAGCTTTTTTAATTTGGGGAGTCAAGGGGGAAAACTTGAATTTCCTTTTCCCAGGGGCTTGAGAGCCTGGAGGGTGGGAGATGGTATAAGGGGTTGACCTGGGAGGCCACAGTGCAGCTGTGGGTTAGTGCTTAGAAGTGGACCCAGGTTTCATCCTGCAGCCAGGGGGTGGGTGCCAACCAGGAGGAGGAGGAGGAGACAGGCTGGGGCTGGGGTGTTGCTTGGTGGCAAGTTGGCAGCTGCCACAAGTGACAAGCAGGCCTGGCTGGAGCTGGAGGCCCCGATTTCGGTGCAATACTCCCCAAGCCCGGGCGAGGTCTCTGTTCTCTGGCAGCCTCAGCTCCCTGGCAGGGGGAAGTTCTCTCTCCCTCTCTTTGCTCTCTCCAGCCACTCGGAGGAGCCTGCGCCCTGCTTGGAGCAGGCAGCTGCTCATTCCTGGTGCTCCCAGCGTGGGCCAGGCAGCAGGGCCTCCTCCTCCTCCTCCTCTTCCTCTGCACCCCCAATTGCAGCTCCTGCAGCTCCTCCTGCTCCTTTAGCCATGGCAGACAGCGCCAGCGAGAGCGACACCGATGGCCCAGGAGGCCCGGCCGCCATGCAGACATCTGGCTCCGCGGCCTTGGGCGGTGGTGGTGGTGGTGGTGGTGGTGGTGGTGTTGGGGTGGGAGGAAGCAGTGGCGGTGCTGGGGGCAAGTCTGGGGGCATCGTCATCTCCCCCTTTCGCCTGGAGGAGCTCACCAACCGGCTGGCCTCACTGCAGCAGGAGAACAAGGTGCTCAAAATCGAGCTGGAGACCTACAAGCTCAAATGCAAGGCGCTGCAGGAGGAGAACCGAGACCTGCGCAAGGCCAGCGTCACGATCGTGAGTGGGGCACCCCCCTTTCACCCCCCCAAGGTGAACCCGACCCGGGGAGAGGGGTTCAGGACCATGCACTAGCTCTCCAGTCCCTCCCATGGCAGGACTAGGCCTCTAACAGGCTTCTTAAGGGATTGGCAAGCTTTTGATCTCTTTATTTTTTTTTTTTTGCAAACTCGACCCCCCTTTCTTGATTTGAGCTCTGCTGGCTGTCCCCCACTTTCCATCTTACCCCCCCCCCCAGTGGGTGGGTGGTGGCTAGGCACGATAGGAAAGCTTGTTTCTGGGGTTCAGGTTCCTCCAGGCTCTGGGGATATGTAGTTTGGACACTAAAATCTCTCCCCCACCTTGCTGAGCTCTGTTGGTCCCCCACCCCACTTTCCATCCCCCCTGGTGAGGTGGGTGGAAGCCAGATGGGGCAGGAAAGCTTGTTTTTGGGGTTCAGGTTCTTCCAGGGTCTGGGGATATGTAGCTTGCACATGCCAACCCCCCTTGTTAAGCTCTGCTGGCTCTCCCTTAGTGGGGTGGGTGAGTAGGTGGGTGGCGGCCAGGCGGGAGAGGACAGCTTGCTTTTGGGGTTCAGGTTCTTCCAGGGTCTGGGGATATGTAGCTTGCATATGCCAACCCCCCCTTGTTAAGCTCTGCTGGCTCCCACCCATATCACCCCTTAGTGGGGTGGGTGAGTAGGTGGGTGGCGGCCAGGCGGTAGAGGACAGCTTGCTTTTGGGGTTCAGGTTCTGGGGATATGTAGCTTGCACATGCCAACCTCCCTCTCCCCTGCTGAGTTCTGCTGGCTCCTTATCCCTCCCATCTCACCCCCTGGTGGGGTGGCGGCCAGGCAGGACAAGACAGCCTGCTTTTGGGGTTCGGGTTCCTCCAGGCTCTGGGGGAAATGCAGCTTGCACCATTCCAAGCCCCCTGGCTGAGCTCTGCTGGCTTTCCCCTATTTCCATCTCACCCCCTGGTGGGCTGGGTAGGTGGAGGCCAGGCGGGACTGGACAGCCTGCTTTGGGGTTCAGATTTTACCAGGCTCTGGCGACTTATAGCTTGCATATTCTAATTCCCCTTTGCTGAGCTCTGCTGGGTCCCCCCCCATCCCACCTCCTGGGGGGGTGGAGGATGGCAGCTGGGTGGGACAGCTTGCTTGCTCTGCTCCTGGGGTCCAGCAGGTCCCTTGCAGGCTGCCCGGGATAGACACCCACATTTCCCCATTTTTATTATTATTATTTTTGCTTCTGGGGCGGAGGCCCTTTCCCCTTTCCCGGGCCAAGCCGGAGCCTGGCAGCGTGGCTGGGGAAAGAAGGGAGGGCGGGGTGGGACTTTTGCACAGTTCTTGGCATGCCTCAGGGATGCGTCCGTTCAGAATCAGGAGAGCCTGAGGTTGGTTGGGGTAGAGGAGAGGAGGGAAGGAAACTAAGGCCTGTGTCTTGTGGGGGTTGTGGTGGCCTGGATGGGGGTGCCAAGATGAAGCAGCTGCTAGGCGGGCACTTCTCTTGACATCTGGAAGAACCGGGAGGATAGAGGAGGTGGCAGCTAGTGGCCGGGTATCAGGGCATTTGACTTTTTGGGGGGCCCAGCTTGCCAGGCAAGGCAAAGAAAGGGGGGGTCTTGGATGCGCCCACCCCAGTTCCTTACCCTGGCTGGGTAGGTGGGAGGCAGGCAGTGGGCAGCTAGGACACTTCTGTGTCTTTACCTTGGGCAGGGTAAAGGGTGGTAAGCATCTGGATTTTGGGGTGCTGCTATCTCTCCCCACTAAGGTGTGCTGTGTGTTTGTTCCATTGGTGGTTTTTTGCCACTGAGTTCATCAGAGCCTAGAAGGGGAAAGATAAGGCTGGTGGCTGGGTTTTCCCCTGGTCTCTGGAGGCTTCTGAAGAGATTATTCTCCCTGAGATGAGCAGGGAGGAGTAAGAAAGAAAGGCCACCACTCACTCCAGCTATGAGGAGGTGAACCCTAACTGGGAAATAAAAAAGAACAGGGAGTGCTTTCTCTCACCTAACAGTCCTTGCCAGATGCCAGCTTGCCACCTCATTCGCCTGCAGAATTCCCTTAGCTTGGGCCACTTTATCCAGGTGAAAACACTTGCCAGCCAGGAAGGGAAAAGCCAAATGTCAAGAAATCTGAGGTCTTATATGGTCATAGCTCTTACATAATAATAATAACTCGTGATACTGAACACTCAAATGGAAGAAAAAAAAATCAAAACAAAAGAAAATGCATGCATTTGGGCAGTGCATCAAAGATTGCACCCTAGAGATGAAATAGGTCAAATTTAGGGTGCTCACTCTCCTGGGCCAGGCCCCCCCCAAAAAAAACATAAAACCTTCAGCTGAGGAATGAGTGAACATGTGAGTGCCAGTTCATCAGACATACATGGCAACTGGTTTGCAATCCCAGTTTTGATGGGAAAGCAGGTTTCCTTGCAGCGAAGTTTCAATGTGGTTGGCAACCTCCTGGAAGTTGATCGTGCTTGAATGGTCTGAATAGAATTTGAGCAATATCAGTGCCTCTCTCCAGACGGTAAAAGTCAAAGTTTTATTTAAGTGCCCTTTTGCTAGGAAGAGGGAAGGAATTTGGAATTCGCAGAGGCGGCCACTTCTGCAAACACCTCCTCCGTAGTGTTCTTGGCCCAGAGACACGTCTCTGTGGAGTGGAGGGTTGGAGAAGAGGAGAAGTTGATGGGCGCAGGTTTATTTAAGGTTCCAGTTGGCAAAGGAGAGAAAGGGTTAGGCGCCTGGAAAACGAGTGAAAGACAGGAAGAAGCGAAGCATGGAACAGTACCTCTAGCTTCTTGAAGACGGAGTAATTCAGGTTTGGTTGGGAGGCTGGAGAGGTGTAGACATACTATGAAAAGGTTATCTGTTTGACATTTTGACCGTGTTAGATGCAGGCCTGTGAGTTGCAGGCACATTCTGCTTTGCAGGGACACTTCATTCCTGGGGTATAACATCAGAGACCTCGGGAGCACTCAGCCACACACACAGGAGACTGTGTGTGTAATGGTAGTAGGTGGTGGCTTGCTGCACAGTTCCCTGAACTAAAACTGATTCTGAAACCAAATAGCATATTATAGGAGAAACTTTGAAATGGCTGTAGCTGATGGCCTCTGAGTTTCTTTTTTATTTTTATTTTTATTTTTGGTTTTTGAGCCACACCTGGTGATGCTTAGGAGCTACTCCTGGCTCGGCACTCAGAAATTGTTCATGGCTTGGAGACCATATGGAACACCTAGGATTGAACCCAGGTTCGTCCTGGGACAGCTGTGTGCAAGGCAAATGCCCTACCGCTTGCACCACCTCTCTGGCCCCTGTTTCTGAGTTTCTTAAGCCTCTCAGTTCTTCCTTAATCTCTGCATTAATATAGTCTGAGAGAAAAGGAAAAAATAAAAATCAATGGTCATTCACTGGTCTGCTTGCTTCCCTAGTGCTGGATTTGTATTGCAAGAATGGTGTTCAGCGCACAGGGATTTCCATTTGTGGAAGTTTTTGGAGAACTGACCCAGGACCCGGAGTGGAAGGGATTTTGTGATTTGAAAGGAGACATGGGTGTGACTCTATAAAGTGGATCTGTGGGTTCAGCGTTCATTGGGCAGCATCATGGTTTGGGGTTCGAGGTGAAGTTGTGCCCCTTGTAAGAGTGCAAGCGAATTTAGTTCTTGTTAGTTGTGATCTAGGAAGTTTGCGAGGGTCTTAATCATATGAGTGAAGGTTTTGCTAGATTTCTCACTGTTTTGATGTTTTGTGAATTTTGAGATCACACATAGCAGTCAGTGCTCAGGGCTTTTTCCTGGCTCCGTGTTCAGGGATCACTCCTAGCAGGGCTTGGGGGGACCCTAGGGAGTCCTTGTGATTGAGACCAGATTAGCGTGGTGCAAGACAGGTTACCTTACCTACAGTACCATCACTTTTTTTTTAAATTTATTTTTGGGAGGGTTCTGGGGTTACTCCTGGCAGGCTCAGGGGACCATATGGGATGCTGGGAATTGAACTTGGGTCCTTTCTGGGTTGGCCAAGTGCAAGGCAAATGCCTTACCGCTGTGCTATCACTCCGCCTCCCCCACTCACCGTTTTAATTTGAAGGGAAGAGGTCTTCATAGTTCAGTTACATGCTTTCCTGTTATTAGTAGCATTTATTATAATAATAGCTTTCATGTTCTCGGACACCAAAGGTAATTATGGATATTTTATCTTTTTTCTATGAACATGTTTAGGAAGGTACATTATTAATCATATCCTGAAAAAGAAAGAGGTGCCCCTTTTTTTATTTTTTAGTTTTTGGGTCACACCCAAAATTGGCACCTATTTTCACCCTTGATGTTGTACGTTTTGAGTTTGGATAAAAGAATGATGACAAATATCTACCATTTTGAGATCGGAGAATTAATTCAGAATTTTGAAAACCCTTTGTTTCTTTTTAATCCCTTCTTAACTCTTCCATCTTCTTTTGGAGGGGCCACATTGGTTATGCTCAGAGGTTTACTCCTGGCTCTGCACTCAGAAATCACTCCTGGCAGGCCCCAGGGAACCATATGGGATGCTGGGAATCGAACCACTCACCATCAGTTCTGGGTCAGCCAAATGCAAGGCAAATAAATGCCCTACCGCTGTGCTCTCTCTCTGGCCCTTCATCATTTTTTTTGTTTTGTTTTTGTTTTTACTGAACCCATAGTTATGTTTTTTTTTTTCCCCAAGCCTATTCCATAATTGGAATCATAAAGTAGTGCAGCCTTTTCAGATAGAGTTTTTCTTGGTAATAAGCACTTAAGTTGCCGTCGCATCTCCTTTTATGTCTTGATAGCTTATTTCTTTTTAATGTTGCATAATATAATATTCGATCGTTTGGATGAACCATAGTGGATTAATTTGTTGACCAAAGGTCTTGTTTTCTGGTTTTAGCAGTTAGGAATAAAGCTGTAATAAATATCCATGTGCATATTTTTTGGGGGGTTGTGTGTGTGTGAGTACAGATTTTTTTTTTTTTTTTTTGGTTTTTGGGCCACACCCGCCAGTGCTCAGGGGTTACTCCTGGCTGTCTGCTCAGAAATAGCTCCTGGCAGGCACGGGGGACCATATGGGACACCGGGATTCGAACCAACCACCTTTGGTCCTGGATCAGCTGCTTGTAAGGCAGACGCCGCTGTGCTATCTCTCCGGGCCCGTGAGTACAGATTTTAATTCATCTGGGTTAGTACCAGAGTTCATGTGTGAGATTATATGCTTAAGAGTACTTTTAGTTTTGCTAACTTCTATGCTGTCTTCCAAATTAGCTGTCCCGTTTGCTGCATTTTTCGTTTCTCACCAACTATGGATAAGTGATTATGTTCGCTTTGCATCCAGAAAGGGATGCTTATTGGCACCGTTTTAGATTTTGGCTATTATTTTTGTTGTTGTTGTTGTCTTGGGACCACACCCAGTGGCACACAGGAGTTACTCCTGGCTTTGTTGTTAGAAATCACTCCTGGCAGGCTCAGGAGATCACATGGGATGCTGGAGATTGAACCTGGGTCCTTCCTGGGTCAACCACATGCAAGCAAATGTTCTATCACTGTGCTACCTTTCTAGCCCCAAATTTTGGCCATTCTAATATCCACTATTGGGCCTTTTTTTTTTTTTTTTAATCAAAATTGCAAGAATTGACTAGTAACTTTTGTTGGCATTTATTTGTTCTTTTGGGGGATGTGACTGCTTCCTGGATCACACCAAGGGTCTTACAGGTTGGCAACATACACTTATATCGCCTGGCTACGTCCCCACCCCTACATTTTTCTCATTGGGATTTTGGTTCTATTGCTTTTTCTGACCTGGCTCTTCTTCCCTTCCCAAAGGACAGGTTCTTGGTCTCTGTATGATAGAACTAAACATCATTGGTGGGTAAGAATCTATTGTTCAAGAGCCTTCATCCATGTTCACAGTTTCTTGCTGCTCTTTGACTTAACAGCTTGTCCCTCGACTATTTATTTTTGTTTTGTTTTGTGTTGGGCCATACCGGTGATGCTCAGAGGTTACTCCTGGCTATGCACTCAGAAATGGCCCCTGGCTTGGGGATGTTGGGGATCAAACCGTGGTCCGTCTTAGGTTAGCGCGTGTTAGGCAAAGCCTTACCGCCTGCACCACCGCTCCAGCCTCGTCCCTAGACTATTTTATTTGGGACTTACAGGTGGAATGGAATTTTGCATGATCGTTTGTTTTTTTCCTCTCAGTAAATCAGCAGCTACTAGGCTGCATATCAGAGATCATGATTTCTTTTTTAGAGTGGAGAGAATAAATGAGCAATAAAATGCGCACTGTCTTCTTTTGAGTAGCTTTCATGCCTAGATTGCTAGAAATAGCCTAATATCAGTCTGACTTGAATGATGTACAGGTGAATAGGGGCTGAGGGCAAACATTGGCATGTCAGTAGCTTAAATAAATTCTCAGCTGGTATATGTTGGTGGTAATATGGTGGTTACTCTGCCTTCCAAAATGTTTTTTTTTTTTTTTGGGGGGGGGTGTAGGGTAGGAGTGGCATATCCAGCTGCATTGCAGGATTTACTTATTGGCTCTGCACTCAGGGATCACTCCAGACAGTGCTCACAAGACCTTATGTAGGGGCCCAGGAACTGGACTTGGGTCGGCTGTGTGCATGTACAATTAATTGCTTTGGCCTTGTGCCTTCCAAAATTTTGAGCTAGTTGTTAGAATCAAAATATAAACTAAATCCCACTGGGTGGGGCTAGTTTGCGACTTATGCAAATTCAAACAAGCTCCAACCTTATTTGGCTGAAAATTGAAGTCTGTAATAAATAACTTCCATTTAAGTGTCTTTTAGCTCTGAGATCAGACTTCTATTAGAGAACCTGATAGGAATATAGAAATGCAGAGGCATTTTGAAGTTGTAAAAACAAAATTGTATGACATGAGGAGAAAGTCTGGCTCTCAGAAATCACTCCTGGCAGGCTCAGGAGACCATATGGGATGTCAGGGATCAAACCCAGGTCTGTCCTGGGTCAGCAGCGTGCAAGACAAATGCCCTACTGCCGTGCTATCACTCTGACCCCAAGCTTTTTATTTTGAATTGCAATGCAGCTGTGTTTTATTTTAGATGGATTAAATTCTTGTCAAAGCTAGCAAGATAACCATTCACAGGTGTTTGTTCTGTTGACATGTTCTTGACTGGGAAACTAATGCTCCTGGAACATTATTTCTTATCATTAGGATACTGGCTAAGTGTTATTTTGCGGTCTCTTTCTGTTTTCCCACGACTGTCAAATTTTCTTTTCTCATAGGGCTGTCGAGCCCACAGCTGTAAATTTATCCTAGAGCTCCTATCAGCAAATTGCAAAGGGATTTTGTGGAGTGTTTTCCTTCTTTTAGGGAGAAGGATGCTTAAAGGGGAGTTTATAGTTGGCCTGTTACTTAGCATTAACTCAGCCTCTTATCACTGGCCACTAGGTTTAATGCATGTGATGTGATTTAGTGATCACAATTCATAATATTTTCTCAAGGATTTTCTGAGAACTCCCTACTCCCCTTAATATTTGCCTCTTCAGAGGTCACAAAATGATAGGTGATGAATGCGGATGGAAATGTGCAGGGTTCAACCTACAAGCACCAAAGAATGGCCTACTGGGTGCCAGATACTTTGATGTATCTCAGAGGAATGTGTGGGGCTCGCCCAAACACTCAGCAAGGGCTGCATTTGCCTTTCATTCAGCTTGGTCCTGGCTGGGTGCCCATGGGAGTCCTCCCCCGCCATCATTCTCTCCCCATTTTTCTCTAGGCAGGAGTTTCTGGCATCCAGGGGTTCAACTCTCCCCCCACCACCTGAGCATCACTGTCCCCCTAATCTTTGTTTTTTTTTTGTTCATTTGTTTTTGGTTTTAGGGCCACACCTGCCAGTGCTCAGGGCTTACTCCTGGCTCTGCATTCAGAAATCACTTCTGGCAGGCTTAGGGGAGCATATGGGATGTTAGGGATCTAACCTGGGTTCATCCCGGGTAGGCCGCGTGCAAGGCAAATGCCCTACCACTGTGCTATTGCTCTGGCCCCCCTTACCTGTGTCTTAGGCCCCTGTTATTCAGGTTAATTCTCATGTTTGTTTCTCTTCATTGCTTTCACCCCAGAAAGCTGGGAAGTGGGGAATTCTTCTATCTCTTGAGTATATATATATATATTTTTTGTTTTTTGGGTCACACCCGGAAGCATTCAGGGGTTACTCCTGGCTCTATGCTCAGAAATCACTCTGGCAGGTTCCGGGAACCATATGGGGTGCTGGGATTTGAACCATCGTCCTCCTTCATGCAAGGCAAACGCTTCACTCCATGTTATCTCTCCCGATCCCAACTCTCTTTGAGTATCTTTAAAGGAAACAAGAAGTCATCTTCAGGAATATTTGAATTATTTCTTTCCTTTCCTTTTGGTTTTGGGGCTATACCTGGAGATGCTCAGGGCTTCCTCCTGCCTCCGAGCTGACATCACTTCTGGTGGGCCCTTCTATCTCTCCTGCCCCATGTGGCTTACTAATTTTTATTTTCTGTGTTGTGATGGGGCCCATTGATTAAGAAAAAGCTCAGCTATGGAGCTAAGTAGAGGGGCTGTGCTTTTCTTGGGGCACACCAACTTGGGGTGAAAATGGTTCTTCTGAGTCAAAGAGGACCCCACTGCCGGGTTCCGTCTTGTCTCCATTTCTTGGGATTGTGTGGCTGTGCAGAGCTCAGCTGGGGTCTCTAGAAGCCCTTTTTACCTTGTCCTGGTCCTTCTCTCTCCCTTGAAGGAGCACTGACCTGGGGGAAAAATGGCTCTCTGAGTGAAAGGGGACTCCACTGCTGGTCTGTGTGTCTATCTTAGTTTCTTGGGACTGTGGCTTCCTTTCTGAGGCTGGCTGTTGCCCAATATTTTTATTTGTTTTTGTTGTTTTGGGACCACACCCGTTGACACTCGGGTTACTCCTGGCTGGCTATGCATTCAGAAATCACTCCTGGCTCAGGGGACCATATAGGACACCAGGGAATCAAACCACAGTTCGCCCTAGGTCAGCGAGTGCAAGGCAGATGCCCTACTGCTGTGCCACTGTTCCAGCCCCAGTTTGTCTCAGTTGAGGTGAGAGTCAAGGAAAACTTTTTTTTTCTTTTAACTCCCCCCCCCCCCCCCCAGGGAACACTTTTTGTTTCTAATTTTCCTTTTAATGTGATGATGATTGGAAAAAAAACAAACAAACCTACCAGTGGCATTCTCATTTCATAATCTGCGTTTTGCTGTGGACAAATTCAAATAGAAACAGGTGGTTTTCCTCTCTGCCCTCTTTGGGACTCTGGGACTTACCCACCTTTCTCCCTTTCCTGGAAGAGTTGTTGGGTGCAGCGATGACCTCAGTCCTTAGTCTGAGGAAACTATTTGGAAACAAAGGGTTCATCTGTTAGAACAGGGAATGCGATTTTATGGGCAGTTTTAAGCTCCAGTTCTGGAAGAAAGTGGTGTTGATTGATGGGATAATCTTTTCAGCATCTGTTGCAGATCAAACCAACCTGTGAGGCTGCCAGGTGTGAGTCCCAGTGAGCTGGTTAATCCCCTGCAGGGTATCTCAGGCCATTCAGCTCAAATGAGGCCACTTGTCCCTGGGAGCAGAGTAAGGTTAGTCAGACTTTGGTCCCAATTCAGCAAAGTTGACCATACCAGCTTAGAGGGCAGTGAAAGAATGAAAACAGCTAAAGAACATTTCTGCAAATCCAGAAATGTCATAAATGCGCGCCCTACCAGTTGCTGTCACAGTGTGAGTTGTTTGTACAGTTAGCATTTCTTATTATTGTTATTAGATTTTATTTATTTTGGTTTTGGGGCCACACTCGGCAGCATTCAGAGGTTGCTCCTGGCTCTGCACTCAAAATCGCTCCTGCCAGGCTCGGAGGATGATATGGGCTGCCAGGAATCGAATCTAGGTCTGTTGTGGGTCAGCCGAGTGCACAGCAAATGCCCTATTGCTGTGCTATCTCTCCAGCCTCTATTATTATAATTTTTGGAGTGAGTTTTGGTTTCGTGGACACCACCTGATTATTCCTGGCCCTATGATCAGGTGTGGTGCTGAGGATCAAATCCAGGAGGGCTGTATGCAAGGCAAGCACCTGGACTCCTGGCCTATCTGTCTGGCTCCTTGAGATTGATTTAGAAGGACTAACATAATTGAAAGAAAAATAATTATATTTGCAATAATTATATTATTATTATATTTGCAAATAATTTGAAATGATTTGCAATTAAGCAGTGTTTTGTTTTCTTCAATTATCTTAATATTACCACTTCTGATGATAATTTACTGAGCCTTTTTTGCTTTTGTTTCTACATTAGAAATAGTTTGTCATCAAAATTATTTGATGAGAGTCTGTTCATTCATTAACTCCTGATTACAGAATTACTAGCATTTTTAGGAGAAATCAACTCAATGTTAACATTTTTGTTAGTCAGAAACTGGAGTTGGAAGCACATCTGCCATAAAACTTCTTAGAGGACTTGGTCCTATAAAAGTTTGGTTCAGGGACCGGTGAGATGGCGCTAGAGGTAAGGTGTCTGCCTTGCAAGTGCTAGCCAAGGAAGGACCATGGTTCGATCCCCCGGCATCCCATATGGGGACCCCCAAGCCAGGGGCAATTTATGAGTGCTTAGCCAGGAATACCCCCTAAGCATTAAACGGTGTGGCTGAAAAAAAAAAAAAAAACAACAAAAAAGATTTGGTTCAGAGCTTTACATAATAAGTGTCTTCTCTTTGGGGCAATATATGAACTGGTTAGCATATTAAATATTGGATATATGTGATTATTGAGGAATATTTAGGTATCCAACAATCAGTGACTTGATAGATGTAATAAATGGTGGTTAAACAGACAAAACATGGAAGTTAATATTTAGCCATTTAAAATTGTATTTCACCCCAACTAAAGTCAACGACAGTAGACTCAAGAGACCCAAACTTCAACAAGCTAGACATAAAAGGGACCTGTGACACTAGCAGTCCAGGGGTCTAAGGGTGGAGGTATGGGAGGCATTGCTGGGAAGAGTGGCAGTAGCATGTTAGGAACTATGGCGGAAGGAGGCCAACACTGATGGTGGGAATGGCCTAATTCACTGTCCCTGTATGCCTGAAATACAACTGTGAAAGACTTGGAATTCACAGCGGTCTCAGAAAATTAAAAATACTTATGTATTTTAGTAATATTAAGTGTATTTGCAGTGTTTTACAACTATCTCCATTCCTGGTGATTTAATTAATTTTTTTTTCTTTTTAATTTTGGACCACACCTGGTGGCACTCAGGGTTATTCCTGGCTCTGCACCCAGATCTCATTCCTGGAAGTGCTTGGGGGTCCATATGCAATGCTGAGGATCGAATTTGGGTTGGATGCATGCAAGACAGACACCCCATTCCCCTCTCCCCCCGTGCTATCACTCTGGCCTCTGATTTAAAAAAAATGTTTTTAGTAGAAAGCATACTTATCATGTATTTGACCCTATATTCAGTCCCCTGCACTAGGTTTTAAAAAGTGTTTCATTTTATTTTATTTTATTTTTTTATTTTTGGGTCACACCTGGCAGCACTCGGGTTATTCCTGGCTCTACACTCCGAAATCGCCCCTGGCAGGCTCAGGGGACCATATGGGATGCCAGGATTCGAACCACTGTTCTTCTGCATGAAAGGCAAATGCCTTACCTCCATGCTATCTCTCCGGCCCCAAAAAGTGTTTCATTTTATGAATGTTGTGGGGGTCATACCTGATCTTGCTGTGGAGGCAGGTGTCTTGGTGTTCATAATGTGTCAGAGATTGAATCCACTTTCTTGTACATGCATGGCATGTTTTCTTATCACATGAGCCACAAACCTGCCTCTTTAAAAGTCTTTTTTAAAGTCAAACTTCTATAAAAGTTACTAGCTCTTTTTGTTTATTGTCCTAGATATTAAAGTTTTGAATTTGATCCTCAAGCATTTTAATTAAAACACAACAGTTATCTTGTTTCAACTTCAATTTTTATTGCCTTTCAGCTTTCAACGTTGAACTCATTACTGTTTTTCACTAGAGTTTTATACTACCCCAGCCAGACCTTGGGCCAACCCCTAATCTGGCGCTAATTGTATTTAGAATAAGGATCAACATGTCCAGGACACTGGAATGGACTAACCCAGAGTGAAGGGTTGTCTTCTCGGAAGGTAGCATTTTGCTTTAATACCTCCTACTTGCCTTTTTCCTTTTAATAAAATGAAACAAGTTGTAGGTCTTTAATTTTCTTTTTTTTTTATTTTTTTTTTTTTTTGGTTTGGTTTTTGGGTCACTCCTGGCTGCACTCAGAAATTACTCCTGGCTGTCTGCTCAGAAATAGCTCCTGGCAGGCACGGGGGACCATATGGGCCACCGGGATTCGAACCAACCACCTTTGGTCCTGGATCGGCTGCTTGCAAGGCAAACACCTCTGTGCTATCTCTCCGGGCCCTAATTTTCTTTTTGTTTTTATTTTTGAGCCATACCTGGTTACGCTCAGGGGTTACTCCTGCTCTGCACTCAGAAATCGCTCCTGGCTTGGGGGACCATATGGGACCTGGGGGATCGAACCATGTCTGTCCTAGGTCAGCCACATGCAAGGCAAGCGCCCTGCAACTGCACCACCGCTCCGGCCCCAGACCTTTAATTTTCTTAACAACATTTTGAGGAGACTGCAACTTAAGAAAGTTAAACGAGAAAAAAAAAAAACCCTGAAGTTAATAGCAATCGTTACTAGCATTTGCTTCTCTTCCAAATCATTGGCCTTGCTGTGATAGCTGATACTTATCTAGTGATGACCATGGGACATCCCTCTTAAACCCTTGTCACCTTTCCGTGTGATGGCATCACTGTCTGTGCAGCTATTAAACTAGCAAACAGAGGCCCAGAGAGGTATTATCTATCCCTGGCCCAGATCCCAGGTTTATGCAAGCTGTGGAGGGCGAGATTGAAATTCATTTTGGGACAGTCTTGTCTTCATCTTGTGGATATTGCCCTCTCTGCTGTGGCTGCAGAAAAAAATATTTCTTTTTCTTTTGCTTTTTGGGCCACATCCAGTGACTCGGGTACTCCTGGTTCTGCGCTCAGAAATTGCTCCTGGCCTGGGGGACCACATGGGATGCTGGGGGATTGAACCGAAGTCAGTCCTAGGCTAGCGCATGCAAGACAAATATCCTACTGTTTGCACCACCGCTCTGCTACCCACCCCCCTTTTTTTTTTGCCTTTTGAAAAATTCTGTTCTTTCTGCAAAGTCAAGGGCTGTCCCATTACCACAGCAAATTCCCAAGATGCCAAACCTAAAGGGGGTGTTTCCTGGACAGCAAATTCCCTGCCTGGGAAAAGAAACAGAAGAATTTCTCCCCATGTAGAAGAGTATGACTCCCCTTGCTGGCTGGCTCTATTGCCTTCTGGCTTTTGTGGGTCTTTCACCCAGGTATTGCACTCTTGGAGGTGCTGAGAGGACCTCAGCTCACAGCAGGGACCAGTCTGTCATCCTTCTGTTCCTTAACAGCTGTCTGGCTTCCATAGCAATAGTGGATGCTTTTCAACAAATATCAGTCTGCTTGGTGCTAGGCCATGGTCACAGATATCAAGTGAGATGAAATTGGGGAGGGGTTATTGCTGGAAAACTGATGTGTTAATGAAATGTGGGGATAGTGCTTTAAGAAGACAGTCTACGACAGAACCATAGAGCATGAACCATCTTGTTCTGCTTCATAAATTGATGGGGAGGAAAAAGGTGGATGGTACCAGTGGCAAGCAGTGTAATAATCAGACCTAAATATCCAACTCAAAGTCAATAACGATAGACTCAAGAGACCCAAACTACAACAAGCTCCACGCAAAAGGGACCTGTCACTAGTAGTCCAGGGCCTAAGGGTGGAGATTGGAGATGCATGCTGGGAAATATGGCGGAGGGAGGTCAATACTGGCGGTGGGAATGGCCCTAATTCACTGTCACCATGTGCCTGAAGTACAACTGTGAAAGACTTGGAAATCACATTGGTCTCATTAAGAATTATTAAAAAGGGGCCGGAGAGATAGCATGGAGGTAAGGCGTTTGCCTTTCATGCAGGAGGTCATCGGTTCAAATCCCGGCACCCCATATGGTCCCCTGTGCCTGCCAGGAGCAATTTCTGAGCCTGGAGCCAGAAATGGCCCCTGAGCGCTGCCGGGTGTGACCCAAAAACCACAAAAAAAAAAAAAAAAAAAAGAATTATTAAAAAAAGGAAAAAAAGGAGGGGTTGGGAAAAAGGAGACAGCTTAGAGGAGGTGATTTCAGGGGTGTGTGTGTGTGAATTGAAACAGAGCCTCAGATGTCTTATGAGACATGAACCTTGCCACTGAGTCATTCTTGGGGCTGCCAGTTTTGAAGTAAGACCTCAGGCCCTCTTAGATTTAACCTCAAATGTTTCCTATTTGCCTCCATTTTAAAAGAAAATGATCCAGCACCCCCTTGGAATCTACTTTCTTTAACTGAACACCCAGAAAGTTCCCATCTCCGCTCCCCTTAACTGATTTTAAGCTGTTCCTGTGTTTGCCCTGACTGGGTGCTGGGGTCCCCACAGGCACACCCAGGGCAGTCTTGTGGCCGCTGGTGGATAGTGTGTCACAGATGTTCTCTGCCATTGTCGCTAAATCTGGATTTGAGCAAAGAAACAACTGGAGAGAATGGACCCTTGGTAGGCAAGACTGGGGGCTCTGCTGCTGTAGATGAGAACTGTAGGGAAAGTCCTTGCATTTTTTTTTTGTTTGTTTTTTGGGTCACACCCAGCAGTGCTCAGGGGTTACTCCTGGCTCTATGCTCAGAAATCGCTCCTAGCAGGCTCAGGGGACCATATGGGATGCTGGGGGATTCGAACCACCATCCTTCTGCATGCAAGGCAAATGCCCTAAGCTCCATGCGACCTTTCTGGCCCAGTCCTTGCATTTTTGATGTTCTGCTCTGGCTGCTAGCTACAGTCAGTTGTTTTCTTCCTGTTTGGAGATGTCATTTGCCATCTATAAGATGATCTATCTTTGGGGGCCAGAGAGATAGTGCAGTGTTTATAGTATTTGCTTGCAATGTGGCTGACCTAGGTTTGATCCCCTGCACCGATTCCCCTAAATTTCCCTTAGTACTGTCAGGTGTGACCTCCACACCACTCCTCTTCCTAAAAGTGATGACCTATGTAATTTTTGGGGGTGAGTTGGGGCATTACTGGGATCCAGTTCAGGCCTCATCCATTTAAAACATGGCTATGCTGGGGGGCGGAGGGGACACACCTTGGCTTCTAGAAAGACTCTTATCTTAGATACTTCACGATAATAACCACAACTTATAGTCCTAATGTGTGTCTGGTCCAGTCGTCAACACTTTGTGCTTCGAGATTTCTTTCTTTCTCCAGCAACCATTTGCTGTCTCTGTGCGGCAGATGTTGGGGTGTAGAGTGTCTCATTAAGGCCACATTAAGTGGTAGAACTGGAATGGAAACACAGGCAGTGTACCGGGCTTGTCTGGTCTCTGGCATATAGAGTCTGTGCCATTTGGAAGCTCACCTACATTTTCCCACAGCCCCAAACCGTAGCTGCTTTAAACGGTGTGCAAAAGGTAATGTGGAGAGTCCCCAGGCTTACCTCTTTGAACCCTTGAATGGTGCAGAACAGAAGGCAGAGTCCACAAATTTTGAATGCACATTTCTTAAAGAGTGCTCAGTGAACTTGGAAGTGAGTTCTATTCGAATAATTCCCAGTCAGTGGAATGAAAACAAAACTTCCTTTAGCCTCATTGCAGACCTGCTACCCCCAAGGGAAGCTTCTTCTGACTCTGTGAGTTTGTTAATTTGTCTTTCCTATCATCTTCATCCTCATAATCATCAACTTTTTATGGACCCATAAGCAGCGCAGTGCTTGATGGTCCTTATAAATATACTTTTGGTATATTGGCAATTATAAAATAGATGGCTCCCCGGGGGCTGGAGAGATATCATAGCATTAGGGCGTTTGCCTTGCAGGTGGCCAACCCTGGATGGATCCGGGTTCAATTCCCAGCATCCCATATAGTCCCCAGAGTCTGCCAGTAGTAAATTCTGAGTGCAGAGCCAGGAGGAATCCCTGAGTGCCACCAGGTGTGGTCCCCAAACAAACAAAAATATAGGGTCTCCTCTGGGGTGCTCAGAGGACTGTATAGTGCTGGGGATCGAATCCTGGCCTCCTGCAGGGAAAACATGCTCACCTGGCACTCTGGCTCCATCGTTGTTGATATGACTGCAGTCACCAGAGGTTGCATATACATGTTCTTTAGTGTTTGCACTTTTTTTTTTAGCTTTGTTGTTCACATTAGCTTTGACAGACACATGATCACAGTGCTCACTGAGGTTTGTTCTCCTTAAGATGTGCTGGTCACATGGGTACTGGGGCTCACATTTTTCTCAAATTGTTTTAGGGAGGTAGGTTCCACACTCTGCTGTGCTTGGCGATTACTCCTAGTGGGTTTGAAATGCCGTGGGTTGAACCCAGATACCCAGATAGGCTGCCTGCATGCAAGGCAAGCACTCCATTTGTTATACTAGGACACCAGCCCAGCTATTATTATTATTGTTATTGTTATTATTATTATTATTATTATTATTATTTTATTGCTGTGTTGTGCTCCACTGCATCATCATCTGTGGAGTTGTTTTCAGTTTTAGCTCCTGGGATGTGGGGTGCTTGCCTTGCACATGTGAGCCCTGAGTTCAACCCCAGGATCTTCCAAAAAAGAAAAAAATCTTACCCCTTCCCTAAATGTTTGTCTCTAGATCTTGGGGAGAATGTTGAAAGGAATGTGACATAGCAGTGAACTAGGGCCTACAGAACTTGGGCTCTAGGAGGTTGGAGGGAGCATGCAATAGGTAAGACACTTGCCTTACATTAGTTCAGTCTCTGCCACCTTATATAGTCCTTGATCCTACCTGGAGTTGATCCCTGAGCAAAAGAACCAAGAATAAGCTCAGAGCATCATCTGGTGTGGACCAAAAATCAAAGTACTTGGGTGTTAGTTCATTGAGATTCTAGCGATCTTATTAGCGATTTTTTTTTTTTTATTGAATTACAAACTTTGAACTCAGGGGACTAGCTATAAATACTTAAATCTTTTGGGTCACACGAGAAAGACTTGCTTCCATTTTACTTTCATCCTATATCATGTCCCAATGAGACCATAGATATATCCAAAGTGATTTGGTAAAAATTGTGAACTGTTATCTCTGTGGAGAATAAAAAAATTTATAAGGACTTTTCACCTTTTTCCATTCTGTTTTTCAAAATTATTTATTTACTTTTAAAAATAATTTGTATTGTAACCAAAGTGCATTATGAATCTTTCACAGTAATATTTAAGGGACATAGTGACAATGAGTCAGGGCCATCAAAATTATTTTAAAATGAAAGTGATCCTGAGAAGCCACAGTCACAGAAACCATGTTGGAAAGCCAAAACCTCCTGTCACTGTCACTGTTGGAGGTCCCTGAGAGGCCATTGTTTTTCTACCATTGTAGGAGACTAGAAGAAGCTGCTTTCTTTTGCCTCTAGATCTCTCCCTGACTGTAGGAATGGTAGCCTGGAGACTTGGCTTTTGGGAAATGGGGTCACACCCAGGAGTGCTCAGGGCTTATCCTTCCTGGCTCTATGCTCAGGGATCACATGTGACTCACTACACTGGGTCCACATGCAGTGTTGGGGATGAGACAGAGACTGGATGGACACTTTGAAGGTGAAAGGAACATGCTGTCTTCCAGACTCAGGTCTGATTTTATTTTCTTGGCCTAGAGTCTTAGGGGATTAGGAGAGGAAGGAGTTAGGACAGCTTTTATAATTCAAGGATGCTGCTGGGAATGTAAATAAACAAGTCAAGCCAGCCAAAAGAATTGAGTTACTTGCAGCCCTGTCTTTCCCCTGTGTCTCTCCCCAGTGTCATTATTAGCTGGTTCCCTGGGGAGTTAAGTGGGCAGTGGCCCAGGCTGTTGGAATCTTTTGCTTTTCTTTCTCTTGTTAATCAGAGAGATTAGCACTAAGACTTTAACCCCCAATTTGAGTGGTTCTTCCTTGGTTAGGAGCTTTGTAACTCTGGGCCATTGCTACCTGGTGGGTGATGTGAAAAGAAAATTGGAATTTAGAAGTCTACAAGTAAAAACCAGTAGGTTTTCCTAAGTATAGTATTTTTCTAGTGTAGTATTTCTTCAATTCCTGAGGGGTCCACTGATCTTCTGGACCATCTGTCTGTATTATCTCTTCTTTCAGTTTTAATAACTTCTTTCTACCATTGGGTTCTTTGAGAAAACTTGGCCTGAAAGAGAGAGTAGTATAAAATAGGATGATTTGCCAGTTTTAAATGTCAGATAAACACTTTTTTACTTTATAGGTATGCTCGAAATATTGCTTGGAACATATGTATGCTGAGAGACTGTTTACCTGAAATGCAAGTTTAACTAGTTATATCCTGTATTTTTATCTGTGAATTGTAAAACACACATAGGACTACTTCATGATTCATGAAAAAAAAAAAACAACAACAACTCAAGTCTGCTATTTTTGGTTTCTCTCTGATATCTCTATGGTGAACCTGCCTGGCTTCTGGGCTACCAAACCTTGGGAATGGCACCATTATGCCTTTGTTCTTGATTTTGGAAGATTGACTCTGTGATTTGTTTATTTTTATTTGTATGTATGTATGTATGTATGTATGTATGTATGTATGTATGTATGTATGTATGTATGTACTTATACTTCTGGGAGTAATCAGTACCCTACTTTTCTCTCTCTGCATCTGGATTCACCCTCTTTCTCCTCTTTTTTCCCCTCTTCTCCTTCAACAAATCCCAGGTGTTGTTTCCTTAGTGTGACTTTGGCGCCTTCCATGGATCACAACTTCCTCTTCTTCATCAGGCTGCTCTGTCTGTCTTCACTTTTTCTGGCCTTCTGCCACCTACTTCCTTCCTTCTTTCAACCTCTGGAAACTATCTTTGACTGTCTCAGGTGTTTCCCTTTATTTAGCTTTATATGACCAACCATCTTGTGTCATTGCTCTTGGATGTGTGTGTTTGTGTTTTGAGGTTAGGGGCCTACCATGGTGAGAATCAAGACCTCCCACATCCCAGCCAAGTGAGCTTCATTCCCTGACCTTCACCTTTCCTTCTACGCCTGAGGTGACATAGAGATGAAGGGGCCTGTTGGCCTTTTACTGTTTGTGGGCCTAGGCAATAATCACCTATCCTTTTGGGGGACCTCAGCCTTGTCTTCAGTTCCTTGCCAAGACTTGTGGAGAATTTAGGGCTTGCCAGTTGTCAAACCAACTTGGCCCTCAGATGAGTAATGAGCCTCCAGAGTTTTAAGACAGGCCCAGACTTTGACTACTACATCCTAGTAGGCATCTGATCTCCCGGTCTATTTTTCAGCCCTGGTGGGGGGGTTCCAGGCTTATTTACTTCCCCTCCCTCTGGTGGCATTTGGCTTTGAGATCCCCTGAGCTGTGCTGTAGGAAAATGGCTAATGGGGTCAAAGTGCAATTCTTGATTTTTCTTTTTTTGCTCTTAGATTAGACCCAAACCAGAGCAGACCTTGCAACTTGAGAGAGGTAGAGTCAAAGTTCAGAGAAGACCTGAGGTACAAAGGAAACAGCTGAATGCTAGCTAAATTGCAGGGTTGAGGGGTGTGTGTCAATATTTGGGAGACTGGCTCTGAAGCCCCTGGTTTTGAACACACTGTTGCATTTCTGTGACTACGTGCAGAGTTGTTAGAGTCTATGAAATATTCTGTAGGAATTCAGAACCTAGCATAGTTTTTGTTTTATTTGTTTTAGAATTTTTGTTTTTGGGCTACACCCGGTAATGCTCAGGGGTTACTCCTGGCTATGCGCTTAGAAATCTCTCTTGGTGCTCAAGGCAGACACCTTACACCCCGTGCCACCACTCTGGCCACTATAAATATTTTTGTTGTTGTTTTTTGGACCACAGCGGGTGACTCTCAGGGGTTACTCCTGGCTATGCGCTCAGAAATCGCTCCTGGCTTGGGATATGGGATGCCTGGGATCGAACAGCGGTATGTCCTAGGTTAGCGGTGTGCAAGGACAAATGCCCAAGTGCTTGTGCCACCACTCTGGCCCCAAACCTAGCATAGTTTTTGTGGGTTTTCTTTCAGTTTAAACCTTTGCCCTGCTGGTTGGTCAGTTGTGCTAATTCTTTCTTTCTTTTTTTTTTTTTTTTTTTTTTTTTTGGTTTTTGGGCCACTCCCGGCGTTGCTCAGGGGTTACTCCTGGCTGTCTGCTCAGAAATAGCTCCTGGCAGGCATGGGAGACCATGTGGGACACCAGGATTTGAACCAACCACCTTTGGTCCTGGATCGGCTGCTTGCAAGGCAAACGCCGCTGTGCTATCTCTCCAGGCCCAGTTGTGCTAATTCTTAGGTAGTGAATTTATACCAGTTTCTTCAGGCAGACCTTGTTTCCTTTTTAATAAACATGTTTTTAGGAGTTCTATCTTCCTGTGGCATTTCTTTAACTTTTGCAGTTTGTGAGGTATCCTTGAGTTCACTTAAGCAGAGCTCCCCAAATTTCTTTGGTCTTCTGCCCACTCTTTTTTTTTTTTATCTTTATTTAAACACCGTGATTACAAACATGATTATAGTTGTATGATTACAGTCATGTAAAGAGCACCCCCCTTCACCGGTGCAACATTCCCACCACCAATTTCCCAGATCTCCCTCCTCCCTACCCCCCTACACCTGTACTCGAGACAGGCTTTCTACTTCCCTCATTCATTCACATTTAGAAAACACAAGTATTGGTGCCCTCTAGAAAATTACTTTAATCTGGGGTCGGAGAGATAGCATGGAGGTAAAGCGTTTGCCTTGCATGCAGAAGGACAGTGGTTCAAATCCCGGCATCCCATGTGGTCCCCCGTGCCTGCCAGGGGCAATTTCTGAGCATAGAGCCAGGAGTAACCCCTGAGTGCTTCTGGGTGTGACCCAAAAACCAAAAAACAAAAACAAACAAACAAAAAAAAATCAGAAAATTACTTGAATCTAACTGGAAACACCCCACTTTTGTAGCGGGCTACTGTTCACCTCAGTTCCTCATCTTTCTAGCAACTCTACCCCTGACTCCTGAGGAAATATTGATTGCTTTAGGATACAGCATTTTAACTTATTTGGATACTTACCATAAGCAATTTATATGCCTGTGATGTCCCTTAGAGGAGCAAGGCAGGTTGTGAATGAATAATAATCATTTTTCTTGCCTGGCAATGGGACTTGTGTGAGGGATCCCGGGGATTGGAAGGCAAGACAAGTAAAGAAAAGGCAGTGGACCCCAGTGACCACTGAAGGAGGATGCTCAGTTTACCCTTCGGGATCTGTTGGAAAAACAGATCCTGTGTGGACCTAGAACAGAGATGGGGACCCAGGCGATCACAAGGATATTGTTGGCACCAGGGACCAGGATCACAGAGAAGGCTTTGAAGCACAGAGGAGAAACTCTGCACCCTCATAATCCCCTCATGTGCCGCTCTCTGATCGGTCCATTTGGTAATTAGCTAACTTCAGGGACTTGCAAACTGGCCAGGTCACTTGTACCTGCAGAGTAGAAGGATAGTGGCAGAATCTAGAGCCAGAACAAGGTACACTAATAATGATAGAGAAGAAATAGATAGTAAAAAAAAAAAATCCCGGGGCCAAAGAGATAGCATGGAGGTGAGGCGTTTGCCTTATATGCAGAAGGTCGGTGGTTTGAATCCTGGCATCCCATATGGTCCCCCAAGTCTGCCAGGAGCGATTTCTGAGTATAAAACCAGGAGTAACCCCTGAGGGCTGCCGGGTGTGACTCAAAAACCAAAAACCAAACAAACAACAAAAAAACAATCCCATTCACATCAGTGCCGCACAAACTCAATATTTTGGAGTCAACTAAAGATGTGAAGGACTTATACAAAGAAAACTACAAAAGCCTGTTTTAAGAAATGAGTGATGGGCCCGGAGAGATAGCACAGTGGCATGCAAGCAGCCGATCCAGAACCAAAGGTGGTTAGTTCGAATCCCAGTGTCCCATATGGTCCCCCGTGCCTGCCAGGAGCTATTTCTGAGCAGACAGCCAGGAGTAACCCCTGAGCACCTCCAGGTGTGGCCCAAAAACCAAAAAAGAAAAAAGAAATGAGTGGACACGTGGAAATGGAAACACATACCCTGCTCATGGATTGGCAGGATTAACATCATTAAAATGGCAATACTCCTCAAAGCATTGTACAGATTTAATGCAATCCCTCCAAAGATACCCATGACATTTTTCAAAGACGTGGATCAAACACTCCTGAAATTATTTAGAACAATAAACACCCACAAATAGCTAAAGTAATCCTTGGGAAAAGGAATATGGGAGGCATGACTTTCCCCAATTTTAAATTGTATTACAAAGCAATAGTTATCAAAACATCATGGTATTGGAATAAAGACAGATCCTCAGATCAGTGGAATAGACTTGAGTATTCAGAGAATGTTCCCCAGTCATGAAAATGAAATGAGAGTGTTTGGCCTGGGCCACAGTCGAACACTTCATGGATGACAGAATGTTGGAAAGACTCAGGGGCTTTCGTGTTTGCCACAGAGGACGAGAGAGAAGGGCATTTTAGGGAGAAGGGTGTCCTGCTCTCAGGGCACACCAGGCCTCACTGGTCTATCTGGGATCTCCCTTACTCTCTTAGCTGTTGCTGCCACAGACACCTCTTTTCTAGAATCCACGGGGCTCACAATGTTCTTGATGATGGACCCACAGGACAGCTTCTGACTTGTCGCCAGCACAAGAAATGCTGGCATTGGCTAGCTAGCACCAGTTCTATTGATGATGAATGAATGGTGCAGCCCAGAGTCTAGTAGTACCTAAACTAGCTGCTAAAATGGCAACCTTGTGGCCTCCTATCGTAAGCTCTGGACCTCTAGTATTTAAACTGTTGATTTTGTTTTATATATTTCTCTTGGGGAGACTACTACTACACTAAGCTCAGAGCTTACTCCATGCTCTGCACTCAGGAACTCTCTGTCTTGGGAGTACCATATGGGATGCTGAGGATCAAACTCTGGCCCCTGATCAGATTATAGAAATAGGAGAATAGGGGCCCGGAGAGATAGCACAGCGGCGTTTGCCTTGCAAGCAGCCGATCCAGGACCAAAGGTGGTTGGTTCGAATCCCGGTGTCCCATAGGGTCCCCCGTGCCTGCCAGGAGCTATTTCTGAGCACCGCCGGTGTGGCCCAAAAACCAAAAAAAAAAAAAAAAAAAAAAAAAAGAAATAGGAGAATAGGAGTTTCCCATTCCTCTACTGAAGAAGTTTTTATTTTATTTTACCTTTTATTTTGGGGGGGGGTCATACCCGGGCACTCAGGGGTTACTCCTAGGTCTGCACTCAGAAATCACTCCTGGTAGGCTCCGGGGACCATATGGGATGCTGGGATTCGAACCATCAGCCCTGGGTTTGCCACATGCAAGGCTAACATCCTACCGCTGTGCTATCTCTTAGGTCCCTGAAGAATTTTTTTCAAATTTATTTTTATCTTATTTTCTTTTTTTTTTTGGGGGGGGGAGATTTTTATTTAAAGGTTAGGAAAATATGCAAGTCTGCCCCAAAATTAAGGTGAAATATACAAATCACCCACCAGCTTCACTTTTGAAATTGTTTCACCCACTAACAGTTGTGTTTGCATCTCTAAGGCTTTTGTAAACCCCTTGCCAGTGTCACACTTAAAAAGAAAAAAAATCAATTACTGGCTGGGGAGATAGCTTCAAAGGCTGGGGCTCATTCTTTTTTCATGTGGGGGCCCTGGCTTTAACCCTTGGCACCTCTTGCTTCCCCATCCCCCCACCCCAGCTCTGCTGGAAGTGGCTCGGAAAAAAAAATAGCAGTATTTCCCCACCTAAATTAGTGTTTGAAAGGTAAACAGCCAGGCCTTTCAGGAATCTGAAATTTGTCTGCTGCTTCTTTGCTTTGAACCTTTTACCCCAGTGCCCTGAGGCTGCTGACTAGAGATAAGAATCTCTTCCCCTCTATTCTGATTGCTGCTTTGCTTCTTGCTAACCCCAAACCATACCATTCAGGGTGGTTCCTTTTCTGGAGGGCTTGCTGTAGGGCTTCTCAGACCCCAAAGTGCTGTGTGTTTTGCTCTCAGATCACTATCCCCTGCATAAAAGAAAGCTTGACACTTGTAGTAAGGAGAAAGAACTAAAGCATAAAGCAGTCTTTGCAGTCTTCCCTGGAGGGTTTTTTTGTTTTTGTTTTTGTTTTGCTTTTTGGATGACACCCAGCAGAGCTCAAGGGTTACTCCTGGCTGGGGGACCATATAGGATGCCCGGATTCGAACCACTATCCTTCTGCATGCAAGGCAAACTCCTTTCCTCCATGCTATCTCTCTGGCCCTGGAGTTATTTTATTTTTATTTTTTGGTGGGGCTACACCAGGTGACACTCAGGGGCTACTCCTGGCTATGCACTCAGAAATTGCTCCTGGCTTGGGGGACCATATTGGGTGCTGGGGGAATCAAACCTTGGTCTGTCCTAGGTTAGCATGTGCAAGGCAAACGCCCTCTGCTTGTGCCACCATGCCAGACCTTTCTCAGAGCAGTTTTTTTTTTTTTCCAGGTTTTTGGGGCCACACCAGTTTGATGCTCAGGGGTTACTCCTGGCTAAGCGCTCAGAAATTGCCCCTGGCTTGGGGGAACCATATGGGAGGCCAGGGGATTGAACCGTGGTCCTTCCTTGGCTAGCCCTTGCACTTCTAGCGCCACCTCACTGGCCCCTCTCAGAACAGTTTTAAAGGAACCATGCAGTGCTGATTGAACTTCTGACTGCTGCAAGCACTCTAGCCCCCTTAATCCTTCTGCCTTGAACCCCAGAAGGTCTCCTCCTTCCATAAATTACTGGAATACTTGCTGGATTTGTAAGATGTGATCAGAGCCTGGTAGATAATGAAAGCTCATTCATTAGTTGGATTCATGAATTTTTTTGGAGGGGCAAAGTCTGTGAGTGGTGTTTAGGGTTTACTCCTGTCTCTTCACTCAGGGAGTCACTCCTGGCAGGGCCTGAGATCATTTGGGGTGTTGGGGATCAAATGTGGGTTGATTATAAGACATGCACCTGATTTTACCATCTTTCTGGCCCACCTGTGCTCACAAGGGTCTCAATTCTTGACTCTGGTGTTTACTAGGGATCAGGTGTAGTCAGGTCCTTTCCTGTGTTATTCTCACATATGTCTGGCTGTGTGTGGCTGAAAAATCACTGGTGTCATAAGTCATAGATTAACAGAGCTGCCAGGTTCAGAGGGTACCAGGCCTTGAACAGTCCTTGTGTTTGCAGGCACATGTCTAAACCTTATAACCCAGATTATTCATGAATGTGGGGTTTACCAAAATTATCTCAAAATAGTTGGTGACTTATCAGTTGTTGCTCAAATTGCATATTTGTTATATATCTGGGATGGCATAAATATTTCTTTTTTGTTGTTTCGTTTTTAAATCTTTTTTTTATTAATATCTTTATTTAAACACTTTGATTACAAATATGATGGTTGTTGGGTTTCAGTCATGTAAAGAACACACTCCCCCCTTCATCCGTGCAACATTCTCATCACCAATGTCCCAAATCTCCTTCCTCCTCACCCCACCCCGCCTATGCTCTAGACAGGCTTTCTACTTCCCTCATTCATTCACATTGTTATGGTTGTTCTCAGTGTAGTTATTTCTCTAACTGCACTCATCATTCTTTGTGGTGAGCTTCAAGGGCATAAATATTTCTTGACCAAAAAAGTATTTGCAAGCTATTAAGCTATTCTTCTGCCCCCTATGGACACTGCTGATATTCCTGGGGAAATATTATTCCTCTCTAGAGACTCGTGATTTTACTGGGTAATGGGAAATATCCTAATGTTCTACTCTCTCTCTCTTTTTTTTTGGTTTGTGGGTCACACCCAGCAGCACTCAGGGGCCACTCCTGACTCAGAAATCGCTCCTGGCAGGCTCAGGGGACCACATGGGATGCCAGGATTCGAAGCACCGACCTTCTGCATGCAAGGCAATTGCCTTACCTCCATGCTATCTCTCCGGCTCCTCTTAAAATTTGATTCCCCCAATTTTATTGAGATATAACTGATATGTAATATCGTCTAAGTTTAAGATGTGCAATGTGCTAATCTAATACTAAATATTACATGGTATTTAATTTACATCACAGTTTTAGCCAACATCTGGATTATCATGTATTAACTAAAATGTCCATTTGTTTGTTTATTTATTTTGGGTCACACCTGGCAGCACTCGGGTTACTCCTGGCTTTGCACTCAGAAATTGCCCCTGGCAGGCTCAAGGGACCATATGGGTTACCGGGAATCGAACCACCGTCCTTCTTAGGTCAGTTGTGTGCAAGGGAAATGCCCAACCGCTGTGCTGTCACTCCAGCCCTTCTTTTATTTTTTTTTTTTAATCGAACATTTTTAATCGCAAAGGCAGCCTTTGCCATGCTTTCCCCTTCCCCTTTACACAAAAAATGAGTCAATTTTACAGCATTTTACCACATAATTGTCACAGATTTTATATCAGAATTTTGGCAACAAAGTGGCATAATTATTATGTGAAGCTTTTAGTAAAAAAACAAAACAAAACAAAAACTAGCTATATTAGCATGAAGTGATTATGTAACTGCCATGATTATATAGTGAAATACTCTATTTTTTTTTCTTCTCTAATTCATTGGGTTTGGGGGAGTGTTCCAAATGATGCACCGATGACTTCCTCATACTTTGTAATAGTCAGACCATCATACATTGTTGGACTGTCTCTTAGCATTAAATATTCAATTTTTTTGGGTGGTTGGTCCCCAATGCTGTTTCAGTATCTTGATCTTGGACCATCTGGTTTCACTGGGAGCTAAGTCTAAGTATAGCCCAGAGGGAGACATTGCCTTTGCTAAACTGTAGTTTGCAAATGTTTTTGTACCAGCCAATGCCTTATGGTCATTAAAGTTCCTGGTATTCAGTTCTTATAGTCATTTTCTCATATTCGATCTCTTTTTTTGGGGGGTGGGTTTGGGCCACACCCAACGGTGTTCAGGGGTTCCTTCTGGCTATCTGCTCAGAAATAGTTCCTGGCAGGCATGGGGAACCATATGGGACACCGGGATTCGAACCAGCCACCTTTGGTCCTGGATCGGCTGCTTGCAAGGCAAACGCCGCTGTGCTCTCTCTCCACTGTGCTATCTCTCCGGCCCTATATTCAATTTCTTAATCTCTATATTGGTCCCATGAAGTAATCAGTGTTATTGTCCTATTTTATGGAGCAGGACATGGAGACTCCAAAAGGGCTGGGTGGCTTCCCAAAGTGATTTCCTACCCTGGAGAGTTAACAGTGCCAGAATTCACACTTAGCGACACTTTGAGATACTGCCTGGGTAAATTCCCAGAAATGACATTGCTGGGTCAAATACACTAACTATATGCAATTTGAATAGATATTGCCAAATTGTCCTTGGCAGCGCCTGTCCCATTTGCACTTGCATTAGCAGAATATGAGAGAGCCAGTAACCCCATGCTGTGCTCTTAGCAAACTCGGTTTTTTTTCCCAGACCAGTGGATGCAGAAGGGCATATGGCTCTAGGTGTTTTTTTATTTTTCAAGGTTGATGAGAAAGGTCTCTTTCACATTTTTGGGCCAGGTCTGGCTGTATTTAGAGCTTTCTTTTTTTTTGGGGGGGAGTAAGGGGTGTTTGGGCCACACCCAGTGATGCTCAAAGGTTACTCCTGGCTCTGCGCTCAGAAATCGCTCCTGGCTTGGGGGACCATATAGGACACCAGGGATCAAACCCAGGTCCATCCTGGGTCAGCCGCGTGCAAGGCAAATGCCCTACTGCTGTGCTATGACTTTCTTGTTCAGAGTTCAGGGATCTGCTTTGACAGTGCCCAGATCAGAGGTGGTGGTGGGGATCCAATGAACCCTGTTTGGCTGAGTGCAAGCAGAATGCTCTGACCCTATATGTCTTTTCTCGTGTGTGTGTGTGTGTGTGTGTGTGTGTGTGTGTGTGTGTGTGTGTGTAAGTAAATGCCTAGGTCATAATCTCTTATTTGTTTATTGGTCTTACTCTTTTTTTTGGTTTTTGGGTCACACCCGGCAGTGCTCAGGGGTTATTCCTGGCTCCGTGCTCAGAAATTGCTCCTGGCAGGCACGGGGGACCATATGGGACGCCGAGATTTGAACCGATGACCTTCTGCATGAAAGGCAAATGCCTTACCGCCATGCTATCTCTCCGGTCCCTGGTCTTACTCTTTATATTGGTGTTACTCTTGTTCATTTTTCTTTATTAGAGATGCATATTTTCTTTCCCAGTTGTGAGTCCCCCCCCACAATAGCACCCCAAATCCTGTTATTTATTATTTATTTTTTGTCTTTGGACCAGAGCTTGTGATGCTCAGGGATTTCTCTTGGCTCTATACACAGGAATCACTCCTTGTGGTACTCTCTGGGTTGCTGAGAGTTAAACTATATGCAAGAACACCCTACCCACTGTACTATCTCTCCTCCCCATAGTTAATAATTTTTTGATTTAATATTTGGTGGTTTTTTTTTTTAGCCACTTAAATATATTTTACACTTGTGTAAAGCCTTTTATAATTTACAAGTAGTTAATTGTTATGTTTTATAGTAAACTTTATGTTTACTCCTGGGAAAAACAAGAGTGGAATCAACTTCTGTTTTTGTTTGATTTTATTCATTTGAGAGAGTTAGTAGAAATTATAGCAGTAATGATAAGTACTTTAAATTGGTAAATTATTTGAATAACCAACCATTAGAGGTGTATCTAGTGCCTTTTCCTTATTTTTCTTTATAGTGGACTTTATTTTTTATATAGATCATTAATTGGAATATATTTTTGGAGATGATTTGATCACTGAGGTGGTTGCATTTTGAATTCAGTCTTGTGGCCTTTCCTTCTCTTCAGAACTTCTTGTTTGTTTGTTTTTGGGCCATACCCTGTGACTCTCATGGGTTACTCTTGGTTCTGCACTCAGAAATCACTGCTGACAGACTCAGGGAACCCATACGGGACGTAGGGGATCGAACCTGGGTTGGCCACATGCAAGGCAAACAAACGCCCAATCCTCTGTGCTATCGTTCTGGTCCTCTTCAGAACTTAAGTGTACTCAGTTGGTTTTATTTTCTTCTCTTGGACAGTTTCACACTATTTATCTGAGGTTTTAGCTTACTCTGTAGTTTTTCCATTGTCCTTGCTTAAAGATAGGTCTGTAGCTCTGGACCTTAACTTTTACCATCTTCTCCCCCATTGACCAGTTAGCCAGTGATCATACGCATTTCACGAATATTTCTGAAGTTGTTCCATAAGTTGGGTATTGGGTTAGGATCTCATGACAGTGTTCTCCTCTTGCAACTCCAGTAATAATGGAGGAAAACGGATTCAGAGAACTGATTTCACAGTTACAGAATTCAACCAGCATGTTCTGGGCCCAGAAAATAGGTTCTGCAAAAATCTTCGAAACAGTAGTAGTAGCATAGCAAGTTTGAGGAACTAAAAGATGAGTGTGGTCAGCGTCTGCTCTGGAAGTGTAGCCTGAAGAGAGATCTGGAAGTCGGTGAGGTCAGATCTGACAGCAGTTATAAGTGTGTTTCTATTGCTATTGAGCTTTGCTATGAATAAACCTAGGATAAACATTTTACATTTGTAAAATGGATGGAAGATTTAAAAAAAAAATTTTTTTTTTTTGGTTCACACCCGTCAGTGCTCAGGGGTTACTCCTGGCTGTCTGCTCAGAAATAGCTCCTGGCAGGCACAGGGGACCATATGGGACACCGGGATTTGAACCAACCACCTTAGGTCCTGGATCGGCTGCTTGCAAGGCAAACGCCGCTGTGCTATCTCTCCGGGTCCCAAATTTTTTTGTTTTGTTTTGTTTTTGGGTCATATCCGGTGATACTCAGGGGTTACTCCTGGCTATGAGCTTAGAATTCGCTCCTGACTTGGGGGGGACCATATGGGACTCGTGGGGGGATTGAACCAGGTCTGTCCTAGATTAGTGCGTGCAAGGCAAACACACTACTACTTGCATTTGTTTTGAGCCACACTCAGAGGCTTTTAGAGATTACTCCTGGCTCTGCACTCAGAAATCGCTCCTGGCTCAGGGGATCCTATGGGATGTTAGGGATTGAACCCATGTCCGTCCTGGGTCAGCCACATGCAGGGCAAATGCCTTACCACTATGGTATCACTCTGGCACTAAGAATATATATTCTTTAAATGTCATTGATAACCTGTCTGATGCTTACTTATCTATTTAACTTTGAAACCTGCTTAGATAAAGGAGAGAAGTGAATTGACCAATTACATGCTGATAGGAAAGATAGTGGCAGAACTTGAACCCCAGTCCCCTGGTTTTTAGACTGTTTATACTCTGCACTTTTTCTTCCCTGAGAAAATGTGTTAATGTTATGGGGGCCAGAGTGATAGTACAGTGAGTGGAGAGGGATTTTGCCTTTCATGTGGCTCATCTGGGTTCCATCTACGGCATCTCATATAGTGCCCCGAGCCTGCCAAGATTGATTCCTGAGCGCAGAGCCAGGAGTAATCCCTGAATGTCAGCAAATGTGGCCCCAAAAAACCAAAAACCAAAAAACGTTTTATGATAAAATCTTTTTTTTTTTTTTTTTTTTTGGGCCACACCCGGTGTTGCTCAGGGGTTACTCCTTGCTATCTGCTCAGAAATAGCTCCTGGCAGGCACGGGGGACCATATGGGACACCGGGATTTGAACCAACCACCTTTGGTCCTCGATTGGCTGCTTGCAAGGCAAACGCCGCTGTGCTATCTCTCTGGGCCCTATGATAGAATCTTTATATGTGTACAGAGATGCATTCCTCCCACTTCCATCTGAAACACTTTATCTGATTATAAAAAATTAAATTATTTCACAGGTTGAAGCGGTAGCACAGGGGGTAGGATGCTTGCCTTGCATGAGGCTTACCCGGGACAGACTTGGGTTTGATTCCCGGCATCCCATATGATCCCCTGACCCTTCTAGGAGTTACCCCTGACTGCTGCTAGATGTGGTCCAAACAATTTATTTCTCAATAGAATTATTATTTTATTGAGGAGCATATTAAAAATTCGACACAGAAGGGACATTCTTCTGGAAGGTGGCGTATGCTGTAACTGTGTCTGTCTGTCCTCTGTCCTTTCTGTCTGTCTTCTGTTTTCTAGAGCGGGGCCTCTGGAACTTTTTCTCTCATACAGCCCCTGTTACCCCAAGCAGTGCAACATGGATCTGCACTTCGAGAAACACTTCACATGCATTCTGCAGTTGAGGTTGAATTAATTGTTGGTGGTTGTGTGTTCAGAAACCTTTCACTGTTTCCAAATATTTTGCAACCCCCACACTGAGTTATGTGACCCCATCTCCAGTTTAGAAAGCTGTGTTGTAGAGCATCTAATTTAAAGAGCAAAGCTGAGTTTAAATAGGTTTTTTATATTCCAGAGACTGTGCCAATCTAGCACTTTCTTCAGTCGAATAAATTTGCCTTGCAAAAATGACATTTGGAGCCATTCTTTTTTTTTTCTTTTTTTTTAGTTTTTCCCTAGGTTATGCTTATGCCTTATTTTTTTTAAAAAAAATTTATTTGATTGAAATTATTGAAATCACAAAGTCTTTCATAGTTGGGTTTCAGATAAACAATGAATCAGGGCCAATCCCGCTATCAGTGTTGACTTCCCTCTACCAGTGTTTCCAGAGTGTATTCGCTACCACCACCTTTTGCTCCCTGGCCTTTTTGTTTTTAATCCAAATATGGCAAAAAGACACAAGCTTATGTAAACCTTCAGCATATTTTAGTACTGGAAGAGGAATGAAGAAGGGATTTTCTGGGGTCAGCATATGGCTGACATGGGACCAACCCAGTTCGATCCCCGGCATCCCATATGGTCCCTCAAGCCTGCCAGGAGCGATTTCCAATGTCTGAGCTCAGAGCCAGGAGTAATACCTGAGCACTGCTGGGTATGACCTTAAAACCTACAACAAAAAGAAGGAATTCTTTCACTACTGTGTGTGTGTGTGTGTGTGTGTGTGTGTGTGTGTGCGCGCGCGCACGCGCGCGTGTCCAAGAATGAATTTTTTTCTTTCTTTCCTCCCAATTTTTTTTTCCTTTTTTATTCCCACCCAAGAAGTCTGCACAAGCTCAGGGGCTACTCCTAACACCATGCTTGGAGCCACTTCTGCAATGCTCAGGGACCTTGTGATTCCACAAATTAAACCCACAAATAAAACCCTTATGCATGCAACACGTCAGCTTCAGATATGCCTGTCTTGTGCATTCTTCATTCAAGGGAGAAAACGGGGCACATTGGAAAGGTTGTGCTTCTGGGTCTTCTAATTTTAGATCTCTAAGTGTTCAGCTCAGCTCTTCCTGTCATCACAGGGATCGGTTATCAGCCTCCTAGTGTGTCAGGTAGTTCGCTCTTTAACCTGTGCCTGGAGTGAGTCAGAGATTCCATAGCTTTTGCTGTGCATTTTTTGTGTTGCAGTGTGATCTCTGAAATGTCTCTTATACTTTTCAGCTGTTGACTGCTTATGTTGGGGGTTACAAAGGGGGCCTGGAAGAAAAGGTAGGGTGGGCTCATGGGAATATCATGAAGTGTAGACACAGCCTTTGGGGTCTGAAGGGAAGATAAAAGTGAAAAAGGAGGAACAATTCATATTGGCATCTTTGCTAGGCAGGGATTGGATGTAGGAAATTTCTTATAGCCATGGACCAGCTAGTTGTCTGGCAGGTGATTAGAGAAGTATATGGGAATCCAGGATTGTCATCTGGGACTGCAGAGGATGCCGGATGCCAGAACTGGGTTGCTTATTAATGCAAGTTTGTGGACAAGCAGGAACATTCTGCTGGCATTTCTCCCCAAATTATATTCTGTGTTCTTCCTTTCCCCCATTCTGTCACTGGCTATCACTTACTGCTCATCTCTTATCTACAGCACAGCCCCATGTGAGATCATTTCAGACTTTTGTGTTACTAAGCAGATTCAGAGAATTTCATAATAGAGCTCAAATAAGGTCCTTACTTGATAGGAAAGGCAGGTCTAAAAAATTATATTGAGGGGACAGGAGAGTTTATGAAGCTGAAAATAGTACATTGAAAAAGGTGTGGTGGGTGGGGTGTCCTGCACCTCTTGGGTTCCCCAACACACTTGGTAGTGATCCCTAAGACAGAAGTGGGTGCAGCTCCTGATTACTGCCAAATGTGGTCCACTAAATGCTAACAAAAGTGATATCATTAGGGGCCGGAGAGATAGCACAGTGGTAGGGTTTGCCTTGCACGTGGCTGACTCAGGACGGACCTGGGTTCGATTCCCGGCATATCCCATATAGTCCCCTGAGCACCACCAGGTGTGGCCCCAAAACAAAAACAAAACAAAAAAAATTATATCATTAAGACTAAGGATGTAACTCAGTATCTGCCTTCAGTATTTGGGGCCTGAGTTGGATCCTAACTCCCTGTTGTAGTAAAAACAATGAAAAAAAAAAAACAATGAAAAAAACCCCCTGTAAATTCAGCATGTAAATTATGAAAGTGAAATGTCTCTCCACTTCTTTGTCTTCATAGTTGAAACCACTGTTTTCTAGTTTCTTTGGTTCTTTCTGGAGTTTTTCTGGATAGATTTTATACAGGTGTGTGTGTTTGCCCTAGACCCGTGCCTTAAAATACATAGGAATGGGATGACATTGAACATACTGTTACGTATCTTGTTTCGTTCACTTTTATTTTTTTGGACTTTTATTTTTTTGGACCAATCCCATCCTCAGTGTCTTTTCTCAACCGGGGTTCTCCCGCTACCATCCACAGGCCCTGTTTTAGTCACTTAGTGCTTTTTAGTTTTTTCTGTTACTGCACATAGAATTGCTTCATTATTTTGAACTTCCTGGAAAAATACCCATGAGATGGGGGCACTATAATTGACTCTTCTTTTTAGTTTGTTTTCTTGCTCACTACAAATAAAGTCACGGTATGCATTCTTTACATTTTAAGCCTAAATCTTAGTGTTAGTTTGTGTTACTATAGGATAAATACCTGGACCATGCAATTACCAGTTCAAAAGCATGTGATTTTTTTTTAATTAAAAAATTGGGGGCCCTTGATGCCCAAGGCCTAGATAGCCAGGCAGTTCAGCATTCAAAGTAGATGCTAATTTCTTCAGGTTTTATCTCCCCAGCCTATCTAGAGTTTATGCTTTTAAAGTTATTGATATTTCGTTCGGCAGTATCATGGCTATTTTGTTATTTTTATTTGTTTTGCTTTTCTTTGCTTTAATAACACATCATTTTACTCTGTTTACTTGGCCTTTTCTTTGTTCTGCAGTGGGGATATCTTTGTTTTGTTTTTGAAGAAATTGATTTTCCTCAGAACTGCCATGAACTTGCCTTTTTTTTAATTTCCCTCTTTGTGGAGGAAACTTAGCTTAGTTCTCCTTTAGTGTAAAAAGTATCTCCTGCCCTTTCTTTTAAGGCTTTCCACCTTCTTTTGTCTTTCTCTTCCCTTTCTTCTTAAAATTTTTAATATTTTGAAGAACTTTAAAAATTAGTCATGTTTGGATTATTTTAGTGTTTTCTTTCTCTCTCCTTTTTTCCTTCCTTCCCCCAACCGCCACAAAAAGGAAGCTGGAAAAAAAAAGTAAAATATAAAAGTATCTCTTTTGCATGAAAACCTTAGAAGCCAGTAAGAGACCAAACATACTTGTGACTTTTTTCCCCAAATGTCCTTTTGAAAATAAGTAAAAATAGTTAGATTTTTGAAGAGCCAGGCAGTGTGTCCAGGGACCAGGACGTGTGCCTTATATTGGCTTAAGCCCATTTTGAGCCCTGGGGACTGCATGGCCCCCCCACCCCCCATCATGGCTGGGGTGTCTGGCTCTTGAAGGGCCAAGTTGCTCTATCCTTCAGTCCAGACACTGAACTTTATTTTTCTTTTATTTTTGGGGGGGCCACACCTGATGACACTCAGGGGCTATGCGGTCAGAAATTGCTCCTGGCTTGGGGGACCATATGGGACTCCGGGGATCGAACCACAGTCCATCCTGGGTAAATTGAGTGCAAGGCAAATGCCCTATTGCTGAGCCATTACTCCAGCCCCTTGACACTGAACTTTACGACCTGATAGGCAGAGAATCACTGGATGTCATGTTTGGGCCCCTTAACAAACTGTTCGTGGGGTCCCTCCTGCCACTCTACAATCAAAGTAAAATATTGGGTGTTGAAGTGGCTTTCATGTCCCACTGAGGCCTGTCTTTCTTCAACATGGGTCAGGCCCTCAGATCACACAAGCAAGCGATGATCTTTGTAACATGCTTGGAACTCTTCGGGTATTCATTTTTGGGCTTTCGGCAACACAACTTGTTAAACTTTATCTGTTGCATGTTGTACCTTAAAAACAATTGTGCCTTAAAAAGTTTCTTAAAAACAGGCTCTACCCCTAGTCCCTGTCAGTTCACAAAATAGAATTCTTTGTCTTCAACATATCTGAGTACATTTTATACTTTATTACTATTGTTAATAATTTTGGTTTGGGGACTTAATCAGGGCTTACTCCTGTTCTGAGCTCAAGGCTCATTTTTGGGTGCTGGAGTTTTGAACCTAGATTGGCCATGTGCAAGGCAAGCCCTCTACCCTACCTGCCTTTTTAGCCCAGAGTTTTTAGACTCTAATGTAGAATTTCTCATTATGTACATGATCAAGTATTCTCCAGCTTTTTGTAAGTGGAACCAAAGGAACATAAGCTTTTAATATTAGGGTCCCAGATGGACAGAATTTGGAGTTGGAGCCATCTTGTAATAAAACTTAATTAGGTTTTCCATCTAGTATTAACTTGTGTTTTTAGGGGTGTTCAGTTGTTAGATAGGAAGGACCAAGAGAAGGTCAAGAAAAGGCTGAAAGAAAAAAAAAAAAGGCTGAAGTCTTAAACATAGATCCTCAGATGTGGAAGGCTCAGGTCACCTGGTTTGGTCTCATTGGAGATGCCCCATTTTCAGGTGACCTGGACAGAGAGATGAGCCATGCAGTTGGTGTGTTATGTCACTGGATTTAGCAGATCCTTTGTCTGTCTAACTGGAATCGGAGTTCATGCTCTATAGTGTTAAATTCTTCCAACATCCTGTGTGTGTCTCCTATGGATTGGTCCTCAGAAGTATCCAGAAACCCTTTTATAGGCCATATGCCTTTTATATCTCCTCTGCATTTAGTTGGTATTTTCAGAAGTTGTAAATCTGGAAAATGTCATTTATTGGGCACTACCACCATTTGCTATGCTTTGGACTTTGCAGCAAAAACAAAAACCAAAAACTCTGAAATTTCAGAGTCCCTGTACATATAAAATTATATTAATTTATATATTAATATAATTAATAATTTATTACAGTTTAATATAATATAAAATCATATTAACTGGGAAAACCATTTTTGGGGGGTGAAAGAATCTAGTGAAAATCTTTGAGGGCCATACCCAGCTACATCCTGGTTCTGTGTTCAGGGTTCACTCCTGGCAGGACTCAGGACCATGCGTGGAATTAGAGATTAAATTCGGGTCAACCTCTTGCAAGGCAAGTTCATTCATTATCTGCTGTACTGTCATTTCTGATCTCTGAAGTAAAATCTTGATGCACTTAAGTCCTGCCTGAGTCATTTTGTTTGTACTGGCTAACACATTTCTGTTGCACTAGCTTGAATCTTGGACTCCTGTAGGTGAAACTGAGTTTGGTTTGGGAACCAAATTCATTCTATTGGAGGGATGCAGTGCCTGCCAAGCTTGATTCTATCTAGTTTCATCAGCACTGTGGATGTGGTCCTGGTGATTTCCAGCTTCCCAAGGATGGGCTAAGTTTCCCTGGGATTAGCCATGGGCTCCTAGACAGCACAGCGGCGTTTGCCTTGCAAGCAGCCGATCCAGGACCAAAGGTGGTTGGTTCGAATCCCAGTGTCCCATATGGTCCCCCGTGCCTGCCAGGAGCTATTTCTGAGCAGACAGCCAGGAGTAACCCCTGAGCACCACCGGGTGTGGCCCAAAAACCAAAAAAAAAAATGTGTTGTTGCTAATTTTTTTTTTTTTTTTTTTTTTTGGTTTTTTTGGGTCACACCTGGCAGTGCTCAGGGGTTATTCCTGGCTCCAGGCTCAGAAATTGCTCCTGGCAGGCACAGGGGACCATATGGGGCGCCGGGATTCGAACCGATGACCTCCTGCATGAAAGGCAAACGCCTTACCTCCATGCTATCTCTCCGGCCCCCGTTGCTAATTTTTTTAATTGAGAAGAATTGGCCACACTCTTTGGTGCATGCTCAGGGCTTATTCTTTTTTTTTTTTTTTTTTTTTGATTTTTGGGTCACACCCGGCAGTGCTCAGGAGTTACTCCTGGCTCTATGCTCAGAAATCGCTCCTGGCAGACTTAGGGACCATATGAGATACCGGGATTTGAACCACCCTACTTCTGCATGCAAGGCAAACGCCTTAACTTCATGATATCTCTCCAGCCCCAGGGCTTCTTCTTGAGTCTGCTCAGGGATCACTTCTGGAAGGGTTCAGGGACCATATGGGGTGCCAGGGATTGAACCAAGTCAGCTATATTCAGTGAAAGTGCTCTACTCGCTTTACTGCCTCTAAAGAAAATGGTATTATAAAAATATTTGTATATGCAGGACCTTGATGGGGAAAGAAAGAATAAATACTTTTTCCCAAAGCTCATCAGGAACAAATCTGTAATTGTATGAGATGTGTGCCTCTGTTGCATGTTTGCAGATTCAAGGTACCTGTGTAATTTAAGTTCCGAGTAGAAAAATAAAGAAAAACATTAACAACATCTTATACCTGTTAAGTCATTCTTCTCACTCCAGAGTAACTCAGGTTAAATGAAGAATGTGCCTCCTAGGGAGAAAGATGTCAAAAAAAAAACTGTGTGTGTGTGTGTGTGTGTGTGTGTGTGTGTGTGTGTGTGTGTGTGTGTGTGTGAAAAAGAAATAAGCTGTTTGCCTTGTACCCAGGGAGAAAGATGTTAAAAAAAAAAAGTGTGTGTGTGTGTGTGTGTGTGTGTGTGTGTGTGTGTGTGTGTGTGTGTGTGTAAAAGAAATGTTAGGGGCTGGAGAAAGCACAGCGGGTAAGCTGTTTGCCTTGTACCCAGGCCTGGCATTAAGTCTCAGAGGCACCAACCACTGGGTGTGATCTCTGAGCTCAGTGCCAGGAGTAAGAGCTGAGTCCCCTGGGGTGTGCCCCTGTGCTGAAAAAACAAACAAAACCAAAGAAAAAGCCACTGTAAGTTTTGAGTCTGACTGAATTTTGTCAGCAGCATCTACCAAAAAGCACAGATTCTTTCTAGATGATGTGTCAAAATGTGGGGGCAGTTTTCTGGAAATTTCACTACCTCTCAATAGAAAGGACAAAGTCAAGACAGATGAAAGCCGTCAGCTAGTCATCTAGCAAGGAGAAACTCATTTAAACCCAAAGGGAGACATTTGGTATTTTGTGGGTTTTTTACAGTGATCTCGTTTTGTCTCACCTTGTCATGGTCTCAGAGTGACCTTCTTTGATGTGGATGTTCTCTTAGTTTATGCTCCACAGAACAACATGACTTTGTAGTTAAGTGTGAGATCAGTTGGTTAACTATATTGAGGTCTATCTGTCAGCATCAGACCAGTTCCGAGCTACTAAGGTTGGCATTTTTGTGTTCTGTTCTGGCCTTAAAAAAAAATAACATGAGAAAAATATCTACATTCTTGTTTTATTAAGTCTACACTTTATAATACAGGTATGCTTAAAATGGAATTGAACCTTCATGAATTGGATCTCTTAAGATTCTTACTTGATAGTTCTGAACAAAACCTACACTACAAGTAGAACCCCAGAACCCTTTCGGTCCTTGTTTTTGTTTTTTGGCTTATTCATGGACTGGAGTTACCCAGTTGTTAGGGTTTTTAGGTAATCCCTATGAACTCTCCTAGGCCCTCAGCCTTCCCTCCTCACCATGGAGTCAGGATAACAACAGTGACCTGAATTTCCTCAAGGCCCCTTGTGATGTAATGCTTCGATCTCACAATGAGACAGTATCTGCTTCCGAAAAGGAGCAAGCCTCCTGTGTGGCCAAGATGATGTGCCTTCTTCCCACAGAGCAGGCCACCTCAGCTTCTCTTTAACCTTCCCCACGGGGCTTGGCCTAGATGAATAATCACAGTTGTTAGATAACTGGGAGCCCCAGAGAAGAATTTTCGGAAGAGGGGGTGTCTTCATCTAAGAACGCTTCATCCAGGGAGACCTCATGGAGGTATTGGAATATCTCAGTCCAATTGCCTTTGAGAGAAGGGTTGGCGCGGTGAGTGTGGCATTCACAAACTGGCCCAGTGGTGAAGATTTTGGGGGTATCTGTGTCCGTCAGGGCTGCTGTGGATGGGACTTGACTAGTGCATGCTTTACCCTCTCTTTTCCTGCATTTTTAACTTCCTGATTTCTGACACCTTCGTGTCACTTACTTGAATGCTGATAATTGTTAAATCTGTGTTGAATAAATGGTCCATCTCATACCATCCTGGTTCCTGAACCAGGATGGGAAATTGGCAGTGGGATTGGTGAATTTTACATTGGCAGCATCCCCTGATGTCTTTTGAGAAAGGGCAAGGGGAAGAGCTGAAGGACATCCATCTAGTAGAGCTTTTAGGCCACTGGAAATGGTGGACCAAAAAAAGAAGAGGAACGAAAATGGAGATATACATTTGCTTTCATATAGTCCTTGTACATATTTTGAGAGACTGTCTCATTTTGGGGGGAGGGTGTCAAAATCTTTAGCTATTTCTCTCATTGGAACATTTTGAAATGACATCTAAATTCCTGAAGTCCTTAGATTGAGTCATATACAGGCTTTTTCAATTTTTCAATCTTTTTGATCCAATATTAACACTATTTTGAATATGACTATGGTACATTTCACACTGCAGTACAGCAAGTTCTGTCACAGATTTTTTTTTTCCTTCACATATTACATCTCTTCAACCCTATGGGGAATTTTATGTTAGAGGGGATTTATGTCTTAAAAAATTTTCTCTTGTGTTCATTAAGATTCATATTTCTTTTTCTATGCCTCTGGTAAGACTAAAAAATACTTCCCTTTATGTAAATATACAGCATTTTATACAGCATAAATATATAGCATTTTCCCCCCTTGGTTTGCTCTTACCATGATGAAGTGGGGGAGTACTTTTTCCTTTTTTTCCCCCCTCAGATTGAAGAGTGATATAGTTTTGTACCTTTATTTTTGGTGGTAGTTGGGGTATACACTGGTTCTGTGCTCAGGGTTTACTCCTAACTCTGCTCAGGGATCAGTTCTGGCAGGTGCAGGAAACCCAGATAGGATGCTGGAAATCAAACCTCAGGTAGTATTGGTACTATCTCTCTGACCCCTAGTTTCATGTTGTTACTTTATATGTTTTAGATTATCCTGTTGAACAATTATTGGCCTATTTTGTCCTTTCTAGGTGCGAACATCTGAAATAATAGGGCTGTGGTTCATTTTTCACAGCCTCCTCTAAGCATGGACTTTATTTTATTATTATTATTATTATTATTATTATTATTATTTGATTTTTGTGTCACACCCGGCATCACTCAGTGGTTACTCCTGGCTGTCTTAAGGGTCTATATGGGATGCTGGATATTGAACCACTGTCTGTCCTGGGTTGGCTGCTTGCAAGGGAAATGCCTGACCACTGTGCTATCTCCAGTTCCTAAGCATGGACTTTAGAATGGGTCATAATTACGTTTATCTTATTCACTCATTTAAATCTGCTACATGGGAGAGAAATCATTGAAAGTGTTAGAAGGGGCCCGGAGATATAGCACAGCGGCATTTGCCTTGCAAGCAGCCGATCCAGGACCAAAGGTGGTTGGTTCGAATCCCGGTGTCCCATATGGTCCCCCGTACCTGCCAGGAGCTATTTCTGAGCAGACAGCCAGGAGTATCCCCTGAGCACCGCCGGGTGTGACCCAAAAACCAAAAAAAAAAAAAAAAAAAAAAAAGAAAAGAAAGAAAGTGTTAGTGGTTTAAATGCAATTGGTACACCCCTCAGTCCTTCTTTCAGGCTTCTTTTTTTTTTTTTTTTTTTGTGGGGGTGAGGCACACTCTCTTTATACTCGGGTCACTCCTGACTACACTAAGGGATTACTCCTGGAGGTGCCTGGGGGACCATCTGAGATGCCAGGCATCAAACCTGAATTAGCTATGTGCAAGGCAAGCACCCTACCTGTTGCACTATCGCCCACTCTAATTTCTTGTATTTTTTTTCACCATTGCATATTTTGTACAACAGAATTTCCACCTTGATCATAATCCAAGGAAAAGCAGTTTATGCCGTTTCCCACTTACTTGATAGCCATAAGAAAACACTTTTGTTTTCTGTAAACTGTAAACCATTTGAGTGGTACAGGAGTCATTTCTTGCTAGTTTTTTGTTCGTTTGTTTTATTTTGAGGGGGTCACACCCAACTGCACTCTGGCTCTGCATTCAGAAATCATTCCAGGCAGGCTCGGGGGTCCATGCAGGGATGCCGGGATTTGAACCACCGTCCGTCCTAGGTTGCTACGTGCAAGGCAAACGCCCTACCGCTGTGCTATCACTCTGGCCTCATTTCCTGCTAAATTTGATTGGCAGTTTATTACTAGGACTCAACAGTTGTGGATCTGGTTGGGGCTCGTGATATTGGCACTGCATGATGAGTTTGGTGTTGGTTGTGGGCCCCAGAGCCATGTCTTTGGTGCTGGGGTAGAGTTGGTGCCATGCTGGCTTTGAACGCGTGTCTTCATAGATGCAAGACATATATATGTTCTAAAGCCTTCCTGTGGTTCTACTCAGCCTTGTTGAAAAATAGTGATGACAGCAAAAGCATTTTCTTGTCTTCACCTTTTTTGGGAAGTGCTTCTGGAGCTTTAGTCTTAATATATTATCTGATGAAAGCTTTTGCTACAAGTTTGTAGCTAGAATGCTCGTGTAGTTTTTTTTTTTGCCCTCACAGGTGGAGTAGAATTTTGCCAGATGTTTTTCATATGTTGAGATGAACATAATTTACATTTTAATATGGTAAAATATAATAATCATCTAATGTTGGATTAAGCCCTGAGGTATGTACTACTAGGTGATAATATTTTGCTAATTTTTTGTTTGTTTGTTTTTGGGCAACCCTGGGAGTGCTTAGGGCTTATTCCTTGATCTATTTTGTAGGGCTCAGGAGATCAGATTGGGTACCAGGGATCAAAGGCCATTTGGCCACATGCAAGGCAAATGTACAATTGCTTCAACCCAGACAATCTTCTTTAATCCACTTTTGTTTGTTTAGGGGCCACACCTCAGCTGTGTAAGGACTTACTCCTGGCTCTGTGCTCAGTGATCATTCCTGATAGTGCTCAGGGGACACTTATGGTTTCAGGGAAGGCCCCTTGGTCAGCTGCGTGCAAGTTAAGTACCCTATATGCTGCCCTACCTCTCAGACCTCAGTTAGCAAAATAATTTTGCAATGCTAAGTAAAAAAATTTATTTTGAGGGCTGGAGAGATATAGTACAGCAGGTATGATGCTTGTCTTGTCTTGCATGTGACTGATTTGGGTTCAGTCTCCTGCATCCAAATGCATATGGTCCCCTAGCTTACCAGGAGTGATTTCTGAGCTCAGAGCCAGAGCATCACCAGGTGTGACTACCCTCCCAAAAAACCCTCCTTCTTATTCAATTTTTTGAAGACATTACATTCTACTACTACTTAAGGCTTTCTCCCATAATATAACAGTAAAGCGGACTTTGACATTTTTATGGAAGCCTTGAAGGAAGGGTTAATTTTGGGTAACCTTGAATTTTTCAAACAGCAATGCTTTCTAGGTCAGTGGGTTTCTTTATCTGTGTTTCATGTAACTTGCTTGTAGAAAACAGCTAGGCCCAGAATCCTTTCTAGGTATAGGGGAGATTAAAAGACACATGTCAGATGCTCTTATGAGTAATGGTGTCGAGTAATTTATTCAGTGAGGCAGCCGGCTGGGCCTGTCATGTTAGTTATGATACATTTGAACCAAATGACAGGTGTGCAAACCAACATTGCCCATACTTGTGCTTGAAACTGTAAATTGCTTGTTCTTCAAGGTTTTTTAGCAACCTTCATTATTTTAGGATAGAATTTACGTTTGCATTTTGGTAGGCTGTGTAGCACACCAATTCTGTACCAATATCAGTGTTTTTTTCATGTACTAACATCCTATCTGTTCAGAACTTGGTGTGACAGACTCAGGATGGCCCCCAGCTTTTGAAGGTGCCTGGTATCTCTGTAGTCTGGTACTTTGTGAAACTTTGTCTTCTGCATCCAGGCATCCAGTAATGGAGTAGGATTCTCACTCATATGGCACTTTTTGAGTTGGATAACCAACCTGTTTGAGGCATAACTTTGACATACACTGCAGTTTTCAATTGCCCGACTTGCAGCAGGCCCTTTGGTGCTCGAAGTGTGTTTTCTTGGGGTGCAGATGTCCGAGGTAGAAAGATAAAAAAAAAAAGGCCCTTGTTCCTGAAGCTCATTTTTGACCAGTGCATGTCTGACCTCCTGACCCCCTTACCTTCTTTCTCTTCATCTGAGAGTTTGTCCATCCCAGACTTGCTTGATTTGGTCCCCTGTCTAAGCTGCCCCCCAAAATAAACCACCTCCACCAGACTTAAAACATCCCCCCATAACTTTTAGAAACTTTAGGAAAAGGGGTTTATTGTACATAGAATATATCTCAGTGCAATTTTTTGCACCTAAGTCTATTTTGTTTTATGTGCTTATGTATGTATGTATGTTTTGGGCCATACCCGGCACCTATCTCTGTGCTCAGAAATCTCTCCTGGCAGGCTCAGGGGACCATGTGATGTCAAGAATCAAATCCGGGCTCATCCTGGGTTGGCCACATGCAAGGCAAATGCCCTACTGTTGTGCTAGGGTCTCGGTGACTTCTGAACAAGCAAAGTGGGTTCACTTTGTGGCTCCCTTTTTGTTTTTCTCTGTTGTGTACATTTTTACTTGTTCTTAATTATGGCCACAGAATGGTTCCATTGTGAGACTAGACTTAACTTTCATTGATGGCCATATTTCCTGTTTCTCTCATAAATTTGTTATGAAAACAACACAAGTTGATTCTTATCCCATTGGGTAGAATCCCAAAAGCCCTTACCGGCCAAGGCCAGTGTGATAGGGCTGCCTTTTCCAGAAGTTGTGGAGGAGAATTCATCTCCTGTCCTTGTCCAAGGTGGAACCCACTTTGACTCAATGACCCAGAAGCTATTCCTAACTTCAGAGTCACTAGTGGCAGCTCAAGGTCAAGGACATTACAATGATGTCCTCTTTGCTCTACTTACCATCTAATTGCTTCAAACCCATTTAGAAGTAAATCCCAGTATCTTCTTCCTCTCACCCCTCCCACCCCGGGTTTTTGGGTCACCCCAGGCTGTGCTTATAGGCTACTCCCAAAGTTGTTCTAGGATCAGGTTGTGCCAGGGATGGAACCCTGGATTCCTGCAAGCAAACAGAGTACTCTGGCCCTTTCAACTCCTGTTTTGAAGATTACTTAATTAGCAAACTATTTCTGTTTAGTTCTTTAATTCCTCCTGGCCATGTAAAAAACTATTTACAGACTCTAGGCTTAGCTTAGGCTGGATATCTTTGGTAGGGGAGGATGATTTTGGCCCAGGCAAATCCTACATTGTTGATAAACTTCTTGTCTGGATGGCAATTACCATATTTTTCATACCATAAGACATACTATTTCCCCCCCAAAAGTGTGTCTTATGGAACAAATGCCGCCTGGAACCAAAGCCTGAGTGCAGAGGAGAATATCTAAAAATGATGTGTGTCTTATAGAGTGAAAAATATGGTAAATGCATACCCTCATGTATTAATCTCTGTGCATCTAGTTAATTTGTAGGTAATTTTCCTGTAAGTGGAGTATTTTAAAATGATTTTTTCTATCATTGAAACATAATGTAATTCTGAAGTCAATGAAATTCTAGTCTTGGTTGGGCAGAACAACAGAAGGCAAATGTTTTTTGTTTTTTGTTTTTTTTTTCTTTTTTTTGGATTTTGGGCCACACCCATTTGATGCTCAGGGGTTACTCCTGGCTATGCGCTCAGAAGTTGCTCCTGGCTTGGGGGGACCATATGGGATGCCGGGGGATCGAACCGTGGTCTGTCCTACGCTAGCGCTTGCAAGGCAGACACCTTACCTCTAGCGCCACCTTCCCGGCCCCAGAAGGCAAATGTTTTAATGCCAAAGAGAAAATTTCAGATCTGGGGGGAAACCAGTTTGTCCTTTGGTTGCCTACTTACTTGCATACCTGAGTGTAAGGTTCTGTCTTTTATAGCCTAGTTATAGTTCTGTTCTCTCCTGGCATATATCGTACATGTTTACAGGGGTATATTTGCTAGATTCATGAGTAAGGAAAGGAGTATATAAGAATTTCTGGTTAATTAAACATGTGTGCATTAGCCAGAAATTCTTTCCCTTTGTTTACTTTGGAGATTTATAAACTACTAACTGATCAATTTGGCAGCATTGTGGATATTGATAACTATTTTTCTTGGGGGGGGGGCACCCAGCAGCTTTCAAGGGCTATTCCTGGCTCTGTGCTCAGAAATCTTGCTCCTGGCAGGCTTGGGGGAACCATATAGGATGCTGGGAATACAACTCGGGTCCGTCCGGCCTTTGACAACTGTTTTTGTGAATTTATTACTATGTCATTGTCATTGACATGGGTCATGTAGTGCCACATAAAGCTTTGGAGATGTATTTGATTGGTTTTATTCTTGCTTATTTATTTTCTATTTTTGTAATTCATTTTCCCCCCTTCTCTTTGTTGATGTGATGACGAGAGATCTCACAGATTTACTTGTGGTGCTCCTTGGATATCGCCTAGTGGTCGTGCCATTGGAATTATACTCAGTGCATGAGGGCCAGTGCCAGGGATTGAACTCTCAACCTCACACTTGCCTTTTCCAGTGTTTTTGTAGTAATTTTCTCTTGATAATTCTATTTTTTTTTTTTGTTTTTGGGCCACACCCATTGGTGCTCAGGGGTTACTCCTGGCTGTCTGCTCACAAATAGCTCCTGGCAGGCACAGGGGAACCATATGGGACACCGGGATTCGAACCAACCACCTTTGGTCCTGGATCGGCTGCTTGCAAGGCAAACGCTGCTGTGCTATCTCTCCAGGCCCTAGATAATTCTATTTTAATTGATATTAGTTAGTCAACCATTTATTTCTTCACTCCTTCATTCACTTATTCATCTACTCACCCACTCATTCATTCATCTATTCTGGGCTTCCCAAGCAGTGCCTGATGGAAGTCAGCCAGCTGGTGGGTAGGTTTAATGCTAGGACCCCAGTATTATATCTGTATTCCTCCTTGTGCTGTCACATGTAATGCTGTGCCTGCAACTTTGCATGTACCCTGGCTATTGATCTTTCGCTTACCCAGCCGCTTGTAAGGCTACATATATGTTTTGTGTCCTCTTTCTAGTTCTCATCCCTACTCCATTTCTTAGTACTACAAAACCACAACCAAAAACTGTTTACTAAAATTGTTTACAGCTCTTTATAAAGACCAGCCAGAAAACAGTGTGAAGGAAAGGTGGGTTGCCCTGAAGTTGGCAGAATAAAATGACCTTTCGCAATGTTGTTCCACAGTCCTTGTCCCTGGGGCTAGAAGAATCGGAGATTTAATTAATGCAGGGTGCTCAGGATGGAGATGTATTTTTGTCCCAAGACTTCTGTGCTGAATGAAGCTTCACAGCTTTAGTGGCTTAGAGAAAACTGGGATGGATGCTGGGTGCAAAAGGGATGGAAATCTAGGAGCTGGGGTAGTGGGGTGGTGGTGGGCTCAGCTATTTTGGAATCTTCCAGGGCAGGGCCTTCCTCACCTGTAAGCTCCTGAGCACCTCAGGTGTTCTTCTCTGGCTGCTGGCTCTTTCTCTCACATCTCCTCCCTATGCTCTGTCTTCTCTTCTTTCCAAGGCACCAGTTAATACAGTATTAGGCCCCATCCTACTCATTTACCCCATCTTAATTTGATGACCTCTGCAAAGATTCTGTATCCCAATAAGGTCCCCAGATGTTCATAGGTGTTTGGAGTTAGAAATTCAACCTATTTTCTTGGCAAGCACAACATAGCCCCAAAGTAGTAGGGTTTACAGTGGAATGCCCAGAATGTCTGCACTGTGGAGCCTGAGGGTAGCAAAGCTTGCCCGCCTCCGGCATGTCTGTTCTCTTGTCTCTGCAGACAGCCTTGCACCTTTTCAGTTTGCGCTTTGTCACCAAAGGCTGATTGAGGGGCATGCTGGATTCCCTGCAGTGGCAGCATTTGGTTTTCAGTCTTGGGAACTTGGGAATTGTGTTGGAAGAATTGAGAACCTGTACTAGGTTTTTACTTGGATTTTTAAAGAGCAGATTAGTGAGTTTTCTGGGAAGCTACTCCTCTTCTAAATACACCCAGCAGACTTACATTTCTTTTACATTCTCTGCAAGCTTATCCTCTGTGATTGAACTCATGCACTCAAGGTGATGGCATCAGACCAGTGTTTTTTCCCCAAGTCTAGCTAGACCAGACGTATGCTGAGAGTCAGATTCATCTATTTGCCCTTGTAGAATAACAGAAAGTCTTCGTCTGTCACCTGTTAGTGATCCCCAAATTAAAACTTGGGAGGCCAGAGAGATAGCATGGAGGTAGGGCACTTGCCTTGCATGCAGAGGATGGTGGTTCGAATCCCGGCATCCCATATGGTTCCCCAAGCCTGCCAGGAGTGATTTTTGAGCCTAGAGCCAGGAGTAACCACTGAGCGCTGCCAGGTGTGACCCCAAAACCAAAACAAACAAAAACAAAACAAAACAAAAAACTTGGGGATCTTTTGCATTTCACCTCTTCAAACAATTTGGTTTCCACAGAAAGTCAGTGTCCAGAAGTCAATTTTGTAGACACGTGTAGCCATTAACTAAAAGAGTTTCTCCCATAGTTTTTGGTTTGTTGGGATTTCTGGGTTCACATACCTGGCTGAGGAATGCTGGGAGTTGCCCTTGTTGTTGGCACCTGGGATTGCTCTTGACATTGTGGAGTGGTACCTGAGATGAAATTTTGTGGTCTCAGACCTGTGAGTCAACCCCTTTGCTGAGTCACACAATTCTGAGCCCCCACTAGATACTTGAGTTTAGAGGAGATGCACTTGAGATCCATTGGCAGCTGCTTTCACATCTGCATCTGCTCAGGAGACTTCCAACTTTGGGGCTGTGAGCATAGGAAGTGAGTTACTTAAATCCCCATAGCAACTGCAGATGGATGGAAAGCCGAGATTGGGGATCTGCTGGATGGAACATCTAGCTGGGATAGTATCAGACACGTACGTTAACTGACATAGTCCTTCCAGGCAAAAGTTCTTGACATACTCTTCTGGAACTTAAGGGAGATGGCTTGGCATATCAGTGAGATAGGGAATTTGCAATATCAAAAATCATTGGTTGAACATTTCAATCCAGGACACTAATGTAATTAGGGTGAAGGGATACACGACCAACTTTATAAAATATATAAGCATTAGAGTCTGTACTTACAGATAACCATATTTATACAGTACTTTCTAGAACATACAACTTTTTTTCTTTATACTTGGCAATTTTTCACTCTTCTATAATAGGTTTATCCTTTTTCTGCCTCTAGCCTTTTCTCTCCTCTAAGTCTCTCTCTCTCTCTCTCTCTCTCTCTCTCTCTCTCTCTCTCTCTCTCTCTCTCTCTCTCTTTTATTTTTGGTTTTTCGGCCCACACCCGTTCACACCCGTTTGATGCTCAGGGTTTACTCCTGGCTAAGCACTCAGAAATTGCCCCTAGGTTGGGGGATCGAACCGCGGTCCTTCCTTGGCTAGTGCTTGCAAGGCAGACACCTTACCTCTAGCGCCACCTCGCTGGCCCCGCCTCTAAATCTCTTAATTGTGAGATTTATTTTTTTTGTGGGGAGGACTTATATTCGCTTCTAATTAGTCAAAACGATACCCTCTTTTTTTCCCCTAAACAAAAGAAATTGGTGCATTTGATAGGGATGGTTTTTGAAGTCAAATAAAAGGATCCCTCAGCCCCTTACAGGCCTGTACCCCAAGTCAGGGTGATGTTGAGGACAGTGCACTAAATTGGGAATCAAGATATTCAGACATAATCTCCCCTTTTGGTTCTAATTATTGTCCTTGGACTTGTCCTATGTCAGCGACACTTTGCCATAGAGTTCCTCTTGAGCCTGTGATTTTTCTCAGCTTCTGTGCTCTAAGGATCTTGGAGACTTGTCACATTTTACAGAAGGGAAAATAAATGTAGGCTTAGGGAAGAAGCACTTTTATGGAGCTCAGTAGGGAGCTGACAGCAAAGCTGAGTCAGTCTGATGGTCTCTTTATGGGCTGTTTGTATGTACTGGTTCAAGTTACTTGCTGTAACCTGCTCCAATATTCGAGAGGACATCATTCGTATACTGTTGAAGGGTTAAGTTTGTAAAGGATCCTAAAAATTTAAGACCAGTCATTTGGGTGACTGTCTCCCTGAGTGAATCTCTAACAGACCCTGGGATTTGCAACCCACCTGCTGATAAGGGATGGCAAAAAGCATGCTTCTGAACCTGAGCTATGTAAAGGGCCAGTTTGTGTGAAGTATGGTTGTAAGTTAAACCTTAGTGATGGATGTCTGGCTTTAATGTCTGGCTTTAAATATAAGTAAAAACTGTAGTCGATCTTGCATAATCTTAATTGACACATCAAAATGTAGTATAAATGAAGCCTCAGTTGAAAAATATTTTTAGGGGCCAGAGAGATAGCATGAAGGTAAGGCGTTTGCCTTTCATGCAGAAGGTCATTGGTTCGAATCTCGGCATCCCATATGGTCCCCTGAGCCTGCCAGGAGCTATTTCTGAGTGTGGAGCCAGGAGTAACCCCTGAGCGCTGCTGGGTGTGACCAAAAAACCAAAAACCAAAAAAAAAAATTTTTTTTAAACTACCCCCACCATACCCTACCTCCATGCAGGAACAAACCAATTGACTTTATATTGTTTGTTATAACACAAAGGCAAACAGAATTATTAAAACTTAGATCTATAAGGGTCAATTTGAAATAATTGTTCTATGTCTCCATGGTATTACTAAAGTCAATTTCTGAGGATTTACTGGGCTATGGTTGGTGGTAGTTGAGCCTTCTCTGTTAACTGTTTAGGCTCACTCAGCTTGATAGATTACTGTGTAGTTTCCCACCAGATTTTCTTCGATTCTACTGGTCTTGATGCTACTGTGAAATTTGTCAGTTTGATAAGGTTAAGTTGAGAAGCGGGGCCATTTCTGTTGGAAGGTGTAGGGTGTGGCACAGGGCTGCTATAGTTCATGTAGAAAGAGGAATCTGCACCCTCTTCCCAGAATGCCACAGAGGTATCAGTCTGGACCATACTGCCTGGAAAGTATCAACAGCCATTATTTTTTTTTTTTTTTTTGGCCAATTTCAGTGTTTGAATTATTTGTTGAATGGGTTAGAGTTCACACAACCCATTGCCATCTCCGGACCCATGGTGATGAAATAAATTTCCATCCTTCTTCCTTTCTGTGTTTTGGCTCTCATACATTATGATGAACTCTGGCATAACAAGTTCAAATCTTTCATTTTCACTGATTTACCAGTTTGACTGTTGCTCGTGGTAACTGTCAGGGAAGGGGGCTGTGTATCAGTAGTTTTTTAATGAAAAATAATTAAGTGATACTAATGCAGGTTTAAATTTTTTCAAAAAAAATTTCCCTAGTGCTGGGAATTGAATCCAGTATCACACATGGGGGACCATGTGGGATGCCGGGATTCGAATCACCATCCTTCTGCATGCAAGGCAAATGCCCTGCCGCTGTGCTATCTCTCCAATCCCCACAAATTAGTTTTTTTAATAATCCCTTCATTCCTACAAGAAGTTAATTTTTATAAATAAGAATTTTTTATTTTTGATAGCTCTAATTAGATAAGTGTTTATAGTTTTATTATTAAATGCATGCATTTTAAATGCCCTTATTAGATAAAACTGTCCTTTGGATCATAATATACATTCTTTAGCCTTTTTTTTTTTTTTTTTGTGGTTTTTGGGTCACACCCGGCAGTGCTCAGGGATTATTCCTGGCTCCAGGCTCAGAAATTGTTCCTGGCAGGCACGGGGGACCATATGGGACGCTGGGATTCGAACCGATGACCTCCTGCATGAAAGGCAAACGCCTTACCTCCATGCTATCTCTCCGGCCCCCATTCTTTAGCCATTCTTTAGCCTTTTGCCTTTATAATTTGCTATCTCTAGAAGGTCCTTTCTCCAAACTTAGATCTCTTTCTCATATTAATGAGTTTCCATTTCAGGAATTGTGATTTTGGTAAAAGCTGAACTGTTGAAAGGGAAATTAAGAAAACAATAGCTCAGAGCTGAGTTTAATCTCATGAAATAGCCCAGGACTGGAGGGTTGACTTAGCCAGGGCTCTTCTATAACCTGGGGTCTTCTTATTTTCATTGTTCTGCTGCCATAGACGTTAGCTAGCTTGTTGGAAGGAGGAACAAGCATGTTTAACACCTGCTTCCTTTTTAAACAGTTGCCATTCATATTTGCCTTCTACTCAAAAATTCACCTCATGACCTACTCTAGGATCTATTGGCCATCTGTAGAGATAGGATGAAACATGGGAAAGTTGCAACTACCAAATACAAGTACATTTTATACTTGGTATAGTATAGGTGGAGGTTGATATAGGACTATAAAGGACTGGACAACCTAGAGCAATTTACCTGGGGGCCGCAGGAGGCAAAGTCGGGGTGATCCTTGAGTGCAAAGTCAGTAGTAAGCCTTGAACATTGGGGGGTATGACCCAAACAACTAAAACAAAACAAAACAAAACAAAAAAAGATTCCTCTAGGGCAGGGCCACAAAATGTTGTATGGAGGGCCACAAACAGCCCATGGGCCGCAAGTTTGAGACCCCTGATCTAGAGCATCTAGACAGAATGTAAGATCCTCTTGGAGTGGTGCCATTTGTCATTCAGTATTGACTTTGACATTAGGGCAGTTGCCTCTGAAATGTGTGTGTGTGTGTGTGTGTGTGTGTGAACTCTCTTAGAAAGAGCCATTTGTCATTCAGTATTGCCTCTGAAATTGTGTGTGTGTGTGTGTGTGTGTGTGTGTGTGTGTGTGTGTGTACAACCCTGGGAGAGATGAGGGATTTCCAAAGTCCAACACCAAAGCTACATTCGCTGGGCTGGAGAGATAGCATGGAGTTACGGCATTTGCCTTGTATGTAGAAGGATGGTGGTTCGAATCCCGGCATCCCATATGGGCTCCTGAGCCTGCCAGGACTGATTTCTGAGCGTAGAGTCAGGAGTAACCCCTGAGCGTTGCCAGGTATGACCAAAAACAAAACAAAGAAACAAAAACAAATTACATTAGCACCCTTGTTTTATGTAGTTCAGCAGTGTGAGTCCGGGGTTCAATCCCCAGCACTCGGGGAAATTTTTTTGAATAAATTTGAACCTGCATTTAGCATCACTTGATTTTTTTTTTAAATTAGAAAAATACAACCCTTTTTTCCCCCTGACACAGAGGGTTGTCTCAGAAGCTCTCGTGTTGGCGAGCAGTGACAGAAAAAAAGAACGGATACTCCTGTGGAAAGGAAGTGTATGATGGATTCTGTGACCATGAATACTAATGTAAAAAGGAAGTGGTATAATGGGGTGGTGAGTAACGATGAGATGACTTTAGGTTTGGGTGTAAGTATAGCACTTTGGGGGATATGTGAAATGACAGGCACTAGTCTGCCAAGTGTCAGGCTGGGAACTTGTACCCAGATTCTCCACAAGCCTATGGGGAAAATATGGGAAGAAGACACTAAAGTGGCTGGAACGGAAAATGGGACCTGATCACGGGAAGAAGTCACTCTTTGGTTTTTCTTTTGTTTTATGTTTTGGGCTCACTCCTGACTATGCTTAGATTTTACTCCTGGCTGTGCTTGGGGACTATGTGGGATGCTGGAGATTAGGTCAGGAGCATGCAAGGCAAATGTCTACCAGCTATATTATCACTCTGGCCCTAGAAGTCACTATTTCTGACTACAGTAGGAAGTCACGGAGATTTGATGTAGACAAGGAAGACATCAGTTTTCTGTCTCCAGGAGCACCACCGTCTGCAGTGTGGAGCTCAGCTTGCCAGTTGGAATTGATGGTGTTTGGTAAGAGAGGCATTGAGAGATGGTGACTACAATAGAAAGAGGTTTAGGGGCCTGAGCAGTGGCGCAAGCGATAGGGCGTTTGCCTTGCACGTGGCTAACGTAGAATAGACTGCGGTTCTATGCCCCGGTGTCCCATATGGTCCCCCAAGCCAGGAACGATTTCTAAGCACATAGCCAGGAGTAACCCCTGAGTGACACTGGGTGTGGCCCAAAAACCAAAAAAAAAAAAAGATGTCTGGACTTGCTGGGTAGGCCAAATGGGCCTGAGTCAGGGAAGGAAAGAAAAAATAACTGTAAAATTATTTTAGAGCTCTGTTTGGGATCAGATATGTCTTGAAATGCTCAGTGATCTCCATTTGGAGCTGGTAAGTTTTGGTTGGTTAAGAAACCAGAGCCCTGTAGGGATGTCTCGGGCTCTAAGTGGTTGCATTTTTCTCTTAGTCTGGCTGCATTTAACACTGAAATTCATGACTTCAGGTTATGGCTTAGCTACTGTTCACTGAGCTTATCCAGGCTTGGTCAAAGGAGACGTGCTATTTTTAATGCTCCCCTGGGTTGTGCAAGTTAGATCAAAAGGCCCCAAGGCCACACCCAAGTTTGATGTTTGCTAGATTAATTTGTAAGGCTCAGTATGTAGTCATAGTCTTGTCTAAGGTTTGATTGTGAAAGGCTACCAAGTTTGATCAACACAGCAAAAGGTTCCTGGTCTGGAGACCAAGGAAACCAGGCATAGTCTTTCTTTTCTCTCCCATGGACATTCTGTTGCTTAACAGCAAGTTGTGTCAACTCATGTGAAATGTTCTCTGCCAGGGAACCTCAGAGTCTCAGCACCCTGGGCAGTCATTGGGGACCAGTTGTGTGGACACCCTTTGCCATGCACTCCCCAAACTTGAATTTATCATAATAACCCTGGTAGTTAAGTCTGTGCCCAAGGAGTCACTTTTTTTTTTTTTTGTTTTGGGGCCACACCTGGTGACTCAGGGGTTACTCCTGGCTCTGCACTCAGAAATTGCTGCTTGGAGAACCCATATGGGACGCCAGGGGATCGAGCCGCGGTCTGTCCTGGGTTAGTGCATGCAAGGCAGATGCCTTACTGCTTGTGCTACTGTTCTGGCCCCTCAAGGAGTCACTTTGATTTGATTGGTAGGAACCCTCCCCAGATCTAAGTTGCCAGCCAGTCACTCACCAATGCTCAATAGCCTGGCAAAGCAATTCTAGTTGACTCAGAGGCTTTGCTTATCTTAGAGCAGTTACTCCAGCAATCTGATTCCATAGTCTGACTGGCATGCCTATAGTAGCTCCATCCCTATGCCCTTTCCCTTGCCCTCATCCTAATGCATGAATATGCAGTATCTGAAAGGAAAAGAAAAGAGCAGGAGCAGAGTCCATAGGGAGTAAAGTTCATTGGTCAGAGCTATCATCAACCTGGGAGCATGGACTGCAAATGTGTGGGAAGTGACATATCCTACTTGGAGGTCTTGGGAATGGTTCTTTGTAGCTCTTAAAGATTGCTTGTCAGTCATCCAACATTTAATTACTTTGTTTGGGAAAGGAAATTACAGGTTACTCCCCCCCCCGCCCCCCACACAAACACATCGCTTTGTGGTGTTCAGGACCTGTATGGTAGCACAAACTCTAGTGACCAGTCAGTAGGATTTGCTTTCTTGAACATGATCCTGGATTCTTGAGCAGTGGAAGACAATTGCTGGGTAATGCATAGAAGGACTAAGGAGCTTCAGGATCAGCCTAAGACTTTGGTGTGAATTTTTATGCCTCTGAGACTTGGGGGGCGTAAAATCAGGTAGAATCAACACTTGGATCCTTGAGTGAATTTTCAGCTTCCTTTTTTTTGTTTTTGTTTTTGTTTTTGGGTCACACCCAGCAGCACTCAGGGGTTACTCCTGGCTCTATGCTCAGTAATCACTCCTGCCAGGCTCGGGGGACCATATAGGATGCTGGGATTTGAACCATTGTCCTTTTGCATGCAAGGCAAATGCCTTACCTCCATACTATCTCTTTGGCCCTCAATTTTCAGCTTCTTAAGTGATTCAACTGCTCAGAGCCTTTTGTCCCTCCATTTGCCTAGTTGAAATGTGCAGATCCATTATATGGATTAAAGGAGGGAACGTTGGGAAGGAATAAGCTGCCACAGTTCCAGAAACATTGTCACTACTGCCATGGCCTGCCATTGTCATGCAACTTAGCAATACATGGAGTCCGTGGGAGTGCTGTGCTACGTATTGTATATTTATGGACATTTCTGCTCCTCTTACTCAGTGGGAGTTTGTTAATGTGTCTGCCAGGCCTTTTTCATCTGTTACTGAGTGGATAAAATACTTAGTAGTTGTTTTTTTCTCCCTCTGTTCAGCTTAATCTCTTTTTAAAACCCTCGATTCTTCAGGCTGCTTTATGCAGCCAGGAGGTAAGGTCAGTTTATAAAGGTCTGGAGTAATAATGATGCTTTCCTGTAACTGCCACAAGGGAATATTCCCCTTTAGGGCAGGGCCAGTGGCAGCTAATTTTTATTGCCATCACTGCCCAGCACTGGTTATGAAGAGATGCCACCATCATATGTGTTGTTAAAATTTTTAATGTTTAATGGCTGTGATTGCCGTTCATTTGAATAAGTTAGGAAATTTTTTTATTGGGAAAGGGAATGCAGATTCAGGATACCTCCTGGACTTCTTGTTAGGGCTGTTCCCTACTCACATCAACTTAGGAAGCACATGGTTAGAAATACAGGATTCCATGGGGCTGGAGCGGTGGCGCAAGTGGTAGGGCATTTGCCTTGCACATCCTAACCTAGGACGAACTGTGGTTCAATTCCCTGGTGTCCCATATGGTTCCCGATGCTAGGAGCATTTTCTGAGCATAGAGCCAGAAGTAACCCCTGCACATCACTGGGTGTGGCCCAAAAAGCCAAAAAGCCAAAAAACAAAAAAGAAGAAAAGAAAAACAGGGTTCCACATTCCAGGGTCCCAGTGATAGTACAATGGGTAGGGTATTCACCTTTTATGGAGCAGACTTGGGTTGGATCCCTTTGGTCCTCTGAGCACCACCAGGAGTAATTCTTGAGTGTAGAGCTAGCACAGAGATGTTGAGAGCCCTGAGCATTTCTGGGTATGGTTTATAAAAGTAAAAAGTGGAGGGACTTGTTAGCACAGCGGTTAAGGTGTTTGCCTTGCACATGGCTGACCCTGGTTGGATTCCTGGCATCTCATGCTCTCCCAAACCAGCCAGGAGTAATTTCTGAGCTTACTTGGGTGTGGCCCAAAGTCAAAAACAAGCTGAAAAGATAACAACAACATTCAGCTTGGTATGGGGAAGTTTTAGGTTAGGCAGGAGGCACAATCCATGGTCAGTATTCAGTTAGGAGTGACCATCATGTGAGACCAGGTTTGTCTCCAGGGTGAATAGACCGTCAGTAAAGTTATTCTTAGCTTAGATTTTTGTTGCTTTTAGGCCTCACCCAACGAAGTTCAGGTATTACTTTGCTTTTTTTGTTCATGGATCACTCCAACTCAGGGGACTGAGGAAACTGTGGTGCTTAAGGGACCATATGGGATCTGGGAATTGAATCTGAGTTGATTGAGAGCAAGGCAAAAGTCCTGGCTTTACGATTGCTCTAGCCCCTGCTTGGAATTTTGGGGGAAAAACACCCCCATCCCTCCAACTTGGGTCTGATGATTCCCCTGCAATAAGTGCCTGGGACTACACAGGGCTTGCAGAGTTTAGCTTAGCAGTGCAGAAGCAGGGTGGTGGTGATGGTATGCCTGTGTACAGTGTTTAAAACATGTGTCCTGCTCACTGAACTATCTCTCTGGCCCCCATGTTGTCATTTTTATTTTCGTTCAGGATGCCTCTTGGGAAATGTACCTTGGAAGGGCTCTGTCCTTTGTCTCCATCTTCACTATCTCCCTCCCCACAGTGCCCCCTAGTGTTGACTGTTCTGGAGCAAGATGAGCTTTCCTACCTTCTTTCTTTCTGCACATGGTGCAATTGGGGACTCACTTTCCAAGACCTCATTGTCTTCCTGTAGCCTTTTCCGAACACCCCTGTCTTGATCTCAACTTGGAAGGAAACGTTAGAGGATTTTGTGGGGCTAGGAATTCCTGAGAAGGATTAGGCTTTGGTGGTTTCATTGAGTTAAGTTAAAAAAATCTGCTTTAAGAATATGTCTTCCAGTATTAAATAGATAACTTCTCATGGTGCCTCTGAGCCAAGCAAGATATCCCCTGGTGAGAGAGATTTCTATCAGAGTGAAGATCATGATTTCAGTGAGCAAGGTGGGGGTCACAAATCTGGGCATTTCTTTTCTTTCTTTTTTTTTTTTTTTGTCGTACCTGGTGATGCTCAGGGGTTACTCCTGGCTCTGCGCTCAGAAATTGCTCCTGACTTGGGGGACCATATAGGATGTTGGGGATTGAACCGCTGTCCGTCCTAGGTCAGCTGTTTCTCCTTTCACTGCCTGACTTCTGGCAATCTGTGATAATTGTGGTTTGAGGGTTTTTTATTTGTTTGCTTCATCTCATAGATTTTAAGAAATCTGAGATTATCCCTCTCTACTTTCCAGGACCAGTTTCTGTTTGCATATACTTGGGAAAATGAGATTACTCAGCTGTGATTCGCTAGTGTTGTCCACAAGAGAGAAAATGAGTTTTGGCAGTGTGATAATATCCTGCGCTATGAAATAGAAATAAAAAAACGTCCTTTTAATTTGGTCGCTAACAATACAGGTAGCTAACACCTGATCCAGAAGACTAACCCAACCCTCTCTCCTGTTGCCTCTCTCCTGTACATCCGTTGAGCTGGTCTGAATTATGTATCTTCAAAAGAGAAGTTTTGAAAAGGGGAAGTATCCCAGTTGAATGTGGTTGCTTGAAAATCACAGGCACAATATTTTATTGCTGTGTCTGTGAAGAGAGAAGCTATTTCCTGCCACCCTGAGCTAGAAAGGTCTAAGTCAGCTGAATAAGCCACATGAGCGAGACCATGAAAGCAGCCCTGAACCCTCTCTTAGTCTATAGAATTGTGACAGGTAGCTTGTTGTCATTTGTAAGTTTGTTTCAGAGCTGTAGGTACCTGGAAGAATGAGCTTCTGGGTTAAAATACTCAGATTCAAGATACCCTCCTAAAAGTAAGTTAGAAACTGTCTGGGTACAGTGGGTAGGTGTTTGGCTTGAATGCAGCCAACTCAAAATTGATTCCCAGCAGCATCCCACACCACCAAGAGTGATTATTTAGTGCAGTGCTAGGAGTAACCCCTGAGCATTGCTGGATGTGGCCCCTCCCAAAACAAAAACAAGAACTAAACACAGGTTTAGGAAATCTTTTAGGCTGTAGTATAATTTAGGCCATGGATTATATTTATTATGCATCATTATTGCATTTTGCTTAGTTGTCAGCTGAAAAAGATTTCATGGGGCATGTAGCTATTTTGTAAGGGTAGGGATGGGGGAAGAAGTTAGCAGATTGAGGGTGTGAATTATTTGGGGGAAGCATTATTTGGGTGACATACTCTTCTGGGATTAAGGATTTGAGTAGTTTGATAAATCTTGCTTTGTGAGTGTAGCATTAGTAGATAAAGGACTCTGGGGAGAGAAATAAAACAAAACACAAAAATGCAAATGAAAAACCCCTTTGAAAACTCCTTTGCATTAGATCCATACTCAAAGAGGAGGGAAAAAATGTGTTCTTATACTAAATAAGTTCTTTTTTTTTTTTTTTTTTTTGGGTTTTTGGGCCACACCCGGTAACTCCTGGCTGTCTGCTCAGAAGTTGCTCCTGGCTTGGGGGACCATATGGGACACCGGGGGATCGAACCGCGGTCCGTCCAAGGCTAGCGCAGGCAAGGCAGGCACCTTACCTTTAGCGCCACCGCCCAGCCCCTAAATAAGTTCTTAAACTTATTTCGTTTGTATGTTTTTAGGACCCAGATTTAGGCCAACTCTTTCTCTCTTCTTCATTATGACAATGAGTGTTTTGAAAACTAGCCTTGAGAATCTAACCATAATTTATAGTATTAAAATAAAAAAATGTTATCTTGGGCTGGAGAGATAGTACAAAGTTTATGTCACTTGTCTAGCATATGGCTGTGACTCTGGTTCAAATCCCAGTACCATATAACATGGTCCCCTTCTAGTGATAACCCATGTCCCCAAGTATGGTCCCAAGTGAAATGAAACAAAACAGTTATCAGCTGACTAACTTGAAAACAAGAACTTAGTTAGAATGCTGTTAAGTTGAAACCTGACTCGATCTATATTTGTATAGTATATTTATTTTGTCTTTATTTTCTTTCATATTTCTGTAAAAAAAATGAAAACATGTTATTTTGAGAGAATTTTTAATTTAATTTTATTATTTCATTTTATTAATTTAATTGTATTATTATATTCAAACAGATCAATGAATGGACAGGGTACCACATATAAACCATAAAACATGATGAACTCCTAGATTCCCATTGCACTACTTGAGAAAAAGAATACTGATCCCAAATGCATAAACACATCCAAGACTATACTTATTCCACTCATTGCTTAATTCCACTTATGATCTTATGGTTGTAGGAGTCATAAGCGGGACCCACTGGGAGGGGTCCACATTAGCAAGGTCACATTTAGTGCTGCATGGGATAAGAAATGGATTCATGCAGTAGCAGGGATTAAACTCAGGGCCTCCCATTTTCAAGACTATATCATTTGACTTATATATGTGTCCATATTTTATTTTCTGTATATTCTGTTTAGATATACTTGTATTTTATTGCATTTTGCTTTGCTGTGTAAATATTTTTTCTGAATAGTAATCTGGGGGTGTTTCTAGGATTAAAGAACAAAAATAGGAATTTTGTTTGTTGGTTTTTGATTTGGGGGCCATAGCCAGTGATGCTAAAGGGGTTACTTCTGGTTCTACACCCAGATGCTTGGGACCATATAGGGTGCCAAGAATTGATTGGCTGTTGTGCAATGCAAGGCAAGTTCTATACCTGCTATATTGTCTCTCCAGCCTCAGAATGTGAATATTTCTGAATTGCTTCTAAATACCTGGAAGAATTTTTTTTAGGCTAAATTCTTAGCTGTAGAATGTCATATAGTAGAGCATATGAAAGACTGTTTTCAAAATACTGTATGAATCAAAATGCCAATTTCATACTTTTCTTCTGCATTAAATGAGAATTTTCAGTGATGTACAGCATCAACCTTTGATGTAATTGGAATTCTTTCTTTTCCAAGTGTATAGAACTGGATAATATCAATTTATACTTTATTATGAGATTGACATCCTTTCATTGCCATTTCTTGGAAGTTCCCATTTTGGATGTTTTTCTTTTGGAGATTATGCTATTTTATTCAGATATTATTTATTTATTTACATGTATCACAAAGTGTCCTTCATTTTGCACTCATCACTCTGTGAAGTCTATTCTCTGCCTTCAACATTTTTTTCCAGCCATTTGATTATGGTTAGTAAAGGTGTTTATTTTTGTTCTGTTTTGTGTTTATCCTGATGGAGGCTTTCTGAGTGTTTGAGATCCATAATATGTTGACATTTTTAAACCTTGGGAAACTTTTTGCCATTATTACTTTTTCCCCAAATAATTCTAGTTTTCCTTTTCAGACCTCCAGTTACGCTGCTAGGCTGTATAATAGTGCCCATGATTAATGTTTGTCCCTTTTTTTTTTTTGGTTTATGGATTTTGGGCCACACCCGGTGGCACTCAGGGGTTACTCCTGGCTCTGTGCTCAGATATTGCTCTTGGCAGGCTCAGGAGATCATATGGGATGCCAGGGATTAAACTCCAGTCGACTGCATACTAGGCAAATGCTCTACCTACTATGCTATCGTGCCAATCCCTGTCTGTCCCTTTCATATAGTCTATTTTTTCCAGGTGTATAGTTTATTCTTTTTTCTTGCTTAATTGCATGTCATTTCATAAGATTTCAAGATGATTTTTTCCACCTCAATTTTTATTTGCTTGGGTTTTATTAACTGACTGTCTTTAGTGAATTCTTTTCTGAAACCAATATGCTACTGAGCATTCCAATGAAGTAATTTTACATTTCTAACATTGTATTTTAATGATTCCTAGTATATCCGTTATATCATCTAGTTTCCAATTCCACAGAAATGTATCCTCCATGTTCCCAGTAACTTTAAACATTTTAATGATAGCTTTCAAATAGCGGTATGATTCCCATATCAAGATCATCTGTTCATAGCTTTGTTTCTTGAACAATGGATTGTTTTTGGCACCTTTTTATAGTTGTGGTTTTTGACTTCAGACATTCTCTATAGAAGATGAACTAAATAGTACTTATGCCTAGAATTGAGTCTATATACTTGGTCATTTCATGTAGAATTCATCAATGTGAAACATAGGGTTGGGTTATGTTGGTATTTCATCCCTGCACAAGCTTAAAATTCCCCTGGTTGCAACTGCAACTGTTGGAGTTCGTGGATACCCCAATTTCCTCAATGATACTGTACCACCTCTGCTCCTAGGATCCTGACCTGCAGGATAATCTTCTTGCCTGCCCCTTCTTCATGCTGCTCTGTTGCTCCTTCTTGCTCTTTGAGAGACAAGAAGATGACTTATTTACTTCTCAGCCTTCCTCCTCTGATAGCCAAACTTCCTTAGGGAGGATTTTCTGTTCTGCTCTGGCTCTAGAGGCTTATATTTATCTGTATACCCTGGAGGGAGAGAGGCCTTTGGTTTCCTTCTCAGTACCCCCACCCTCTACCACCTTCTGGTTTTGCTTTAGCCCTTCTTGCTGACTCAGTGGTGCTCTACCTTGTCTCACCCTTACCCTGGGAAGTTTTGCTTTCTCAGAGTAATTTTAAATCCACACTCTTTCTCTAGGAAATTTTACCCAATTTCTGCATCTACCACTTGTTCTTTAAAATCATTACAATTCACCTGTTTTGTATTTTTGGTGGGGGGGTTGGGTCACACCCGACAGTGCTCAAGGATTACTCCTGGCTCTATGCTCAGAAATTGCTCCTGGCAGGCTCAGGGGACCATATGGGATGCTGGGATTCGAACCAATGACCTTCTGCATGAAAGGCAAACATCCTACCTCCATGCTATCTCTCCAGCTCCTGTTTTGTAATTTTATTTTATTGAAATCATTGTGATCGACAAAGCCCTTCATAGTTGAATTTTAGATATAAAGTGAATCAGGGCCATTCCCACCACCAGTATAGATCACCCTTCACCAATGGCCCCAGAGTGCATCCTATCCCACTGCCCTTTGCCCCCTGGTCTGCCAATAGAACAGGCCCATTTAAGTTTAGATTATTAAAGTTTAGGTCTCTTTTCTATTGTAGTTGACTTTGGCTTGGATATTTAGTTCTGTCCTTTTTTTCTCCACCAGTGCATCTGAGACCACTTGGCCCCAGGCCCCCATTCTTTCTTTTTTCCTTCTTAGGTTTATATAAAATGCAGAAATATGTGGTAAAATAAAGTAATCATGTCCCGAAGTTCTATGAAAAAGGCAGGAGGTCCTATTTAAAAGATAAAAAAGGGGCTGGAGAGATAGCATGGAGGTAGAGCGTTAGCCTTGTATGCAGAAGGATGATGGTTGGAATCCCAGCATCCCATATGGTCCCCTGAGCCTGGCAGGAGTGATTTCTGAGCGTAGAGCCAGGAGGAACCCCTGAGCACTGCTGGGTGTGACCCAAAAACCAAAAACCAAAAACCAAAAAAAAAGGAAAAACCTTTGGCCTTAAAGACAGTGAGAATCCTACCCATGAAGCATCCTGCCATAAGACTAACTACAGGCTTTGGGCATACTAAGTTGTCTAACTCCAAAATCTTTCTTTGTGGTTCCAGTAAAAGTTCTTCCAGTCATGGTTGTTGCAATCAGGTTTCTGTAATTACAGATCCTGGTTTTTGCACATATCCTATATCAAAGTTGGTGTCAAAGGGCATCTTCTGGTTTCATCTCACCATTAGGTGGTGATGCAGGGAACCCTATCTTGAAAGCAAGTTGTTGCTGTTCCCAAGTCATCAGGATGTCATATGAACCTACTCTGGAGCAAGTCAGTGCCAGTGCAGCCTTCCCCAGTGGAAGTCCGATTCCTGGCACTGATGCAGAAAACTGTGCTGGTGTCATAGATGGGATCCAGGGTTCGGGGGAGGAAATGACCTTTGTCTGATCTTCTGAATCCAATTCACTGTGACGAATGTACATGGTGAAAGGCCCCACTGCAATATAAAATTTATGAGTTTCCATTCCTATTAGATAAGAACTTGTTTCCATACATAAGATTTCCCCTTTTAACGTGCCTATGCAAAAAGGAACAATGCTACATGATACTACTGGTATATCTGGGATTAAAAATAACAAGCTAAACAATCCTTATAATCTAATTTTATATATATATATATATACAAAATTCTAATATAAATTCAGATACAATTCACTTGTTAAGCAGTCATCCCCACTATTACCGGAACGTTTGTCTTGCAAGAAACTCCTACCCTAAGAGGAAATTTCTTATTACGTTCTTTAGCCTTTGCTGATAATATTTGCAAAATAATTTGCATATTTATTTAAATAGAAGCATACAATGGAGGACTTTGGTATCTGGTTTCCTTTAACATCATTTTTCCAAGGCTCGTCTCTATTGTACTGTCAGTTTTCATATTTTGGGGACTTTCTGACTCTGGGGAATGAACCTTGGCCTACTGCATTCCCCCATGTTGAGTTCTGCCCTTGTGTCCAGACCACATTTTAATTATTTGGAAATTTATAGACATTCAGATTTCTTTTACTTGGGAGGGTCATTATGAATTATGAATGTTTCTTTGAATACTTATGCAGGTTCTTGTATGAAAATAAATGTTGAGTTTTCAGGAGTATATTTGGAGGAGAGGAATTGAGTCCTGTGATAACTGGAGCTCAATGTCTGGCAGGCTGCTTTCCAAAGTGGCTGAAGCATCCTACATTTTTATCAGCAGTGTGTGAGATGATAACGAGAGTTTCATAAGCTGTAATCTGTGGTAGGGTTACTTTCTTTCCAATAAGCTTCTTCAGGAAGCTTACTTCTTTTTGGCGTTGTGCTTGAATTCAAATTTTTATCATCTGTTTACCAGATTTTTGGGAAGATAACCCCCAAATTTGCTATATTAATTTTAAGTTTCTTAGAATTCATAGACTGTTTGGAGAGGGGATTTGAGATGTGATAGTGGTACGTTTTATTTGTCGGTTCATGTTTCTGCTGTGGGGGTGCTGCTGGAGAAGTGAGCGGCATACTTGGGGGGTGCTTCAGGGACTTAAGAGGTGCCTGGGGACCAAACCTGCACCTCATGCAGGCAAGTGACAGACTTTCTCAGCCTCCTCCCTAGAACTCTCATATGTCCTCTCTTTTCCTCCCTCTCCATCTCCCTCCCTCCCTCCCCCTCTCCCTCCCTCTCTCCCCCCTCTCCATCTCCCTCCCTCCCTCCCCCTCTCCCTCCCTCTCTCTCCCCCTCTCCCTCCCTATCTCTCCCCCTCTCTCTCCGGCCCTCCCTCCCCCTCTCCCTCCCTCTCTCCCCCCACTCTCGCCGCCCCCCCCCCCCCTGCTCCCTCGCCCTCTCCCCCGCTCTCTCCCCCTCTCCCTCCCTCTCTCCCCCCTCTCTCTCCCCCTCTCCCTCCCTCTTTCCCCCCTCTCTCTCCCCCTCTCCCTCCCTCTCTCCCCCCTCTCTCTCCCCCTCTCCCTCCCCTTCTCCCTCCCTCTCTCCCCCTCTCTCTCCCCCTCTCCCTCCCTCTCTCCCCCCTCTCTCTCCCCCTCTCCCTCCCTCTCTCCCCCCTCTCTCTCCCCCTCTCCCTCCCTCTCTCCCCCCTCTCTTCTCCCCCTCTCCCTCCCTCCTCCTCTCCCTCCTCTCTCCCCCTCTCTCTCCCCCTCTCCCTCCCTCTCTCCCCCCTCTCCTCCCCCCCCCTCCCACTCCCCCCCCCTCTCCCTCCCCCTCTCCCTCCCTCCCTCCCCCCTCTCTCTCCCCCCCTCCCTCCCTCTCTCCCCCCTCTCTCTCCCCCTCTCTAACCCCTTCTCCCTCCCTCTCTCCCCCTCCCTCTCCCCCTCTCCCTCCCTCTCTCTCCCCCTCTCCCTCCCCCTCTCTCCCCCTCTCCCTCCTTCTCTCCCCCCCCTCTCTCCCCCCCTCTCCTCCCTTTCTCCCCCTTTCTCTCCCCTTTCACTCATCTCACCCCCCCTCAAGTCAAATCATTTTATTTTAGATTGTGTTTTTTAGTTTTTGGGCCACACCCTATGACACTCAAGGGTTACTCCTGGCAAGCTTGGGGGACCATATAGGATGCTGGGGATCGAACCCGGGCCCGTCCCAGGTCAACAGCGTGCAAGGTAGACAACCTAGCGCTGTGCTTATCACTCCAGTCCTTATTTTTAAAGATTTAAAAAATACTTTGATTTCATTCTTAGCTACCGTAACTTTTCTGTGACTGTTTTAAATAATAATTTTTAATAAGTGTTTCCTGTCTGTGGTCAGCGAACACAGAATGTTATGGCCTTTGTCGTTTGATACTTTGAAATGTCAGAGATAATCTGCTGCTTCCTTGCTGCATCTTGTTTTCTTTCTTCACTGGTTAAAAGCACCGTGATTACCAATATATATTTTTTAGGTTTCTTTGTAAAAAACCTTCTGTATTATTTTCTAAAAACGTAAAAAAATAATTAGAGGAAGCCTCCCATAATATATCATCCTCTTCTCCTAGCTTTTAAAAAATATACGTTTTTTTGAGTTGTTACTGGTAAAATGTATTGACATATGTGATTTATCTTTACTTGAATTACTTGAATTTACCTTCAGAGCCAACCTAGAGAGCCATTGTTTTCACCTTAGCAGAGGTTTGGAGAGGTCATGTGGTTTCTTTGTGGAGACATAGTTGATTGGGGGAAGAGGGGAGGTTGGCACGGTCACCTACAAATTAATGTCAGTTCCACAGTGTGATAATATCTATTAACCTTCTGCAAGCTAGACTTTGCCAAGTCTGGCCCCCTCGCTGGTGCTCTGCTGTCCTAGGCCATGTAGAACAGGGGTCCTCAAACTTTTTAAACGGGGTGCCAGTTTGCTGTCCTTCATATCATTGGAGGACTGGAATATAGTTTATTTAAAAACACACACACACACACACACACACACACACACACACACACACACAAAAAAAAAAAAAAAAACCTAAGTGGGGCCGGAGTGCTACATAGCGGTAGGGCATTTGTCTTATACACAGATGGCCCAGGATGGAACTGGGTTTGATCCCGGTGTCCCACATGATCCCCCAAGTTAGGAGCGATTTCTTTGTGTGTGTGTGTGTGTTTTGTCACACCCGGCAGTGCTCAGGGGTTATTCCTGGCTCCAGGCTTAGAAATTGCTCCTGGCAGGCATGGGGGACCATATGGGACTCCGGGATTGGAACCAATGACCTCCTGTATGAAAGGCAAAGGCTTTACCTCCATGCTATCTCTCCGGGCCCAGGAGCGATTTCTGAGCACATCGAATAGCCAGGAGTAATCCCTGTGTGTCACCGAGTGTGACCTAAAACCAACCCAAACCAAACAAAAACCTAAGCACACATTTCTATGCGCACACTGCATATATCTTATTTTGAAGTAAAAACAAAACAAAATGGGAACAATGCAATATTTAGAATGAAGAACAGGGCTGATAGCACAGTGATAGCACAGTGGTAGGGTATTTGCCTTGCATGGCCAACCTGGGACAGACCTGGGTTTGATTCCCAGCGTCCCTAATGGTCTCCTGAACCTGCCAGGAAACATTTCTTTTTTTTTTTTTTTTTTTTTGGTTTTTGGGCCACACCCGGCGATGCTCAGGGGTTACTCCTGGCTGTCTGCTCAGAAACAGCTCCTGGCAGGCACGGGGGACCATATGGGACACCGGGATTTGAACCAACCACCTTTGGTCCTGGATCGGCTGCTTGCAAGGCAAACACCGCTGTGCTATCTCTCCGGGCCCAGGAAACATTTCTGAGCACAGAGCCAGGAGTATCCCCTGAACGTCATAGAGTGTGGCCCAAAAAATCAAAATAAATAAAATAAAATATAAAATAAAAAAACAAGTAGAATTAAATCAACAAATTTACCATATCCCAGTGGGAATTATGGGCCTGCTTTTAGCGGGCAAAAGGCCACATAGTTTGACGACCCCTGCCTGAGACTGAAGGGAGGGCAGAAGGAAAGGGAGTCAGAGAGCACATCCAACCCAGGAGGAGTTTCGATGAGTCAGCTGCTAAGCAGGACAGGCTGCAAAGACAAGAGATGGGCCAGATAAATGTCCTTCGGTGGGTCATATTTGACCTGTGGGCTGTAGTTTGAGGACCCCTGGTCTAGGACATAGGCGCATCATCAAGTGCAAACATTTGGCAGCTGGAGTGGAGTTGGGTTCTGGCCATGAAATGGGAAATACATGGAGGGATATGTTGGTGCCCTACACAGGGTGGTGTGGTGCCAACTGCCTAAACTGAAGTTGGCAGAGAGACACTGCAGTGGATACAGCTGATGTGACAACTCACAGTAGGGCCCTTCCAATCTCAAGATTCTTTAAGTTTTTGTTTTTGATTTTTGGTTTTGGGGCCACACCCGGTGATGCTCAAGGGTTACTCCTGGCTCTGCACTCAGAAATCGCTCCTGGTGTGGAGGACCATAGGGGATGCCAGTGGATCGAACCCTGATCCATCCTGGGTCAGCCTCGTGCAAGAAAGACGCCCTACCGCTTGTGCCACCACTCTGGCCCAGTTTCTTTGAGTTTTTGGTAGCCATCTTCTTTGTCTCCTTTCCCTAGTTTGGGGGGGGGGGGAAGCGTAGAATCGTTTAATTGTGAGAAGTAATGATTCTCCTCTGCTCGCTAGACACTTCATTATTTGTTGCAGTGCTGGAAGACAATAATTAAGTGCTTTAATTTATTGACTGTTAATGGATTTAATTGTAAGTTTATGTGCAGAATGTGGAGGAAGCACAAAATAAATTAGTCGCCTCAGACGAAAGGGAGACAACGATGATGGTTTGCAGTTGAAATCATATTCCCAGTGCTACTAGATGTGGATGGAGGTCTGTAGAGTTGTCGCAGGCCTCACTTGTCATCCAGTCCCGCACAACTGACACTTGCATTTCTGCGCAGAACGGTGACTGTCATTCATAAACCCATTGGCTTGACTGGTAATGGGAGCTAGTCCTTTACAAAATGGCAGCCAGCCCATCATCATAAGTTTTGGGGTTCTTATAGCCTCTTCCAGAATAAGATCCACATGCAGTGGATAAACTGGTGGTTAGATAGTTTCTTCTCTCTCAACAGTATGGTCTCCAATGCCTTTTCCAGCTGAGAAGTGAAGATCAAGTTTGAGTAGTAAGTGACTCGATTAAAGAATAGCAAATGAGGGGCCGGAGTGGTAGCGCAGTGTAGGGTGGAGTGATTGCCTTTTATGTGACTGACGCAGGATGGACGTGGGCATCCCATATGGTACCCCCAAGCCAGGAACAATTTCTAAGCGTAGAGCCAGGAGTAACCCCTGCGTCTAAGGCAAAAATACCTTACCGCCGTGCTATCTCTCCAGCCCCAGAATAACACTTTTAAAGAGAAGAGATCTTTGAATCTGAATAGCGTCTGGAATCTACCTAGATTATTAAGCATTAGATCTCCAAAATACTCTATTTGTATGTTTTTTTTTGTGGGGGGGGGGAGGAGGTAATCGCTAAAACAAATTAGTCAACTTAAAAAACATTGCTTTTAAAGCAAATGCAAATGTGTTATCTTCCAAGTGTCTGCCAGGCTGCTGCGTGTTTTCCTGTCATTGCTGTCCGGTAAATAATACCTGTAATTTTTTGCCTTTTTCTTAGGCTTGGCTAAGTCTAAAATCGCATCATTCTACATGATTTTGGTTTGGGCACTTGGGTTTTGTTGTATTGGCAGTGAGTGCTGCCGTTGAGAGGTTTGCATTGTTTTTGCACCATTCCTCCTGGTGCTGGGTCCAGGATGGGGAACTACTCAGTTTTGGAAATTGAGATCTTCCTTGGGCAGTTGCCTTTCCTGCCCTTATCTCTCTCCCTCTGTATTGAGAGTTTGAATATTCTCTTTCCATGGACCTTTGATCTTCACAATCCTTGCTGATAAAGAACACACACCAAGCACTCACATTGATCTTCAATCAGTGCCATGCCCTGGTAGTGATTGCATTGGGTGTTTTACTCATCAGCAGAAAATTATGCTCACTTAAATATGGCTGCTTACATACCTGTTGATTTAGTAGAGAATAATTTTCTCTTTACTAGGAATTTTTTTGGAGATGACTTTTATGGGTACAGTCTCCATATTCTCCTGATCTGTTTTCCTATTTTATTGAACACTGGGTGGCATAGGGCAGAATTAGGATGCTTAATGCACAAAGTTTTGCTTTGTTTTGTTTTGTTTTGTTTTGGGGTCACACCAGTGGCACTCAGGGGTTACTCCTGGCTCTGTGCTCAGAAATTGCTCCTGGCTTGGGGTACCATGTGGGATGCCAAAAGATCGAACTATGGTCTGTCCTAGGTTAGAGCTGGCAAGGCATACACCTTACCCCTTGCGCCACCAACCCGTCCTCCCCCCTGTTTGCTGATTGTTAAATTGATCTGTGCCTATTTGGAAAAGGGGTGATTGATTATACAGTTTGGGGACCATCTTCTTTTATGGTTTCTCTCTGGAAATTCAAAACTCAGGCAGAGAAGGCCTTTGATGGACCCTGTTAGATCTTCTAGCCATCCCTATAGATTATTTCTTTTTGTCTTAGAGGCCTGACAATGATATTTCCTATGAACACGCTTTGCCTAGCAATCAGTGTCTATTCTAAAACATCGAATACTTTCGTTTGTTATAACTTCTGTCTCGCTTAGTGCCAGGCCCTTTATTTTGGAAGATATTTTTTGGGGGGATAGGCCTAGCTCTCTTCCCCCCATCCTTTTCAACTTGTGCCCCTTTTCCTCAGGAAAAACTGCCGAGGAAACCAGATGCTTCGTGAACTTGAGACCCTGCTCATTACCCGTTCTTCTAATTAATTGAGATAAAATTCACATGCCATAAAATTCAGCCTTTAAAAGCATACAGTTCACTGGTTTTGAGTATGTTCGCAAGGTCGTGTAAACTGTTGGCATGATCTAAATTGAGAACATTTTCATCACCCCCAAAGCAACCATTTTCTCATTAGCAAGCAGCGTTTGCCTTTTTCCACTCTCCTGGTCACCACCCCCTCTCTCTCTCCCAGGCCCGAGCAACTCCCATATTTCTCAGTGTTGTGCTTTATATTACATTGAAATATATGGTCCCTGAAGTTTAATGGCTAGAGGGTGGCTGTGGGGAGGCAGCAGGTAGAGAAAGAACTGAAGCTTCATGAATAAAGGGCCCCCTTTATTCTTAGGGTCCCCTTCTCTCCTGTTCGGCTTCCTACTTCACCCACCCCTGTGCAGAGTTTTGGAAAGGTGGTTGTTGGCTTGAGCCTGTGGTTGTGATTCAGTTTATTAGCCCTCTGTTTTATCGACTGTCTGATAATGAGTGTACACTTGAGTCTGAACTGATAACAGAATTAATTTACAACAGCCTTTAATTCTGCATGCAGAACGGCCAGCACAAGTATTCCGCAGGTCCTCTTCCTACAGCTTGCGCCACCAACTTCGCCTTCTGTAACTTTGAGATGATCAAAATTCAAATCATAAAAGACTCTGTCAGTCAGAAGCAGAAAAACTTCTAATACAGGCATCAAGTTTGCCTTAAATACATACTTTGGATTCCTGCCTGTTGTTCTGGTTTGTGATCTTATAGCATATGAGCTGGAAAGGCAAGGAAGGATTCATTGAAAGGGAGAGGAGAAGGGAGGAACAAGCCTTAGGAGTTCTCTTGAATGTCAGTGCAAAGAGTAGACCCCCAGTAATGCTATGGAGTTGCCAGTTGTCTTAGGGACCCACGGGGGGGAGGGTGGTATTTACTGGGCACTCTTGGCTATAACAGTTAGATGTATTAACTGAGTGATTTGTATTCTCAATCAATTCACTTGGCCTATCCCCAGTGGATTTTGTTTGTTGTTTTTTTTTGTTTGTTTTGTTTTGGGGCCATACCGGTGAGGCTCAGGGGTTACTCCTGGCTCTGTGCTCAGAAACTGCTCCTGTCTTGGACCATATGGGATGCAGGGGGATTGAATCACAGTCTGTCCTGGGTCAGAATGTGCAAGGCAAATGCCCTGCTGCTTGCACCACCACTCAGGCCCTTCCCCAGTGGTTTCTTAAAACACTCAGGGGCTTGACCTCCCAGTATTTTCAGTTTTATGCAACTCTGCTGTTCATGGGGCTCCGCTTTATAAAATTGCTTTGGGACCAGATTGACTTTTTTCAACTGGGCCCATAAGACCACCATGGAGGGAATTTGCATATTATGGTGGTGGTGAGGGTTCCTTGTCACAGGAAGGAAGCAAGGTTGGAAGGAAGGGTGTCCATGGTGAGATAGAAGGTTGAAAAAATATTGTTCTAGGTCACTGACTGGTTCCCCAGAAACCATGTTCCTTAGGTTGGGGGTCTTGGGAATGAAAATGATAGATCCCCAAGAGTTGAGACTGATGGTTGGACCTTTGACAGTTAATGGTAGTTAATGGTTCCAAGCAGGTGTCCTTTTCTCCACTTTGGTTCTTTTGTGATATAAATGACAGATAACTGCAGATTCGGACTCTGTCCCTCAACGTGGGAGATCAAAAAGGAGCTCTGTATTTGGGAGAAATGCACCAAAGTGTTGGGAGTTTAAATAAAATTGCTTTGACACAAGTACTGTCTTTCTGAAAAGATTGCCTTTTCTTCAAGGATAGAAGAATGTTTTTCTATTCCGCTAAAACGTAGCTAGAGAAATGGCTCTAAGTAAGAATTATTTAAAATCTATTGAATTCTGCCAGCCCTACATCTGTGTTTAAAATGTAGTAATAGCATTGCTTGCCCTCAATTTTAAAAAATTTCCAAATAAAGGAATGGAAAAAACAAGAGAGGAAAATTTCTAGTCCTTCACCTCATGGATTCTGTTCCTTTGCATTAACTTAAAAATAATTGTCTGTTTTTTTTTTTTTTTGTTTTATTATTAGCTTGGCTTTCTCCTTTCAAGGAATGTATTCATGTATATCCATAGTGCTTTTTAAGTGTCCAAACTCTTTCAGTCACCTCCTGGAAAGGTGACATGATTTTACTTTCAAATGATTTGAATATCTCTGACCCACAGAAAATGAAATGTTGACTAGATCTTTTCATTAGAAACTTCTGAAGTGTGTTGGACTGGATAGAATGATCATATCTTGATGAAACACTTTCCCCCAAATTACCTGGGTAGTCAAATGGAGAAGGATCTTTCTGTGTTGTTTTTTATTATCCGAGGATTGCTTATGTATACTGCAGAGGGATCTTGACTTTGAGTTTCTTTTCAAAATTATTTGAAAAAGAAAGGTCATACATAGTACAGGGACATGGAAATAAGTCAAATTTGCTTTTATGGTTGCTGCTAGTTTCTATTTCTTGGGGTGTTTGATGAATTAAAAATATAGCTCATAGGCCCAGAAAAAATGGCTTAGTGGCTTAAGATTCTCCAGCAAGAAACCTTGAGTACTAGTCTCGGTGCTACTTTGCTTGTTGGGGTGATCTGGATGGCCATAACTGTGTGTGGGATCCCCAGAGAAGGGAGGAAAAACTCCATGTTTCATGGCTATCCCCTCTAAAAAGAAGTGTATTTCAGTTAGTAAATTTCTTGGTTTCTTAACTTTTCTTTCTTTTCTTTTTTTTAACAGCAAGCCAGGGCTGAACAGGAAGAAGAATTCATCAGTAATACTCTCTTCAAGAAAATTCAAGCATTGCAGAAGGAGAAAGAAACCCTTGCTGTAAATTATGAGAAGGAAGAAGAGTTTCTTACTAATGAGCTCTCCAGAAAATTGATGCAGGTACCCTCTCATCTTTTCTGCTTGCTTTCCTCTCGAGGAAAAAAAAAAGACTGATCTATAGAGTCCTTTGCTCGAACTATTTTTTTGAGGAGGCTGTTGCTAAACTTCTTTGTTGATAAAAAGTACCAGGCAGAGAGATATTTTTTTTTTTTTTTTTTTTGGTTTTTGGGCCACACCCGGTAACGCTCAGGGGTTACTCCTGGCTATGCACTCAGAAGTTGCTCCTGGCTTGGGGGACCATATGGGACGCCGGGGGATTGAACTGTGGTCCGTCCAAGGCTAGCGCAGGCAAGGCAGGCACCTTACCTCTTGCGCCACCGCCCGGCCCCCAGGCAGAGATATTAACTTCTGGTATGCAAGCCTGTTTTTGTAGTTCATGTGCTCTGGTATGATATTTTCTGCCCTATGCATTTCCAAAAAAATTGCTTAGGATGCCAAGGTTTTAGTATAAGAATAAGTGCTGTTGTGTTTTGGAAATTTGAAGATTTGCTTCAAAAGGGATGGTTCTTTTTGTTTATGTTGAATCTGCAATGATGTCGTAAATGATTAAAGTAGCCAAAAGTCTGTTTTGCACTAAAATATGAGATTATAAAATGAAGTACCTCTCAGCATATATAAAACATGAGATATATTAAGTAAAAAATTAAGTGAAAAAAAATAAAATGAAGTGCCAATTTTGGGGAAGGGAAAATAAGTTGTCAGTGATAGTTATGATTACACAAAATCAACTGTTTAAATGGATGCATATGTTATGAGCAAATGCAAGACTTATTCATATTTAACACTAATTACTAATAGCATATAGAACGCAACTCAAGATTTGCAAGTGAAATGTGAAAAGAATGTTTCTTCAGGAGAACTAGCTTGAGGGTTAATGACTAGAATCCTGAATTTTCTTTTTAAATACAGCTCTCCCAAAAGAGAGAGCCCGTATAAAAGTTATCCCAACTACAATATTGATGTATTTGACATCAAATGACCCTGAAAGTTTGAAATACCCTCTTTTATTTTCTACTCTGACATCTGTACTTTTAGTGAGATTGTATGTAGTAGAATATTAAAACTTCTAAAAACTCCCTAAAGTCTTTTATTACCTTTCAACTAAGAGGTTGATTAATACATATTTTGTATGGTTTGCAAGGGATTATGGGCCGCATTTGGAGGTATGCAAAGCTTACCCCTGCCTTTTTGCATAGAGATCATTCCTAGTGGTGTTGAGGATTGAAACTAGGTTTACCTCATGCAAGGCAAGTGTCCTACTGCCTGTGCTATCTGGCCCCCTAACCTGTATTATTCTTAAAGCGGGCCAGAGAAAAGAAAATATTACTGTAAAAATCATGAGATGATTTTACATACTATTCTGTATTTCTAGTACTATGATTTTTTCCCCTTTGGATGAGAAAATTCACAAGTAAGTAGATGGCACATCTGTGGTGTTATTCAAGGGCCAATTGGAGATCCTAACTTGGGAAATTTGAAAAACAAGTAATCAGACTTGATTGTAAAGCGAAGATTTATGGCAAAATTTCTACACTGAAACTTTTTATGTGCAGCTAATTTAGAGGAAAATAAAAGTGAGGGAGAAAGGTTAGCTTGACCTCTGACTATCCCTTTTTGGCAATGTTAGTTGATTTATTCTGCATGCTGGTTCTAGAATAATACCATAATTATAATGTGCGTTTTTTTAGTGTGTAATCAAATGACTTCTGGGGGAGGGGCACACCTGACTGCACAGGGCTTATTCCTGGCTTTGTATTCAGGATCATTCCTGGCAAGGCTCAGAGTACCAGATAGGGTGCCAGGAATCAAACCCTGGTCTGTCATATTCAAGGCAAGCACCCTGCCTGCTGTACTGTCTTCCTAGCCCTTATTTTTTTTAAATTTTTTTTGTTCTTTTGGTCACACCCAGCAGCGCTCAGGGGTTACTCCTGGCTCTATGCTCAGAAATCACTCCTGGCAGGCTCAGGGGACCATATGGGATGCCGGGATTCGAACCACCGACCTTCTGCATGCAAGACAAACACCTTACCTCCATGCTATCTCTCTGCCCCCTCCTATTATTTTTTAAGCTTCTGAGGCACACCTGGCAGTGCTCATGTTATACTCCCACTCCTTGCTGGTGGGAAGTTTTTCCTGGTGGTACTCAGAACATGTGATGCCAGGGATTTATCCTAAACCTCCTGCATGCATAGCCTTGTGCTCACCTTTTGAACTATCCTGCTAGCCTTACTGCCCTAGTTTTATAGAGTGAGGAGCTTTATTTTTTTTTTTCTGTTGGCATAGTGTCAGCATATAGTCTTTTTGATTTCTGATTGAAGTCCATCATAAAACATTTCACCATCCACCCAGGTAATACTCCTTTTCTCTATGAAGACATATCTTTATTATTTCTATTCTGCACTGTGTCGTTTAGAATCAGCTTCTCACTTTCTATTGCTGTCCCCTACCTACTTTCCAAAGGCATTGCTGTCCCTTAAAATAGATACGAAGTGTGAAAACATGAGGGCCGTGTGCTTCAGAAAAGGAAACTCATTATAGTATATACTTGACATGGAACATTTCAAAATTTGAATCTCTGAGCAGCCTATAAATAAGCTAGAACATGGAGAAATAGTTACTTCTTTCATAATTCTCATAGTTAAAAATACAGTTTTACTTATCCAGAAGAAAACACGCTTCACAATTTTACTAAAGCAACTCAATAATGCATAAACTCAGCAAAGCAGATCATCCCCAAGGTAGTATATAATGTGGCACTAGTTTTTCATGTGACCAAATCTTATGATTATCTGCATTGGAACAGGGCCTTGTATGACTGTCTAAATATGAAGACATTGGGGAGTTATAATTGGGTCTGGACTTGTTAATGATCTGAAGACTAAACAGACATGCACCCAAGGAACTAGTTTATTAATCTGAGACTTGTTCTTGGAATTTTGTGCTGATTTTCTTATTGTGTAATAAATCATATATAGTTGAATTTTTCATTTTTGATTATTTTGTTTTTTTTTGTTTGTTTGTTTGTCTTTTTGAGTCACATCTGGCTGTACCCAGGTATTATAACTCTGGGCTCTGTACACAGTGATCATTCCTGGCAGGCTCAGGACCATATGGGGTGCTGGGGATTGAACCTGGGTCAGCCTGGTGCCAGGCAAGCACTTCATTTACCTGCTGTACTATCGCTCTGGCTCATTTTTTATTTTTGAATGCATATTCATATCTAGGACTTTTTCAACTGAAGCTCACTTAGCAATTAAGCACTAATTTCCCACTTCTCTCTCCTAGTTCCTTCAGATTTGTTTTGGGGAGGGCAAAGTCAGGACTGGGAAGCAGCCCCCAGGCATTACTCAGTGGGTTCAGGACCCATTTCTGGAGGTATTTAACTGAGACTTGTGGATCTGAAACTTGGGTAGAGGGTGATGCAGTGCTAGTTGGGTGCTGGGGGCCACTAGGGTCCTGCTGGTTGGTAGGGATAAATATAGTATAGGATGCTGGGGATCGAACTCAGGATATCAAGTCTTGCCAGGCATTTGCTCTAGCCTTTTTTGCCATTTCCCTAGTCCTGAAGGAGATTGAAGGCAGGTAGTTTGTGATTTGGGTTCCTGCCAAATCCAGGTGCTGTAGACAATGTGACATGATAGGAGAGCCTTCAGTACAGGTACCAAGAAGCACAATCTGCCATTTTCTGATAAATAGCCAAAAAAAGAGATTTTTTTTTTTTTCCTATGGAAAAGAAGGGCTCAGGTACTTGTCCCCAAGGTTAACCAATTCTCTTCCACTTACAGTCCTGGATACGTTCTTGTTAAGTGTAATGAAATACAAGTCCTGGGATATTGTATTTTCATTCTCATTGTCAACCAGGATTGTTTTTTGTTCTTGTCCATGTTATCATGAAATGATTTTTTGAACAAAACTGTGGGGTGGTTGTATTTTTTTTTTTTAAGGACTTGATGAATTTCTTTAAGGCTTTCCATCACATTTTAAAACTGCCACCCAGCATGAAAAGATTGATCTTCATCTGAAAAATCTTTTAGAGTAATTGGTACCAGTAGACTTTTCCAAGGGTGTAATTATTGTAATAAGACTCTCTAGGACACTCGTGTATTGATGGCCTCTTGTTAGGAAGATCCCGCAGAGAGAATGTGAGTGCAGCAGAGGTTAGTCATAGATAATGGGTGACTTTACCTGTTTATCAGAACGTGTCTTTTTTGTCAGCCAAAGGCCACTCAGCAGAGGGGAAGCCTTGGGATAGGTCCTGCAAAAAAAAAAAAAAAAAGTAAATAAATAAAATTTTTTTGTTAAATGTTTGTTTTCAAAGTCAACTGAAAGGCTATTTATAGGAGCATTTTGGTTTTCTCGTCATGCTTTGGTTGTTGTCTGAGTCTCAGATAATAATCAGAAAATGCTTTTATGTGCATTTCAAAGGAATTTTTTAGTCCTGAGAACAACCTGAGATTATTGCTATGCAGGAGCTGGCCCATGGTGCTGGTATTTGATACCTTCAGAAGTGTAAGTTGTGGGCTATGTACAGAAGTTAGGAGAGTGCTTGCCTTGCACAAAGCAGACCGAGGTTTTTTTTTGTTTTGGGGCCACACCCTGCAGTGCTCAGGGGTTCCTCCTGGCTGTCTGTTCAGAAATAGCTCCTGGCAGGCACGGGGGACCATATGGGACACCGGGATTCGAACCAACCACCTTTGGTCCTGGATCGGCTGCTTGCAAGGCAAACGCCGCTGTGCTATCTCTCCGGGCCCGCAGACCCAGGTTTGATTTCCAGCATATTCCCTATGGGACCCTGAGCCCACTAAGTGTGATTTCTGAGGGCAGAGCCAGGACTAAACTTACTGAACATCATTATTTGTGGACACCCCACAAAAACAAAAGAAATGTAAGTAGGGTGGGAGAGAGAGGACTCCAAAGAACTGGAACATGTACTTTGAATGGAGAGGTCTCTGAATTTGGTGGTCCCATGCATTGCTTGCTGGGGGAGAGAGAGAGATAGAAGAAAGAGAGAAAAGGAGAGGAGAGAGATGTTTATTTAAAGACTAGATGGGAGGAACGGGAGATAGCTTAAACACATACACATGTTTTAATCTTCAGTGAAACAAACATGCACAAATCTAAACATCTGTATACTCAGCAAATAGATGTAAACAAATTAGATCTTAATTCTCTGAAAACTCTTTTCTAATCTGCATCTGTATGGTCCCAGACCATGGAGCTGAATATATGATGATGAGACATTGTTTGGGAGGGTTGGAGTAATATAGTTCAGTGGGTAGATCTCTTGCCTTGCACGTGGCTGGCCTGGATGCAGTCCCTAGCACTATTTATGGACACATGTTGCCCCCAGTCCCACCAGGAGTGATTCCTGTGGGGCGATCCAGTAAGAATAAGCCCTGAGCGCTGTGTGGCATGTGGCCCCAAACACAAAAGAATCGGCTCAGTCTTTTGGCATGGCTGCTTCTGGATGGAATTCATTTTGGAATGCCTTGAAGAGAGGTTGAATTTAATCATAATTCATAATTTTCTGAGTGAGTACACATACATCAGAATTTGATTTCTTCAGGGGGTAAAAACAAACTGTTACTCAGTATTAAGTCTCAGATGTTCTAGCTTTTCGTTTTTAGTAGCAAAATGCAGAACTACCATATTTCCCAAAAGGAGAATTTTAAATTCTGATGTCTGTTCAGTCTACACCCTTGGAAGCGCTGTTCTGGGCTGCTAGCATGTATGCTCAAGGGCTGCCCCGGCAGGTTGCTTGGTGGTTGTTCTACAGAATCCAGCTGGGGGGGGGGGCGCACGCAAACATGGGTATTTGCCCTTAGAGCTGTCTGCCTGTCCCCCTTAATGGAATGGACACTGCACTGAAAGCCTCCTGCATAGTCATTTGTGGGTGAAAGAATATTCCAGATGGCCACAGCTTAAACTTTAGTCTAATCCATTAGCTTGACTCCATCAGGCTTGAATTAAAAACAAAAAACAAAAAACAAAAAACTCAGGTCTCCTGGTTAACTGTAAACTACCAACCACTAATACCAATTGAAAGAGTCCTTAATGCGAATAATGATTTCTCATTATTATAAAGCCCAGTAATTGTGGCTTTTTCTTTTTGTTTTGTTTTGCTTTGTTTTTTTAACTAAACCTGGCAATGCTTAGGTGTAACTTCTGGCTCTGTGCTCAGGACTCACTCCTGGTGGTGCTTAGGGGAAACCACATGGGATGTCGGGAATTGAACTCGGGTCAGCTGCATGCAAAGCACATGGATTTTTTTAACAGCCTTTTTTGAGAGCTGAGTGTTTCAGGCCCACTTTCTGCTCTTTGGGAAGCCCTGATCAGTTATTGCCTCCACTCACTCTTCTCAGTACCACTTCCAAAGTTAAGTCTTTTCGTTCTACCCATGGATAGAATGTACTGATCTCTGAGTATTTTTTATTTTAATCCAACTTTCAAAGTTCAGACTTGAAAATAACAAATTGGCTTGTTTGGCTGTCTTTTTGATTCACCTTTGAAACTGGATCTTGTCTTTGGGAAATAATTCTACTGTAGCTATAATAAAAATTATACTCTTCTTCCTTTCAATCACAAATTTAAAGGAATTTGTGATTCCTTTAAATCACAAATTTTATTGGAGATTTAAAGTATTCAAGAATAAAGCATTCTTCTGGGTCTCGTTAAGTGACATGAATTATTTAAAAATTTTATTGATTGATTGGGCCAGAGAGATAGCACAGTGGCGTTTGCCTTGCAAGCAGCCGACCCAGGACCTAAGGTGATTGGTTCGAATCCCAGCATTCCATATGGTCTCCGGTGCCTGCCAGGAGCTATTTCTGAGCAGGTAGCCAGGAGTAACCTCTGAGCGCTGCTGGGTGTGGCCCAAAATCCAAAAAAAAAAAAAATTTTTTTTAATATTATTGATTTTTTTTTTTTTGGGAGGGCTCACAGCCAGCAGTGCTCAGGGGTTACTCCTAGCTCTGCACTCAGAAATCGCCCCTGGCAGGCTGGGGACCATATGAGATGCCGGGAATCAAACCAGGTTCCTCCTGGGTTGGCCGCATGCAAGGCAAATGCCCTACTGCTGTGCTCTCTCTCTTACCCGACTTTTTTTTTTTTTTAAATTATGATTTAATTGATTCCTGAAGTTAGAAACCTAGAATGAAAGTAGTTAAAAAATTTCCTAACTTCCCTGGCAAGTTGATAGAAAGAGAGAGAAGGAAGGAAATTGTGGGTCCAAATTCTGTGCTAAGAAATGATTCCTAGCTGTTTGGAAGGCTATCATACAATTGTAGTATTCTTTCATCTATGCTGGCACTGGGAGGAAGAATTTCAATATGTCCCCAAATCTGCCTGTTTGGTAATGATTTATTCATCTACCTCTCTTCCCCCTCGAGCATGGAGTATTTCCTTCTGATATTGCTTTAGTGCCTTCCAGGAGGATGTGCTTCACTAGCCTAAGAAAGGTTGAATCTCTGAGTAGCAGCCACGTCTGCAGACAATCCACAGCGACCACAACCTGAAGGCCCTGTCTGATGCAGACACACCAGAATCACAGCCTTTACCCCCACTAGTTGTCACCCAAGTCACTAATAGGGCAGTGAAGTCCTTTGCTTTGTACAGGCTTTGCAAGACAAAAGTTCATGGAAGGAGGTCTGTCTGCAGTTCTGTTTCATTAATGTTTGTAGCACCAGCTCCAAGGCTGCCATTCTATTCATTCAGGTGAAACTCGCTCCACCCCTTGGCTAGGGGAAAGAGTCCTTGAAATACAGTCTGCATTCAAAACAGCTAAACTGGGGGCTGGGAGCTAGTGCAATAAGGTTAGGGCACATGCCTAGTCTGTGCCCAGCCCAGGTTTGAGTCCTGGCACTACATGGGTACCTCTGTGCATTGCTGGGTACAGTTATACCAGGTCTCTCTATCTCTAGCACTTATCAGAACCAGGCCTTTGCAATGAATCACATACAGGCTTGCTTGGTAGAGAATCACATGGGGGCACTCCCTAAAGAAATAAAATAAAATACTAAAACTCAGCTATAATCATGCTTGTAATCATGGTGTTTAAATAAAGATTTCATATATTGAAAAAAGACAAAGGAAAAAATAAAATAAAATAAAATAAAATAGTTAAATAAGTGGCCCTCTTGACTTTCAGGTTTTTCAGGGCTCTAAATGCTGGCCAATTTTTTTTTTTTTTTTTTTTTTTTGCTATAATTGAATCGCTTATTGAACAGTGAGGCAGACTTTTTTCAATTCGGTTTTTCACTCTGTATTATCTGAACCTCAGCTTTGTCTGTTCTTTGTTCCTTTTCATGGGCCAGGGCACTTACACACTGTATTCACAGTACATCTGCAAAGAGCTCCTGGGATGTCTTTAATGCATTTTAAATGCTGCAACCATCAGAGGCCCACATTATAAGCCAGAATTTTCCCCGTTAGTAGCTTGCCCCCCCCCCCCCCCAAATCGCAGCCCAACATAATTTGCATGAAGATTAGAAAATAAAATAAAGTCAACGCCATTCCTTTCAAATTGTGCGGGTGTGTGTTGACATTATGGCTAGATTTGATGTATTCCCGGAGGCAGAAGGGTTAATTAAAAGCATCCTAGGCTGACTTTCTTGACAAAATGTGTGAAAACGCAGGTGGAGAGAGATTAAAGGTAAAATAAAAGTGAAAGTAAAAATAAATGAAACTGAAACTAGAGGCTGCTTTAGTCACTACAGTAGAGGTAGATATTGTTTCTAGCTGAAATTATAAAGCTTGGTTATATGTTTCTTCATTGCAGATGGACTGAAGGTAGCCATTAATGGGAATACATTTTAAATGGTTCAGATATTTTATAGTTACAAATATTATAGTGTTTTGCTTTTTTTTTTTTTTTTTTTTTGGTTTTTCCGACCACACCATTTTGATGCTCAGGAGTTACTCCTGGCTAAGCGCTCAGAAATTGCCCCTGGCTTGGGGGGACCATATGGGACACCGGGGGATCGAACCGCGGTCCTTCCTTGGCTTGCGCTTGCAAGGCAGACACTTACCTCTAGCGCCACCTCGCCGGCCCCATGTTTTGCATTTCTTGGGTAGGTTCATTTTTATTTTTTAAATAGTTCACAGTCATATTAGTCAGTAAATTACCTTAAAATGCAGAGTTATAGCCTGCTGCTAGTTTATCATCTTTTCCCCCTCTTTATTCATGACCCCTATGAGAAGGATGGGGTTTTTAATTTTAGTTTACAGTGTCTCCGCTTAGGATGAATGGATTCCATGGCTAAGTTCCAGGGGTCCTCAAACTTTTTAAACAGGGGGCCAGTTGACTGTCCCTCAGACCATTGGAAGGTCTGACTATAGTAAAAACAAAACTTATGAACGAATTCTTATGCACACTGCATATATCTTATTTTGCAATGAAGAAACAAAACAGATACAAATACAATATGTGGCCCGAGGGCCATAGTTTGAGGACCACTGGGCCCTAAACTCTATTTCTCAGAGGAAGGAATTGCTTGTTTGGCCGAAGAGATTTCCCACACAGTTGTCTGATTCCAGATCCTGAAGGATTTGTTCATCTCAGTGGTCGAAATGATTTTGAAACTTTATTTTGAGATGCTATTGAAATTTTAGGAAATTCAGGGGCCGGGCGGCGGCGCTAGAGGTAAGGTGCCTGCCTTGCCTGCGCTAGCCTTGGATGGACCGCGGTTCGATCCCCCGGTTTCCCATATGGTCCCCCAAGCCAGGAGCGACTTCTGAGCGCATAGCCAGGAGTAACTCCTGAGTGTCACCGGGTGTGGCCCAAAAACCAAAAAAAAAAAAAAAAAAAAAAAAGAAATTTTAGGAAATTCAAACTCTCATCTCTTAAGGCCCATGTGGATGGGAAGGTCAGATGATCTGCAGCATATATATTTAGCTGTAAAGGTCTGTCCTTGAGGTGAAGAGTGCTGACATTCTGGAATGTTCTACTATTTTCTTACCCTTTGCAAAAAAGTTTTATACAATTTTCCCTTTAGAAAATGACAGATGGAAGGACTGGGGCAGTAGCACACCAGTAGGGCATCTGCCCCAAAGGTAGCCAGCCCGGGACTGACCCGGGCTCTATCCCCGGCATCCTATATATTCTCCCAGCCTGCCAGGAGTGATTTCTGACTGAAGAGCCAGGAGTAAGCCCTGCGTGCTGCCAGGTGTGACCTGAAGTTTAAAAGGAAAGAAGGGAGGGAGGACGGAAGGAAAGAAGGGAAGAAAGAAGGGAAGAAAATGACAGATGGAGAATTCAGATACATCTCACTGACAATGAATAAAAGCCAGACAGAATATTATACTTTTTATTTTTTGCTTGTTTTGGGTTTTGTTTTGGGGCCACACCTGGTGATGCTCAGGGGTTACTCCTGGCTCTGCACTCAGAAATCACTCCTGGCAGGCTCGGGACCATATGGAATGTCGGGGATCGAATCCTAGTCAGTCAAATGCCCTACCCGTTGTCTCTGGTCACTCTCTCTGGCCCAAATACGATACCATTGTTATTTAAAAGCATTAAAGAACAAGTTTTTGAGAATATTAGCTTGAGATCAAAAGTGGGAGGTACTTGAGAGAAGACTTCAGGTTGAAGGGTGTCACCAATACTTGTTTTTTTGATGGGGGCACACCAGTGGTACTGAGGGGCCCAGGGTCCATTTCTAAAGATACTTGCCTAGCCTCTGTGAGCCTTGAGTCAAGGTATGGATCCCACAGGGACTGAAATCAGGCCTGTGCACCAAGGTTTGCTCTCCTACATTTTGAGCTATCTTCCTGGCTCTCCAAGATAGCTTTTGTTCTGAGGCCAGTTTTGATTCATGAAACAGCAGAGAGATCAGGAAATGACTTAGGGCCAAAGTTATCCGAAGCCAAAAGCTGATTCCCTGGTGCTACCAACATCCTGAGTCCCTGGTACAAAACACAATCCTAATAGCTCTGCCATCTCTGCTCAGAAACTTTGACTTATGCTCGATGATGCTACAAGTGATTCCTAATCTTATCTTGGCCAGATGTGTCTTAGTTCTGTAACTAAAGAGAGGGAACCATGCCATATCTACCCAAGAACACCATGACCTTAACTGTGACACCACCACCCCTTTTGAGCAGTAACAGTGACCCTGGTGAGAATCTCAATTTAAAAACTTGTGATCCCAGCTGGCCGCTCACATCAATTGCTGAATTCTCTGGCCAGATGTGCAAACCTGGAATCTGACACGCAACCCTTAGTAAGTCCCATGGCCAAAGTTTGTGCTTCACTACTGAGTGTGTCAAGATCACCCAGTATCTCAGCACCATCAACAGAGGGAGGGGAAAATAGAAAGAAGGAAAAAGGAAAGTAGCTGGCCCAGAAACCGAAGCTGGCAAAAAGTGTGGAATTGGAAATGAGTCTCATTAAACTAGGATCCAGTGAGGTGGATTGAGTGAAGCTGTTTTGAATCATCCGGGTGAACCAGAAACCATGGAATTTTGGCTTGGGGTTAAAGTAGACACAATTAGTGTACCTAGGAGAAAAGTAATTTTCTGAAGAAAAAAGATATTATCTTAGGCCGCACATTTGTATTTAACAGACATAGAAATTTATTAAAATATAAATTTTCAACTGCATGTACAAATGCAAGGAGAAGACACAGAGATATCAAATGTTATAAATGCAAATATAGAAAGAAATGACCTTTAAAGATACACTGGGTATGATCTGATCAGATAATAGATTGTAAGATTTCTTTTTTCCCCCTCAGTAGAAAAATATTTATTTTTAAAGATAGGGAACAAACAAAAATAAAGCCTTCCACTGATATGTTTTGCACTCTTATCATTCCTTAAAGTCTTGTCAGCAGAAAAATTGAACAAAAATTACTAGTCATCTGCGGGTACTCTTTATTACCGAGAAAAGTTAAGCATTCATGCTAGTGTATGTAAAAGGAAGTTACCTTAATCTTGCCATGCTAGAACAGACAACTTCATGATAAGGGACTCTTGAGTGTGGGGAAGCTTTTGAGGTTTGGTGGGAAAAGAGAAACCATTTAGGACTGTGGTTCTCTCATTTGGTCCCTTGTAGATGTGCTTTAGGGAAAGGCTACTTATTTTCTAGGATGTATTTTAATTTGGGGGTTTGGGCCACACCCCGGTGGTGCTCAGGGGTTACTCCTGGCTATGCACTCAAAAATCGCTCCTGGCTTGGTGGACCATATGGGACATTGGGGATCGAACCGAGGTCCATCCTGGGTCAACTGCGTGCAAGGCAAGCACCCTACCACTGCAATACCACTCCTGCCCTGTATTTTAATTTTTATGTTTACCTTTTGTGGGTTATTTAAGTCGAATTAATGCACAGTTGCTCAGAATTATCATCCTCTGTAGATAGATGAGTGTGGCCTCCTAGTGCAGCATCTGCATTTGTACCTCTGGTCCTTCTGGCACCATGATGAACCATGTCAAACTACTCATGTGCAGTTTCCCAAACTATGTTCACAGATTCTTTTAAGAATTGCTGAACATTTTGTTTTGTTTGAGATCCACCAGTTGCCCCATCAAGGTTTCAAAAACACAATGTTTCAGAGCAGTGATTCTCTTTATAAATTTTTTTAGTTAGGTGAAGGGGGGGGGGTGTTCTTTACATGACTGTAATCATACAACTATGATAATGTTTGTAATCATGGTGTTTAAATAAAGATAATTATAAAAAATATAAGAATAATAGAGTGGCTGTTTGCATAAGCACATCACAGGAAAATGTAAAGAAAAACTTCTAACCTAAACACAGGGTGTCTAAAACCAGAAACATGTATCAAGGAATCAACTACAAGCTCCTGAGAAGATAAATCTAAGACGTACATAGATCCTTCAAAGAGACGCCTGAAAGGTTGTGTAGCAGGCGAGAAGAAGCAACTTTTCTTTATTTTTTGTTGTTGTTGGTGGTGGTGGTGGTTTTTGGTATTTGGTTTTTGGGTCACACCTGGCAGCCCTCAGGAGTTACTCCTGGCTCCACGCTCAGAAATCGCTCCTGGCAGATACCGGGATTCGAACCAATGACCTTCTGCATGAAAGGCAAATGCCTTATGATTCTGCTTCCACCATATGGTGGTACCTGATTCTGGGGGATAAAAACAAGGGTCTGTGGAAGGCCAGGGGCTTTTGGCTGGAACTGATGCTGAGGCTTTGGACTTCTGTCTTGTCCACCAAATAAAGCTAATATTTCCACCAAAAAAAAAAATGGGGGGCATGGAGCCACCACCCCCTGGGAGTACTCAGGATTACTCTTGACTCTATACTCAGGAATCACTCGTGTCAGGCTCAGAAAACTACATGGGATGCTGGGGATTGAAATTGGGATAGTCCCTTTCGAGGCAAATGTCCTACCTACTGTTGTATTGCTCTGGCCCCAGAGCAGTGATATGTTTGTGTATACACATATATACACACATACATATATACACATATACAGTTTATATATAATATATATTTATATTTGCTATGCCATCTTTTTCACTCCTTTTTTTGTTTTTAGAAATGACCAGCGTGCATTGGTGATGGGAATGTTGCACTGGTGAAGGGGGGTGTTCTTTACATGACTGAAACCCACGTACAATCTTATTTGTATTCAAGGTGTTTAAATAAAGATATGAATAAACAACAACAAAGAATACCAGAGTGACAGAACAGTGGTAGGGTGTTTGCCTAGCACACTGCCGACCCAGTACTGACCCATGTTCGATCCCCAGCATCTCATATGGTCCCCCAAGCCTGCCAGGAATGATTTCTGAGCACAGAGCTAAGAGTAACCCCTGAGTGTCGCCGGGTGTGGCCAAAACCAAACCAAACCAAACCAAAAGAAAATTTATTTAAACACTGTGGTTTACAAGGTGACTTATAATACAAAACTTGTTCATAACACAAAGTTGTTTACAGTTCCAAAGTTGTTCATGCTCAAGCTTCAGTCCTAAACTGTTCAGCACCCTTTACCAGTGCATAGTTCCCGCCATCCAGTGTCTCCAGTTTTCCTCCCTCCCCCTCTATGCTGATATTTTTCTTTCCTCCCCACTTTTTTCCTTTTAGTCATTGTGGTTTGCAGTATTGTTAAGAGCAGTGATTCTTAAGATAGGATGGTGTGGGCTTGGTTGACCACTTGGTTAATTTGGAAAAGTACCTTCAAAAATCCCCTTTGCTAGCACGCAGTTCCATAAACTGCAAACTATTGTAACCTGTTTGAGTTATGTTGGAAAAGGCGTTCAAGATAAGTTTTCATTGAAGCCGGTATAATTGGAGTTGAGAGTTGGGAGAAGAGGAGAGAAAGAAGTGGGAAGTAGAGGGCCAGAGTGGTGGCTCGAAGCAATAAGGCACTAGCCTAGGACGGACCTCGGTTTGATCCCCAGGCATTCCGTATGGTCCCCCAAGCCAGGAGCTATTTCTGAACGCAGAGCCAGGAGTAACCCCTGAGCATCAATGGGTGTGGCCCCAAAAAACCAAAACCAAAACAAAATAAAACAAAACAAGTGGGAAGCAATAGAATTGGAGTGTAATGGCCACCTTGTGAGTCCTAAAGAGTTTTTTGAGCCAAGGTCAGAATTTCTTGTTGCAGGGTGTCAGGATGTCAGGGGATTTAGGGAGTGGGGGGGAGGGTTGAGCAAAGGTGTGAAATAATTTTGCTTTTCATGGAGAATAGAGGTGAAGGTGATGGCAGCAAGGGAATCAATCCAAAGGATTTCTGTGGATTGTTTTATGACAGCCGTAGCAAAGACAGTCTCCATACCCTTCCTGGTGAGTTTTGAAGTTGTGTCCTGTAGGATTTGAGGGTGGATTAGGAATGAATGTGAGAGAAAGATAAGATCAAGGGGGAAAAACAGATCTGTGATCTACTGGAAGGACGGACTGTCATCTTAGATGGGAAGACAGTGAGTAGAGTTTGGAGTGAAGGTCAGAAGTTCAATTGAGCTGTCTACATGGGGATAACAAGCAGGCAGCTAGACAGCTTGTCTTCAACAGAGTAGTCTGGCCTGGAGATACAAATTTAGTTGTTTGGTCATAATCCTCTTGAAGAGAACCAAAGATTTAGCTTAGGACTCAGGGCAAGGGCAAGCCACAGGGCTGGTGTGTGTAAGGTAGAACTAGCACAAAACTATAAACTAGTTATGAAAACAGGATAGATGACATAAAACTTTAAGATTTGTTTGTTTTGGAGCTGCACACAGCGGTACTCAGGGGTAACTCCTGGCTCTGTGCTGAGAAATTGCTCCTGGCAGGCTCAGAAGACCATTTGGGATGCCAGGAATCGAATCCTGATCTGTCCCAGGTTGTCAGCATGCAAGGCAAATGCCCTACTGCTGTGCTATCTCTCTGACCTGTGAAGATGTTTTTTAAACAAGCAAGTAACCAAAAGATTAGTCAACACATGAAAAAGTACACCACCTCATTAGTAATCAGCAAGAGCAAAATACAAAACCCACAAGAATACTTCTAGAGAATTCCCAGGCACTGTTCTCAGAGTGAAAAGGGTTACAACTGTTTTGAAAGCAATTGGACATTTCCTGATGAATTTGGAAATAGCCTTTGACCGTGACTTAGTTATTCTCTTTGTGGGTATACATGATGTGGCCACATGTACACATCTGTACCAGGTGAGTAGAAGGATGTTCTTTTTTGTTTTGAGGCTATGCTCAAGGGTTATTCCTGGCTCTGTGCTCACAAATCACTCCTGGGAGGCTCGGGGGACTATATGAACTTGGATTGCTTACATGTAAGGCAAACACCCTTCCCACTGTGCTACTGCTTGGCCCTAAAAGGATGCTCTTTGTGGCATTGTTCATAGTAGTGAAAAGCCAGCAATGGCCCAAATGGCTCCTTTATTTATAGAATGGGTAACTGAGTGCTGATATATTCACCTAATGGGTTAGTAAATTGTAGCCACAATTAGATATAACAATATGGGGGAATGAAATCACAAGGTCAAGGTCATAGAGATAGTACAGTGGATAGGACACATGCCTGGCATGTCATTTGATCCCTAGTACCACATAATGTCCCTTAAACACAGCAGTAACCCTGAATATCACTGGGCATACCATAAAAAAGGGAAAGAATTAAAAAACAACCAAACCACATAACAAATGTTTCAAAATACAAAAACTGTATATTTTCTTTCGAATTTTTAAAAAAAAGTTTTATGAATGTAAATATTTGAGAATGAACAGAATGACAAGCTGCCTATCAGTGTTAGGTGGGAACTGTAATCAGGAGGGCCACTGGGCTTTGAGAGAACTGGCGGTGTTTTATTTCTTGATTTGGATGATGAACTACGAATACCCCATTTATTATTACTAGCAATGGTGTCCTTTAATTGGCCTTGTTTTTCTTCTGAGGATTCATGGGAGAAAAAGTCCACTGAGGAAATAAGCATATTATTTATCCAAACAATCTTTGTGAACATAAGGTGTTTACCAGATGGCCCAAGTTGAATTCAGTCCTGGTCATAGCTCTTACTAGAGCGAGCATGTTATTGATGAATGACAGAGAATGTACCCACATCTCCAGGGTGGCAGCATATGTCGAGATAAGGGAGGGAAAAGACTTTGAAACTAGAGATTGAGATTTTTCAGCCTAGAGCTTCCTTTCACATCTCTGCGACTCTAATCGGTTATGTTTTCTTTCTAAGGTGAGGTTTCATTTTCTGTAAGATGCATATGATAGTGTCTGTCATAGAGATGCGGATATTAAGCACATTGATGTACAAGTGCTTGGTCTTTATTAAGTTCTTTGCAGTGTTGCAAAAGCTGAAAGCAAACAATGGAATACTAAACAGTTCTAAGAAAGAAAAAAATTTGCAGTTTGCTGCAAATATGGATGGAACAAGAAGGTCTGCTGAGTGAAGTCAGTCAGATGGAGAGGGATAGATACAGAAGGATTTGTAATATGAAGGCTAAAAGATAACACAGCAAGGTAGGAGCAAAGGCAACGTAGTGGGAAGAGAATTGATCCTTACAACTGAGATTGTTATGTGTGTGTGTAGATTGAAAGGAGAAGATGGGGGCCCTTGGAGGAGGGAAGAGGGTACACTGGTAATGGGTGTGGTGCTGGAATTAAATAAATACATGGGGACCCATAGTACCTCAATCAACAGCTTTCATAAGCAAGATGGAGGGCGCCATCTTGGCACCTGCTGTAACTCACAAGTTTCTTTAGTTTAGTTTGTTTTGGGCCATACCTGGTGATGCTGTGAGGCTACTCCTGGCTCCCCCTGCATTTAGAAATTACTGGCAGTGCTCAAAGGACATATGGGATGCTGGCGATTGAACTTCAGTGTGGCCATGCACAAGGCAAATATCCTACCCACTCTGGCCCATCCAACTCTTATAATTTCTTGCCTCCCTGTTCTAGTGTTAGCAGTAAAGGCTCAAATAGTTGGTCTTTACTATTTGAAAGGCCAACTAAATAAAATATATGTAATGAATGTGCCATAGAAATCTCTTCTAGTTCATAGGAAACCCAGGGTGGTATTTCCTTGGTCGTTATTTTCTCGCACCAGTTTGCCTAGATGCTGTGTGTTTTGCTTGTTGTAGAAATTTTGTTGGCAAGGGTTTCAGATGAGTTTTTGCATTGATGAATCCACATTTGGGTGTAGGTTTCTGTGATTGTAAGCTGATGTAAACACAAGTTCTTCCTGTTGGGGTCCTCTTGATTGTGCCCCAAGTTTGCTTTGGGACTCCATATATAGTCATGGAATATAATGACTTTTAGACCAGAGAAATTTTCAGATTTATAATTATATTTTGGCCTATAAACAGAACTTGTTTTTCGGTTTTATTAATGTTTTTCATGTGAATCCCGGAAACAAACCTTATAACCCCAATTCCATTGAAAACGTACTACCAGTTTGTTATCTATTCATTAAAGTGATTTCAGTTCTAGTGTTGTTGCCTTTTGATAATGTCAAGAATATATTGCCTGTGGCCAGAGTGGTGGTGCAAGTGGTAAGGCCAATAAGATGGACTAGAGTTCGATCCTTCAGTGTCCCATATGGTTCTCCAATCCAGGGGTTATTTCTGAGCACATAGCCAGGGGTAACCCCTGAGCATTAACAGATGTGGCCCAATCCCCCCCAAAAAGATTATATTGTCTAAGAGACTTAGAATGTTATAATATTTGAGATTGGCTTCATAATATATAGAAAATTGATTTTGAAAAATTTAATGGAGTGCAGAGCTGGTTGTGGTGGTGGTGGTGGTCGTCATCATCATAGTCATAGTTGTCATAGTAGCAAGCCCTGTGCATCATCAGATGTGGTCCCCCCAAAACCCAACAATACAAAACAAAACCAATAGGTCCATGAATTCAGGACTCAGGCCCTTTTGGAGCAGAAGAGCTTGAATTTACATGATAACCTGTTTAAAAGAAAGAGTTTATGATTTTTTTTTTCCTGGCAAACCGTTGGTGAGGCCAACTCTGTGATTATTGGTCTCTCAAGCTCCTCTCTCTAGTTCAGCTTGTTCATCTTCACACAGTTGTCACGATTTGTGGGCTGATGTGGGAGTTCTTCTTTAGGTGGCTCTTGAATGAATTTTTACTGGCAGCTTCTTTGTTCCCAGGTAATACGGCAGTTTTAAATGTTCTGTTCAGAAATTTCATGCCTTGCATCTGAATTGCCTGTCACCTGAGCTACGCATGGCAGAGCAAAGGAGACAGGCAAGCTGTTTGCTGGCACTGCAGAATTCCATTTCAGTGTGCCATGCTCTTTCCCAAAGGGCCTGTGTTGTTACTCAACCTTATCTTGAGTTCTGGTCATGCAAGCTTTGCCACCAGGTTTTCCTTAGGGTCTAGCTCTTGAGATTCTTAAAAATCAAAACTTTTTTTTATAGATGCTACACCTAGTTTAATCTGCATTCTGAAAGGAAACACCTAATTAGATCTTGACAGTGTTAGACCATCTGTCTAAACATGAATATTTTCTGTGAACCAATGAGAACTATGTATTTTCCTTGATTAATGTTCTGTGACGAATGTTGCTTGGTGGGCAAGAATTTTTTTCTGTGTTAGATTGTGTCGTTTATTATTTTAGTTTACCACAGGGTAAAAGTAATAATTTTCTTTGAAAGGGGGGATGGTTTGCCAAATTTAAAAAAAATGTCACATTTTAAAATATTGTAGGAAAAACTCAAATTGCTTTATGCAGATGGCCTATAGGCTCCTAGACTAAAACCAATAAATATTATTTAAATGTAGAGTTTATAGGCTATTTGAGAGCAAAGCTAATTTTCTGATTAATAAATTTCATCTCTTCTATAGCCTTTTGGATAAGAAACAGCAAAATGTTTATATAAACAGAAATGTTTCAGTCTTTGATACTTATTCATTGGAATCTTGTATATGAAATTCTGGCAACTCTTCTTTGTCCATTCCTCAGGGTTTTTTTTTTTTTTTCTTTTCCTTTTAATTAGTACTTGATCTTGCAGAACTAAAGTTTTAAAGGACTAGATAAAAATAGACTTGTCATAGTAAGCATCTCCTCACATCTGCTTCTTTCCTGGATCCCTGCAAGGTTAACCAGCTTTTAAAAAAATTTTGGACTAGCACATCAAAAGCAATAGTTGGAAAAACAGTATCATAGAGTCAGTATTTCCAGGCTTAAATGACTGTGTTAGATCTTTAACTTCTTTTAAAATTTGAACCAAGTGTTTGAAAGACTGGAAATTGTGTCAACTGTGTAGGTGAGGTATACTCATTTGGAGTTCCATCGAGGCCAGCCGAGATTTCTGTTGTCCACTGCATTCTGTGCTGGGCTTGCTTACAAAGATTATGAAGCAGTATGTGATTTATAGATTTTCACAACCGACACATGTTTTTCATACTTATTATTAGGTCTTTGTTCACAGTTCTGGCTCACAGCTCTTAAAAAAAGCCTTGGCATTTTTAAAGTGCTGGGAGTGTCACAGGTCTTTTGTAGGTGAATAAAGTGAACCTGGAAGATGCCTAAGATCTTAAGACAACCAATCTTCTGATTAGGGGGTTGAATTTCTAGGTTGAGCCCCTCTCCCCTTCCAAAGACTTCTAGGATAGGGGAGAAAGCTGGGAGCTGAGTTCCCTTGGTAAGGGCCCAATGTTGCACTCTATTAGGCCTATTTATCAAAGCATCCATAAAAATCCAAGAGAGGTTTTATTATTATTTTTTATTTATTTATTTAATTTTTATTATTTTTTTAGTTTTGCTCCATACCAGGTGGCACTCGGAGGTTACTTCTGGCTCTGTGCTCAGAAATTACTCCTGGCAGGGTCAGAGGACCATCTGGGATGCTGAGGGTCAAACCCGTGTCCTCCTTGGGTCAGCCGCATGCAAGGCAAACACCCTACCACTGTGCTACCACTCCGGCCCCAAAATCCAAAAGAGGTTTTAAAGTACTTCTGAGCTGGTAATTATGTGGAGATTTGGGGAGATGTACTTCTCAATTCAACATTGCTCTTTGTATTGCTTCTCTCTGGGATTTCCTGTAATAAATCATGGTCTTGGTTATGATCTAGTGAGTTCTATGCTATTTGTCTTGAGTGCCACATATGCTGCTCCAACAAATTCATTAAATCTTAGGGGTTGGCTCAAGAAATTGATTTAGACAACCAGTGGGTCAGAAACATGGACTCCAGCAACCTGGGTATATGCCTGCTTGCAGAGTGGATGGTGGTCCTAGGATGCCAAGTTCCCTATCGGTAGATTCTTATGTTATCTCTAGGCAGGGCCTGTCCATGCTGAAAGAAGAAATTGCTTGTGGATTTCTGGAAGATTCCACAAAGCACCACTTGGCTGCTGGATTTAGGAAAACTACCCCCAAGTAGCATACTCCAGGCAAGCATGCTTGTCTTGTTGTTTAATCATTTGTTTGTACATTTGATTTTTCCATATACCAAGGGCACAGTAAGCATCCCTTGAACTTGAAGTTGACCCCGCTCTGACTTGCTCAGATCTATAGCAGAGCACAAGTTTTGGGGCTCAGGGTAGACTGAGCCTTGTGCTGTTTCTTTTCAGCTGAAGCATTTGTTTAGAGAAAATTACCTTGGGGAGATAGGACTACACACTGAAAGATCAGTATTGAGGTAGGGGAGCATGTTTGAGTTTTTAGACCTGGAAATAAAAAGTTTGCCTTTGATAATTTTTACTTAATCTCCCCATGGTTCTGAAAGTATCCGCTTCTGTCATATCATTCCCTCCAACTCCTATTTTCAGTCAATAAAGAATATTAGGAATAGGGGCTGGAGTGATAGCACAGTGGTAGGGCGTTTCCTTGCATGTGACTGAACCAGGATGGATGGTGGTTCGAATCTAGGCATCCCATATGGTCCTTCAAGCCTGCCAGGAGTGATATTTGAGTGCAGAGCCAGGTGAGCACCACTAGGTGCGGCCCAACCCTTCCTCTCAAAAAAAGAATATTAGGAATAATGCAAAATTATAGATGAACCTTTTTGTTCAGAGGGTTAAGACACATACACCAAAACAAAACAAAACAAAACAAAAAAACCAAAAAAACAAAACAAGAGAATTTTCTGAACAACAAGAACTATGTTTTGGATAGTATTTGAATCAATGCACACTGTGAATGAATCACAACAAGGTGATATAGGATATAATTACGGAAAATTATTGTGCTTATTTTTGCTAAAGTTTGCTTGCTCATATACTGAAAATAGTATTAAGGGTTGGAGCTGGTGCAGTTGGAGAGATGACTACACTGAAAACTATCATAACAATGTGAATGAATGGGGGAAGTGGAAAGCCTATCTCGAGTACAGGTGTGGGGGGGGTGGGGAGGAGGGAGATCTGGGAAATTGGTGGTGGGAATCTTGCACTGCTGAAGGGGGGTGTTCTTTACATGACTGTAATCATACAACTGTAATCATGTTTGTAATCACGGTGTTTAAATAAAGATAATTATAAAAGAAAGAGTTGGAGCTGGAGAGATAATATAGCAGATAGGGTGCTTTCCTTATGCATGGCCAACCTGGGTTTGATCCACAGCACCCCATATGGTCCCTTGAACCCCAACAGCACACTCTGGTGTGGCTCAAAAATCCAAATAATAATAGTTTACTAAGTTAATTTTGTCATTATTTACCTCATCCTTTTCTGCATACATTATGTAAATCTGAGTAATTAAACTTGGTTATTAAAGCTGATGGAATTTTTTGTTGCCGTTATTTTTCATACCGTAAAGACACACTTTTTTCCCTCTAGAAGATGGGGGAAATGTCTGTGCATCTTAGGGAGCAAATACCGCCTGGAGCTGAGCCTGAGTATTTAAATTTTTTTTTTTTAATTTTCTGATGTTTTTTTGTTTGTTTTTGTTTTTGTGGTTTTTGGGTCACACCCGGCAGTGGTCAGGTGTTACTCTTGGCTCTCTGCTCAGAAATGGCTCCTGGCAGGCTCAGGGGACCATATAGGATGCCGGGATTCGAACCACCGACCATCAGCATGCAAGGCAAACGCCTTACCTCCATGCTATCTCTCTGGCCCCAGATTCAGTTTTTAATTGTGGTTGAAGCTCATGGGTTAAATTTTACCCCGAATTTTGGTATTTGCTAAGGATGACCAGGTGCCTTTGCCTGCACACTCTAATGTTTGGTTGAAGAACCAAAGTTTGAAGTCAGAATAACCAGTTAGGGATGAAAAGTTCACTGGTGTATGTTTGGATGTACGAGTAGAAATAGGCTGTATCATACTTACATGCTTACTTGTTTTGCATGACATTCAGTTTGAGAATCTTGACTTTCTCCATCTGTGTTTTCCATTTTTCCAGCTGCAGCATGAGAAAGCTGAACTCGAACAGCATCTGGAGCAGGAGCAGGAATTCCAGGTCAACAAACTGATGAAGAAAATTAAAAAATTGGAGAATGATACCATTTCTAAGCAGCTCACGTTAGAACAGGTAAGAATGGGCAACTTTCTCTATGCGTTTTTTTCCCCTAAGCTTTGTTTACAAGCTGGAGGATGACTTGAGGCATATACTAGTTTCTACTTTTTCTCCTCCAGTGGTGATGAAGATATTCTGCTTTGTACTTGCTCTCTCTCTCTCCCTCTCCCTCTCATCCCCCCCCCCCATACACCCCTACCTTTTGAAAACACCACACACACACACACACACACACACACACCTGCATTTAATCAAGTTTTAGAAGCTACCTTGTGCTACACTAATTTATAGCCAGGAATGGAATTAGTAACCCCTTTATAGTTTGTGGGAAAGTTGAGCCCGTGGCTGTGGAATTAAACATTTCCTTTCAAATGTTTTTAGAGTAAGCAGTTCAGCAGTTCTCAAATTCTTGGATTAGCAAACTTTTTTTTTCCTCTTTTTTGTGGAGTGGTGGTACAGGGTACACATTGCCTTGCTCAAGGGTTACTCCAGGTTCTACATTCATGGGGGACTATATGGGATGCTGAGGATCAAACCCAGGAATGCCATGTGCAAGACAAACACCCTATATTATACTATGCTATGGCCCCTTCTTATTGGAGTCCTGCTTTCTCCTTTCTAGAATGGGGGGAGACTTGGGGTCATACACTTGTCTATCTTGGTTCAGCCACTTTTTTTTGTTTTGTTTTGATTTGGGACCACACCCAACAGTGCTTAAGGGTTAATCCTGGCTCTATGCGCAGAAATTGCTCCTGGCAGGTTCGGGGGACCGTATGAGATGCCAAGGATTGAACCTGGGCACATCCCAGGTTGGCCTCATGCAAGGCAAACGCCCTACTGCTGTGCTATCTCTCCGGCTCCATCCACTTACAATTGTCTGACCATGAATTGAAATTTCTTCACTTTTCAGGACCTGAGTGTTCTCTCTCTCTCTCTCTCTCTCTCTCTCTCTCTCTCTCTCTCTCTCTCTCTCTCTCTCTCTCTCTCTCTCTCTCTCTCTCCTCTCTCTCTTTCTCTCTCTCTCTTTCTCTCTCTCTCTCCCTCTCCCTCTGTCCCTCTCCCTCCCTCCCTTTCTCCCTTTCTCCCTCCTCTGTGTCTCCCTTTCTCTGTCTCTCTCAAGTTTTAAAAGGTACTTGTGGTTTCCCCAGTCCTTGTTTTAGGCCTGCAGGTTGTTCCTTATGCTCTTTTGACACACAAAGGCAGTCCATCCAAGTTTTCATGCCACACAAAAGCTCCTAGTATGCCACACAAAAACTCTCTTGGCCTACAGACTTCCTAATTTGTAGTTTCTATTAGAGATATGATGCTTCTGTGAAAGGCTGGAGAAGGCCATGATATTCGCCCTATATGTGGCCCACCCTGGTTCGATCCCTGCCACCAGGAGTGATTCCTGGATTTCTGAGTGCAGAGCCAGGAGTAATCCTTGAGCATCTCTGGGTGTGGCCCCAAAACAAAACAAAACAAAAAAAAGATCCTTCTGGTGAGACTTATAAAAACACAGATGCAGAAGCAATGAGATGGGTGCTGCTACCTGGTTTCCTAGGAAATTTAGTAATATCAATGAAGGTCTCTCAGCTCTTTGTGATTTGCATGCTGGTTGGCATTTTGATATTGATAAATTTTTTCCTATAGAGCCTTCTGTTTTTTCCCCAACATTGGTATCTTTGCATATTTTTGTTCATACTAGTTGAATGGTTATTAAATCACTCTTTGTAGTTTCCTAATTGTACCTGAGAAGCAGTGATGGGAAGGTGAGATTTGAGAGGAAGTTGTGCTTTATTTTAAGCTACTTTTAACAGATTTTTGTTTATTTTGCATCTCATATCAAAGGGAGCAATGCTCCTTGTGTTTTGGGTTTTTAGAACTATGAATAATGCCCCCCCCCCCCAAATTATGTCTCAATCCCTTCCAGATTCCATTTCTAAAAAATAGATTCAAATACATTCTTATACATTCAAAGTAATCTATTCTCACCAATCATTTATCTTTGGAGTTTAGACACAATATCTAGATTTCAAAAGAAAATCTCTCCCCACGCCACAGGTTTATTTTGGGGGGTGGGGAAAGTTTCTTCTGGGACTGGAGCAATAGTACCACAAGTAGGGTACTTGCCTTGCACATTGCCCACCCACGTTTGATCCTGGCATTCCATAGAATCCCCTGAGCATGCCAGGAGTGATTCCTGAATGCAGAGCCAGAAGTAAACCGCCCCCCCCCAAAGTTCCTTCGTTTCTCCCCTCTTTTTCCCTAGGCTCCCCTCCCCTCAGTTCCAGGAATGACAATGCCTTAAAGTCTGTTCAAGTCAAGGTTTTGAAGATTCCTGTTTCAGGCCTGATACATCAGTGATAGATTATTGTCACAGTAAATATTTTTCTGAAACTTTACTTGGTCCTGGGCCTTGAGATGATTGATGGCTGTCAAAAAGGTCAACCATTTCTTCTATTTGTTCAAAGTCCCTTTGAGACTTTGGGGTTGAGGCAGTGACACCTCCGGTCCTGTTGTGGCCACTAGGGGGTGTTAGTGGACTGGTCCTCCAGTCCCTGGGGCAGGAGGTTGGATGGGTGCATTATTTTAAGTCCCTGGAACTTTAGTGACTGTCACCTGAGTGTTAAAAGTCAACACACAGGCTATTTCTAACTACGTTGGTAAAGAAATAGATTTCCACAATGGAATACATTCATGCATTGTGAAGGAAATAAATCTCCAAATCAAAACATCAAGTCCCCAAGGACATCCTAAAACCTTCCCTTCTTCGTTTTTGATATTTACAGGAAAATAAAATGTTGAGGACTTTACCCTTTTATCTTGTTCACAAATAGTTCATATTTAGGTGAGATGTTAGTTTTTTTTCCCCCTCCAGTAGAAATCTCTTCTGTTCCCATTAATGTTATCAGACCCTTACTTATGATACCCTTGACATTATCATTTTATGTTTTGTTCAGTATGTCCTGAACCATAGTACATAATATATCCTGCTGTACAGGTTATTATCTGAAGTTCAAAGGGTTGTATTAAACAGTGTGTCCAAATGATTTTTATGGAGTGCAAGCCTTTGCCCTTCTATCCAAAATTACTTGACTTTTAAACCACAAAGTACTTAGAGGCATTTTTTCCTGTGTCTTATGCCATACCAAAGTTTTATTGGAAGAATTGATGTGTTTTTGCACAGATGAGCTGGAGATTGGTTATTTGTATTTTGGAAGGCAATACAGTTCAGTGCTTGACCACTGGACTTGAAATCTCATATTCTCTAATATCCCATTTCACTTAAAAAATTAGTTGTACTGAAATACCTACATGCCATACAAATGGCTAATTAAAAATGACAATTCCCTGGCCAATGAGGCCACAGAGAACCCGCATTTCTCCCAGAGTCTCAGCAAGTTTTTCTCATCCCACTGTCTGAAGAGTCCACAAGGTACCAACAAAGTTTCTGCCCCCGTGGTTTTTTCAGCACAAGGACTCACCCCAGAGCTTGGCAGGACAGGGAGGAAAGGCTGATTGTTGCTGAAGCATGAGGGAAACAGACCAGCAGGAGTGATGGAAGCTGTGGGCAAGGACACTGTGGAATGTTCTGGAAAGTCAGCACCCTGATGGCTCTGCTAGCCTTACAAATGTGTATAAACTCAAGATCTACTTTGTCACAAAGACAACATGACAGTTATTTCATTCTCACACAAAAGCCTCAGAGATGATATATGTACACGGTCATATTTCTTCTGAACAAAAAATCATCATTAACCAATCTGGCCTAGATTTCCAGGCCTTCTGCATATGTATTTGTGATCTTCAGTGGCCAGTTGGATACTTTCAGATAATGCCACTGACCAGCTCGAGACAACAATATACACAGCACTCATCACAAACAGTGTTTGCACACAGGATCCGTATCTGAGTGTCTCTGAGTGACTTACAAAGAAAGGTTCAATGAAGACACACTGTCATCTCATTCCATAAAGCATCCTATGTATCACCAAGATTTCTTTAGTCAAACAGGTGAGGGGACCTTCCTTTCCCCTTCTATTAAATCCTTATTCCTGGTCACACGGGAAGAAGTTTCCCGAACCTTTGGTTTGGATTCAGGATACAAGCAATATTAATATTTATCATTTTTCAATAAGTGAAAAGTTCTTTCTTCTTACTTCACAGACCTGAATGAAAAACAAAGATATTAGGGTTCTCTGTTCAGTGACAAACTGGCATTTTAAGGCAAGCAGGATATGATCGATGAAGTTGGTCTGACCCACTCAGAATTCCTCTTGTTGCTATACAATGTGTGTGTTGATGAACTACAGAGCTAACTGAGGACCGAGCAGTACACTAGTATTTGACTGGGAGTCAGTCTCTCTCCCTTAGCAAAGCTACCTTCAAGAGAATGGCCCTCTTTGGCGGGGAGGGGAAGGGGCCCCTGAAAAAAAAAATTACAATCCACAAGGCCTTAGTGGGCACAGAGATCATGGTTACACAGACTGTGTAACCATAATCACAACCACTTTAGAACAATTTTATCAGCTCACAGATAAATCCTGTTCCTTTTCCCAGCTCTCATTCCTTACACAGACAGTGGACGACTTTATCTCTGCATGTTTTTCCATTCTGGACACTTCATAAAAGTGGAATGTTCTCATGACTCAATTTTTTTTGTTCTGGCATCATTTTTTTAATCCATGCTTTAGCATGTATCAGTACTCCATTTCTTCTCCTAATCAGCTAACATGACAATTATATATATATATATATATATATATATATATATATATATATATATATAAACATAAACCTCTATCATGATTACAAGCATGTTTTAGTTGGATTTCAGTCATAAATAACGTTATTATATAGGGGTAACACGTTGTCCTTATTCATCATCTGATGGATATTTGGGTTTATGTTTTCCTGGCGATTCTAAATAATGCTGAAATAATGTGAACACTCAAACATGAATTTAAATTTCAATTCTATACATAGAAGCAGAATTTATGGGTCGCATAGTAATTTTACTATCCTTTTGGAAGGACAGTCAGACTTTCCCAAAGTGATGACACCATATTGACTATATTCATCCAGGGCATAGGAAGTGGTGTCTTGTGGTTTTGTTTCCCTGATGATTATTGAAGTTGAACGTCTTTTCTTTCTCCCCTTCCCTTTTGTATTATTGTGATGGCCCAGGATCACACACGCACTTGGTTCCATTGGTGGGCCTCCTTGTATCTTCCTGTATCAGTGCCATGGATTGAAGTCATGGCCTCATATCAAAGGGGGCATTGAGCCTCTCTGTCTCTGCATGTCTGTATGTCTCTTTGTCTCTTCCTTCCCTTCTACGTTAAATCCTTCCTTTTTGTTTTGTTTTGGGGCCACACCTTTCTCGTGCTCAGGGGTTACTCCTGGCTTTGTACTCAAAAATTGTTCTCGGAAGACTTGAAAGGCTATATGGGATGCTGGGGAACGTGGGTCCATTCTGAGTCAGTCAGCCAAATGCAAGGCAAACCCTCTACAGCTGTGCTATTGCTCCAGCCCCTAAACCCTTCCTTTTTTGTTTTGTAGAGAAATCTCTAGGCAATCTCTATTCTGAGTCTTCTAAAGAAGGGGTGGGAGTGGGGTTGGTTCCACCCCACCCCTGTGATTCTTGGCAAATGGGCCAGTGGCTCAGTGGCAGAACCAAAGGATGTGAAAATGCCCAGGTCCTAAAATGTCAAGGATTATCTGCATTACCCTAGAGGTAATTCTGGGTTGAACTGAGGTCAGCCTCATGCAGAGAATGCACCTTAATCCCTCCACTATCTTTTTACTGGAAAAGACTTTAATATTGAATTGTAAGAGGCCTCTGTGTATCATTTGCAAATATTTCCTCCTGTTTTGTGACTATCTCACTGTCTTGATAACATCCTCGAAGGCTTTAGGAGTTGTTCATTGAGTACCAGCATTTGAATTGAGCACCTAGCATCTGCATCTCCTATCTACTACATTTTTGGTTTCACTTTGTTTTTGTTTTAGCAGTGCTCAAGGGCTACTCTTTGCAGGCTTAGGGAATCATACGAGATGCCTGGAGATCAAACCCTGGTTTGTTCCAGGTCATCCCCATGCAAGATAAACACCCTACTTCTCGTGCTATCACTCCTGCCCCTCCTATCTATAACTTGAATTGTCCTTTCAGCTGCAGACTTATCTATACTACTTGTGCTTTTGATGGGTATATTTTAGAGTCCATTGCCAAATAAGTCACAAAGATTTGCCACTGTTTCTTTTCCTAAAAGGTTTTAAATTTTGTTGTTTTGTTGCTGTTGTTGTTGTTGTTGTGTTTTGTTTCTTACTATCTGCTTCTGATGTTTAAGTCATTGCAGAATTTAAGTTTATTCTAATATATGGTGTGAGAGAGGGTTTTCAATTCTTTTTTATTCTTTCACATGTGACTGGCCAGCTGTCTTATTTGAGAACTTTGCTTTTCTTATCTGTAAACTAACTATAACTGCACACACGCTTCAGGTAAGAAGTGACTCGCACAATGCCATTGCTTCAACACTCAGCATGAGAAGACAGCTGCTATTCATTGGAAAGTAATCTATATTCTGAACCTAGCAGGTTAGACCTGTAACAAGGATATTAGAAAGCCTATTGGCAGGAATTCGTGTCGCTTCTACCGTATTTATTTTGAAGGTGTGCAGATTGGATTGTAAAGGCTTTTAAAGGGTACTTGTTTATAAAACTAAATTTACCTGGGTTTTGACACTTGGTCTTGGATTTCTATCAAAGTAGACCCCAGTAGCTCATATGCCAGTGGTCACAGGTCCTTTTTAAGAAAGTTTTTTTAACTAAAAATCCTGCCTTAGGCAAAGTCTCTGGGCTATAGACATGATTCTTTCAGTATTTTGCCACTTGTTTGTTTATAGAATCTTAGAGCTCTTACGGAGAAAACTAACCCGTGTCTTCACTTCCTTCTGGAAGCATGATGGGGACATCCAGAGAGAGGGCTCAGATCTCTCCTGTCCAGAACTCACTGCAGAGGAGGGCTTGGGTTAAGCTGATGTTAGGCATGGCCTGTCTTATGCCTGTTTCCACTTCTTAGAAATGAAGAGACTTGGGGCCGGAGTGATAGCACAGTGATAGGGCATTTGCCTTGCATATGGCTGACCCAGGACAGACCTGGGTTTGAACCCCGGTATCCCATATGGTCCCCCAAGCCAGGAGCGATTTCTGAGTACATAGCCAGGAGTAACCCATGAGCCTCGCCAGGTGATGCCCCAAATCAATCAATAAATAAATACATAAATAGATAAATAAATAAACAGACTCACCAGAGAGCTATACTTCCCTCTGGTCAAAGACCATGAATGTCTAGTTCATTAATTTTTATTGCCTTTCCTATCTTAGCATTCCGGATGCTTAATTCCAAAAGATAATTTATAAGCAAATGTACAAAAGCGTGTTCAAGAATAATATAAAATTGTTAAGTCTTGCAGCACTGATAGTCTTAAGCTCATCAAAATGGATTAGTCTGATTAGCATGATTCTAGTGTACTCAGGAGTTCACTCACTCCCCCCCCCCCCCTTTTTTTTTAACAAACTCTGGTAGCCACTGCTTTAATCCCTTATTGGAAGATGCTCATTGATACACAAGGTCACTTGTCCTTGTCTGGTCTTCTCTTTTCTTTAGACTATGGTAAGAACTTCTAGAATATTTCCTTAGTGTCAGACCATCTTGAATTGAGTGATTTCTGCCCACCAGGAAGGAATTTCTCACTCTGGAGGATAATAAGCACTCCGGGACACAGATTAGCTTATTATTTGTTAAAAGCTAAATTCAAGTAAGCAGTTGAGAGGGTTCTCTGTGGATTTGGCTTGGAAAGAAGATGGAGAAGAAGATGACAACAGCCCTAAAGTGAAGGTGAATTGGATACTTATCGATTATTAGGTGGCCCTCTGGAAATATTATGGAATAAATTAGTGGCGCTTGTGGTATACTTCAGCCAACACTTAACATGATTAATGGGGCCACCTTTCACTCCTCTCCTAGTTGACCTGGTTGAATTTCCCCCAGTTATTTCTGGAATTTGGAGTGTTTTATCTGAATAGCCCTTTCTTCCAAAGCACAGAAATCCATAGATATAGTTGGCTTTGGGGTTGGAATGATACTTTTGTTCACTATCATTCCCGACCGTATCTTAGCTGATGGACTTCAAGGGGGAATCTTCTCTGGCTTTAGAGCTTTATTCTTCAGAATAAACTGTGGTCTCAGATTAAGCATTTAACCTCTTTGTGAAACAGACTTGCCTAATTATAGATTTGTGGGGAGGATTTCTCTCCTATTCCTGTCTCTCCTCATGGTCCAGTCCTGGTGCAGAATTTTTCTGCTGTGGATGGCACAGGAATACATTTACATGGAATCCCAAATACGTGTTTTTGTAACTGCAGTTTCCCTAAAATTTTAGAAGTCCAGGGGAAAAAAGCAAAATGCATTTGAGAATCAAGGATTTGACTATTCAAGGAGCACAAATTAAAACAACAAACCCAATTTGTGTTAATGAAGAGGGACAATTCTGATTTTCTTGTTTGTTTTGGTACTGGGGCTTAAGCCCAAGGTTCCACATCATGAAAAGCTGCATGTCACCACTGAGCATTATGCCCAGTTCAAACATCAAGGGTTTTCATAGAGGAAGAAAGAAGGATAACAGGGGTGTGGTGATGGTCAGTGAAGGGACTGGACTACAAGGCAGAATGGTCGGGTGTATGGATCACAGCGGAAGAATAGATGGAAAGTAACCTTTCAAAGAGCATATTAGGCTTGCTCTTTCTCATTTCTTGGATAGTTAGTGGTTTGGCCCAGTCCAAGTTGAAAGGGCATGGAAGCTTTTTGTTTTGTTTTTCCCTGATGGTTTTTCTCTGGCCCCATTTTCAAATGAATTCCGATTATGTCATGCCAACTTTCCACAATCATACGTATGCTTGGGAAACGTTTCATAAAACTGTGCTTATGTACTTTGCACTGACTTAATCCTGTTTCAGTTTTAGCAAAACCTGTCACTGGACTCATTCTACTCATGAGTTTGAAAAATATTCTGTGATGTGCCCATTTTCCTGACCCCTCACCTATGTGGACCTGTTTGATCAGTATGGATAGACTGCTTTGCCCCCACCTCCCCTATCCTTGATCATTCTTACTAATTCCCTTTCTTTTTGCCCTGAAGGGATGTGAGTATTAAGTAGCTGCATGGGATCAATCTCTATTATTTGCTAGACCAGCAGCAAGGAACAGTTGTCCTGGGGAGATCGGGGCTAGAGGCCACTACAACCTCAAAGACTTGTATCCATGAAGTGTTCCCCAAATTTGCAGTTACTGCTTTTTTTTGTTTGTTTGTTTTTTTGTTTTTTGGGTTACACCCATCAGTGCTCAAGGGTTACTCCTGGCTCTATGCTCAGAAATCACTCCTGGCAGGCTCAGGGGACCATATGTGATGCTGGGATTTGAACTACCAACCTTCTGTATACAAGGCAAACGCCTTACCTCCATTCTATCTCTCTAACCCCTGTAGTAACTGCTCTTAATTCTGAAAATTTTCATCCCATTTCTGTGGTTCTTTGCCCTACTGATTCTCCAAGGAAATTTTTTTTAATGTAGCATAATATGGTCCTTTAAAAATTACTTGATTTCTTGGATCCTTTAAAAAGGATTTGCTTATTATGGGCTGGAGTGGTAGCCCAGTGGTAGGGTGTTTGCCTTGCAGGCAGCTGACCCAGGACGGACCTCGGTTCCATCCCCGGCATCCCATATGGTTCTCCGAGCCAAGAACGATTTGCTTGATTAAAAAAAAAAAAAACAGTCTGGGGCTAGAGAGATAGCATGGAGGTAAGGCATTTGCCTTTCATGCAGAAGGTCGTCGGTTCGAATCCCGGCGTCCCATATGGTCCCCGTGCCTGCCAGGAGCAATTTCTGAGCATGGAGCCAGGAGTAACCCCTGAGCACTGCCGGGAGTGACCCAAAAACCACACACACACACACACACACACACACACACACACTCCATTATCCAGTAAAATTTGGAAAATTGAATACAAAATGAAGGGAGAAAAGAAGTAGTCACCCACCAAACTGCCACTGATACTTTGTCTTCATCTGACCTCTTTCTCAGTTTAAAAGCTAGTTGTGTATTATGGTTTACTACCCCCCTTTTTTTTTAGTTCTTAAAAAAGGAAACAGCAGGTTGGGTGCTTGCCTTGCATGTGGCCAACATCACATCACTTTAATTCCCGGCACCACAGATAGTACCCCAAAAATGCCAGGAATAATCCCTGAATTCAGAGCCAGGTGTTCACCCTAAGCACCACTGGAAATGGCACAAAACCTTAAAAATAAAGCTGGCTTCTCATTTAGACCCTAGTTTCTTAAACTAAAGTGTATAACCTCAAAAAAAGAAATATATATATATATATATATATATATATATATATATATATTTTTTTTTTTGGTTTTTGGGCCACACCCAGCGATGCTCAGGGGTTACTCCTGGCTGTCTGCTCAGAGAAATAGCTCCTGACAGGCACGGGGGACCATATGGGACACCGGGATTCGAACCAACCACCTTTGGTCCTGGATTGGCTGCTTGCAAGGCAAACGCCGCTGAGCTATCTCTCCGGGCCCTCAAAATATTTTTGTTTTGAAATGAATTTATGATTTATTATTAGTAACTGTTTGATTTACATACTTATATATGTCTATACCTATATATGTGTGTAACATATATATGTATGTATATATATGTATGTGTGTGTGTATATATATATATATATGACCCAAGAAGGGGTCATGAGTAAAAAAAGTTTCAGAAGCCCTGATCTGGTTAGGCCACCTTTGACGCACAGGCAGGCATAAACATTAAACTCTGAAGACAGCATGGTGGGGAGTTGATTGAAGCATATCCTTGAGGTTGTTTGGGTCACTGAGTCTAAGGTGTAGACATCCTATGTACACACTTGGGAGAAGTGGGCCAAAGCGTCAATGCAGTCAAACAGTTTTGCACCATGACCTAGGGGGCTAGGCCAACTGGGTGTAGTATAATGTGCAATATCCTAAATAATGTTGAGGGGTTGGTTCTCTCTTCAGTTGAGCTGATTTTACAATCCAAGAACTGTTAACATGATATAAAACCAACTGAAGTCCCAGCTCAAGGCCTGTGGAAGTAGACTGGGGGTTCAGTTGAACCATACAGTAGTTTCTGCTGGATATGATGTGTGTTCTGGGGGATGAGTGTGAAAGATAAGGGAAGCAAGGGGCTCAGAATGTAAGAGATAAGTAACTTAAAGGTAGAAAATATATTTCGCACGTATCAGATTCTCAGTTTGATCGCTGGCACTTCCCTGCCAAATGTCTTAGAATCATTTTTGTTTTGGGTCACACCCATCAGTGCTCAGGGATTGCTTCTGGCATCTCAGGGGGATCATATAGGATGCTGAGAATTAAACCCGTGTTGGCTTCATGCAAGGCAAATGCCCTCTTCACTGTGCTATCGCTCCAGCCCCTTAGAGTTATTTTAGTTTGATACAAAAACTCCGTGTGTCTCATTTTTTTAGACTTTATTTTGAAATATAGGATTAGTACTTGTGGATCAGTTTATAGACAATGATGATACATATGATAGGAAGGAGAATATCCTCAATGTGTTTCCTTTGGATAGAAAGGCATCTCACTTCTTGAGATCCAATAGTGCTGATTTTTCTATTAATCAGAGACCCACAGACTACTAGACTGAAGGGTGGGACAGTAAATCTGGACATCTGTTTCTTAGACTATTTGCTTGAAATTTTGAAATAATTTGAAGAAGTCCATTCCTTTATAATCAAAGTAAGAATTTGGTTGCTGACTCAAATTCTCCTCAGCCTAACACATGTAGGAAATGAAAGAATGACTGTAAATTTACCATCTTGCGCAACGAAGTGGAAAAGATGTGTTAATGAATAGGAGAAACGATTGATTTTTATCATAGAGATAGCCATTTTTGGATCAAACACATCCAATTAAGGTTTTCTTAATGTTAAAAAAAGTTTATAAATAAACATTTTATTTAATTTAGATTTTGGGGCCATGCCTATTGATGCTTTGGGGGCTACTCTTGACAGTGTTTGGGAGGGGGGCATGAGATGCCAGGGATTGAATCCAGGTCTCAGGTAGGCATATTAGCCCTTGGATAAGTTCTCTGGTCCAAGATGCTTATTTTGTGATCATTGTTTTATTTCTTTATTTTTGGGCCACACCTGGCGGTACTGAGGACTACTCCTGTTTCTGTGTTTAAGAGCCATTCCTGGTGGTGTTTGGGGGAGCACAGTTGGTGTCAATGGTCATGTTGGAGCCAGCCAACATACAGGGCATGTCCCTACACCCCTTTACTATCTCTCCAATTCAAGAAGCTTATTTGTTTTTTAATTAAAATAAAACTACTGGGGCCGTAGTGGTAGTGCAGTGGTAGGGCATTTGCCTTACATGCAGCTGACCCAGGATGAACCTTGGTTTGATTCCCGGCATCCCATAATGGTCCCCAAGCCAGGAGCAATTTCTGAATGTATAGGCAGGAATGACCCCTGAGTTTTACTGGGTGTGGCCTTAAAACCAAAGATAAATAAATAAAACTCCTGCTAGTGGAACTGGAGTGAAGTTGTAGGAGTGAGGGCATTTGCCTTGCATGTGGCCAATCCATTCTGGCATCGTTTGTAGTCCCTGACCAAGGAATAAATGCTGAGTTAAGAGCCAGGAGTAGCCCCTTAGCACTGCCAGGGCTCCCAATCCCACTGATAGGATTGTAGCTGCTGGTATGATAATATCACATAATAAGGCTATTTCTTTTCTGATACAATTTTTATACTAAAAAAGAAATGCACACCTAATACTTCAAGATCTACTTTTCATCTATAGTAACTATGCACAGATGAAAAGACATGCAATTAAATTGTATTAGGAGTGTGTCCATTTTTAAGATTACATGTCTATATTTCTTGGCTCATTATATTTTCCTAGTATTATCTCTTAGACATATCAGCGAATGTTCTTTTCAAGTTGGAAGCAGCAAGAGATAAGGTGGTAAATTATTAACAATATTATATTCACCCAGGGAACAATTATGTTAATATTCCTACAGTTCTTTATGACTTTTGACATCTTCCTTTTGTTCCCAAGCCCCCTTCTCCATTTTTTGTGAGACCCTTATAATGTGCATAAATTACTTTTTTTTTTTTTAGTCTTGGGGCCACATCCGGTGGCACTCAGAGGTTACTACTGTCTCTGCTCTCAGGAATCATTCCTAGCAGGCTTGGGGGACCTTATGGGATGCCGGGGATTGAACCCAGGTCAGCCACTTGCAAGACAAATGCCCTACCAGCTGTGCTATGGCTCCAGCCCCATAAATTACTTTTTAACTATAACTTTGGACCTCCTAAACTTGAACGTGACCAGTTAAAGCCTTTTTTTTTCCTTCTATACTAACACCTTTATGGGTTCAGTATTGTTCAAGCAATGAGGATTACTAATTTATAATTTTTTTCTTGTTTCTTTATTTGGAAGCTATGCCTGGCAGAGCTGGGGGCTACGTCTGACTCTGAGTTTTTTTTTTCCTAGCCCAGGGTGTGGGACACCAGGCAGTGCTAGGGATTTAGCTGAGAAATCTAGCTTGCAAAGCATGTGCTCACTCTGTGAAGCAACTTCTCTGGCCCTACAACTAATTCTGAATTCTGAATTCACTTTTAACTAGCATGATTGTGAGTTCCATGGTGCCAATTCTGCTTTGCTATTCTAGGTTTACCCATTGGGAACAAATGAGGAATCTTGGTCTGACTTTAACCTGCAGCGTAAAGCCAAGCCTGTTGAAAAGGAGCGAAGTATTTAGCTGTCTGTTGTGAACATTCTACAAATCACCCGTATCCATTGGTGCAGGGAGCTCACAGATTGTGCCATCAGAAGTGCTTTAGTTAATCTGAGAATTTGATCTTTGTCAGTGGATGAGTGAGTCTTTTTGCATGAACATCAGTGGAAAAAAATGTGACCATAGGGTAAAAACTTCCAGCTATGAGAATAGGTCTTAAGAGCCAGTGTTTATGGACCATGTGCATAGTGATGCATATTTTACTGTAAAGTATCCTACAGTTTTATTAGTCAGTTATACTTACAGTAAGACTGAGGGGGCACAGTGCTCAGATGTTATTAGGACAGAGGTTGAACAATGCAGACAAGAATGCCCTTAAAGAATGGCCTGGGACTGAAGTAGAACTGTCATCCAGAAAGTGATTATAATATTATGTGAATATGCAGGGGCTGGAGCTATAGGGTTCAGGATGGACCTGGGTTCGATTCCCAGCATCCCCGTTGGTCCCCCAAGCCTGCCAGGAGTGATTTCTGAGCGCAGAGCGAGGAGTAACCCCTGAGCATTGCCGGGTATGGCCCCAAACCAAAAATGTCAAAACAAAACAAAACATTGTGTGATTATCCAACATTAGCTGAGTGCCACCTATTTATAATGCTTCACATAGATTAAATGGGTTTAATCTTTACAGTAACCCAATAAGCCTTTATCCCTTATTTTACAAGTAGAGAAATTGTGTTTAAAGTTTTCTTAGCAATTTCTATTGGGGGTGGTGGAAGTAAAATGGGCTACACCCAGCTGTGCTCAGGGCTTTCTCCTGTTTCTTCACCTAGGATTATCTCCTGATAGAATGGAGGGGATCATATATATATGCTACGATGGATCAAACTGGAGTCATCTACATGTGGAGTATGTGTCTTAACTCCAGTGCTATTCCTCTGGACCAACCCCCCCTTCTCTTTAGTAACTGATGGAGATGAGGTTGAACCCAGGCAATTAGCTTAAGGTGTGTGATCACCTTGAGCTAAATGCCCGGTGTTCTAATTTTTAAATTTTGTTGGGGTGTAGAATATATAGAAGCCACACCCGATATTGCTTAAGACTCACTCTTGCCACTTTTTCCCCACTATAGGGGTCACTCCTGATCTGTGGTCAGGGAATTAAACTTGGGTCAGTGACATATAAGCAAACTCCTTAACTCTTGTGCTATTGCTCTAGCCCTGAAATGCCTGTTTTGTTTTGTTCTTAGTGAAAAATTATAAAGACAGGCGTCTCTGCTAACATATTAATTGTAGATATCCTTAAAGTTATAGGATGGCTTTTCTCTTAGGAAAAAAATGAAGTCATGGATAGACATGGGAGAGTATAAAACTGGGTAAAATGAGTCAGGGAGAAGGGATCATTCTCATTTATGGGATATTAAAAATAAACATAGTATGAGGATAATACCCAACAATAACAGAGATGATGGACAACATGACTGGTCCATGGTAGGAAGCTTGCCTCAAAGAAGGAGGGTACAGGGCAGAGAAGGGACCGCTCTTACAATGATAGCTGAAAATAATCACTCTGGACAGGAACTGGGTGCTGAAAGGAGGTAAAGTGATATGCACGGTATCCATTCATTAATGATATTACAAGCCAAGTGCCTAAAAGGAGAAAAGGGGTGGGGAAGAGAGAAAGTGCCTTAGAGGCAGGTAGGAAGTAGGGGGTTTGGGGGACATAAGTGATGGGAAGTGTACACTGTAAAGGAATTGGTGTTGAAATATTGTGTTCTTAAAACTCAGCCATCAACAACTTTGTAACTACATTACAAATCTCAGTGATTCAACAAAAAAAATTTTGTTGTTTTAAAAAAAGCCACAAGAAGTGTTTTCCTCAGTCTTTCATTTGTACAGCTATTTTGGTGTTGCAGAGAGAAAAAGAAAACGTAGAGATCCTCATTGCCATATGAAAACATCTTCTACAGATCACATGGCTTTCTGCCTTTTCTCCCTCCATTCTTAGGTGTGGTGTGATCATTGCCTGTGCATCAAATCATTCCCACACAGGTCTTGATTGTTTAGGCTCCAGGCGACTTACTTGTTCTGACTCGGATCTGAGATGAGTAGCTGCTGTCGCAGAGCTGCCTTTTGTTTGCTTTTTTGTGTCACAGCAGATAAATGGTTTTGCCCTTTGAGTTCCCTTGAGAATTCCTTGGAATGGGGTGTACTGAGCAACTTTGAGTCTCGTGTTTGTGTGGCTCAAGAATATAGTTTTAGAAAGGGGAACTTACTTGATGTAAAAATAAAATATGATTGTGGTGTTTTCTGGTATTTGATGCATTGAACATCTTACAAGACTACATTTTATGTATGTATTAATCCCACCTTGCTTTATATCTGGGGATCTTTGCTCAGCGAGGGGTCTGCCCCTGCATGAGAAGCCCTTGATAGATTTGCAACCGTGTGATCCAAGGTCATTTATAAACCCAATGATTGAAAGGTAAATTGTGGGGTAGGAAAATAACTCAGTGATGAAGTGTGCATGCCTGCCATGCTCTTTGACCCAAGTTAGGGACTCAGCAGAGTCCCTAATGCACAACTGGGTGTAGACCCTGTTGACCTCAGCACCCCTGGTTCAGGCAGCTCTGCATTTCTGGGGCCCAGACACTAAATCATTCAGTGCTGTTGACTTGCGTATAAAGGGTTCCTACTGGCTATGTGCTATTGCTCTGGCCTTTTTTTTTTTTTTTTTAATTTTCTGATGTAAACAATTATATTTGCATTAGTCTTTATGAGTTTTTGTTTTATGGGTTTTTTTGTTTTTGTTTTTGAGCCTCACCCAGTAATGCTCAGGGGTTACTCCTGGCTTGCTCCTGGCTTGGGGACCGTATGGGACACTAGGGGATCAAACCGTGGTCCATCCTAGGTTAGAACTTGCAAGACAAGCACCCTACCGCTTGCACCACTGCTCTGCCCTCAACAACAGCATTTTAAACTGCTTTTGCTGTTGGTTGAACAGACAACATAGGAATAGTAATACTGTTCTTTCCTTCTTTCCTTCCTTCCTTTCCTTCTTCCTTCCTTCCTTCCTTCCTTCCTTCCTTCCTTCCTTCCTTCCTTCCTTCCTTCCTTCCTTCCTTCCTTCCTTCCTTCCTTCCTTCCTTCCTTCCTCCCTCCCTCCCTCCCTCCCTCCCTCCCTCCCTCCCTCCTCCCTCCCTCCCTCTTCCCTCCCTCCCTCTTTCCCCTCCCTCCCTCCCTCCTTCCCCTCCCTCCCTCCCTTCCCCTCCCCTCCTTTCTTTGCCACACCAGCAGCATTTAGGAGTTATTCCTGACTCTTTGTTCAGAAATTGCTTCTGGGAGGCTCAGGGGACCATATGGGATGCCAGGAATCAAACCCAGCTCCATGCTAGGACATCCGCATGCAAGTCGACTGCCCTACTGCTGTACTATCGCTCTGGCCTTTTTCCTTTGCTTGAAAAATAATTGCCCTTTTAAATATAATATTTCAAACATACAGACACGTGCAGAGTGAGACCATACAGCCATTTACCCATCTCTGAGAAGTTGCCACGTTCTACCTTGCTTACCAGCTCTCTTTCCTTTTAATCAATTCCCTACCAAAGTATAACTGATTTCATTCAGTCTCTCTTTGCTTTTCATTGGGGGCTTCATCTGGCTATGCATACTCCTGGCTCTGCTCTTAGGAGTGTCACTCCTGTCAGCCGCAGGAGACCATACGGATGCCAGGGATCAGACCTGGGCCTAAAACATCCAAGGCAAACATCCTACCCTCTGTGCAGTGCTCCAGTCTCACTCATTCTCCTGAACTCCACCAAAATCTACATTCCACCAGGGTAGATTTTTCTGGCTCTTTGGTGTCCTGCATTTTTGTCAGTATTACTGCCTATTATTAAGTAAATGAAATTTTGTTTAGCTTTGCTTAATTTTTGTGAAGTGGAATGCAGTTTGGGATTTCCTCTCTGCCTACTAAAATTTCCTTTTCCTCCCCAGAGAGAAGAACTAGGACTGTGAATTTCGTGTTTATTATTTTCATGTATGTCTTTATCTCATTAGGCATATTTCTGAGCACCCATTAACAAGTATGGAGAATCAGGTGTTTGAATTACTGGTAGAAATGACAATGTGATCTTTCTGTTTATTTGGGTAGCCAGTTGTTCCCCCTGGAGGATGTGCCTAATGGGTGGTAGGCAACTCAAACAAAAAGCAACTAGTAAGCTGAACTCACCCCAAACCTCCTTACAGAAGACTTTCCTCATGCCTGGATTAAATACTAAAACAAGCTGTGTACCAGGCAACATTTAATTTTTTTTTTGTTTGTTTTGTTTTTGGGCCACACCTGGCGATGCTCAGGGGTTACTCCTGGCTGTCTGCTCAGAAATAGCTCCTGGCAGGCACGGGGGACCATATGGGACACCGGGATTCGAACCAACCACTTTTGGTCCTGGATCGGTTGCTTGCAAGGCAAACACTGCTGTGCTCTCTCTCCGGGCCCAACATTTAAGTTTTAACATAAAAAATGTTATACGTTTTCTTAATTCAAGTTTCAAAACTAGATGCGATGAATGTTTTTATGCCAAAAATTTGCCTTCTCTCCCCCTTCCCTTCCATCTCTCCCCAGCTTTCCCCAACTAAGACCATTTCTTTCATTTTTTTACTTCCCCCAGTTGTCTCCAGCTGTTCTACTGGTTCATTCAGAGAATCTATACCAACTTGAAGAGACTCCTGATGCTCACTGAAACTTAATTTTTTCCCTTCCTCTAGTTACGACGAGAGAAGATTGACCTGGAAAATACTTTGGAACAAGAACAAGAGGCACTGGTTAATCGTCTCTGGAAAAGGATGGACAAACTTGAAGCCGAAAAGCGGTTGGTTTAGTCTTGCTGTTGAGTCATTGCGTGCGTGCGTGTGTGCATGTGTGTGTGTGCGTGCGTGTGTGTGTGTGTGCGTGCGTGCGTGCGTGTGTGTGTGTGTGTGTGTGTGTGTGTGTGTGTGTGTGTGTGATTATGGTTCTGCTCAGAGTGTGACTTAGGAGTATCCAGGAGGCATTTTCAGTCCTTGGTTAATGCCTGTTACTTAAATGTGTAAAATGAAAAATCTTCTAAACTGCATGCCTCAGTTGATGGGACCACTCTCTTTTTCTAACTGTCCCAGTAACATTTTTTCCTTAGTTGTTACTGGTCTATACTGAAATTTATCAAAGAATTCCCCTTTGATTCATTCTTAAAATGATTATATTTTAAAAATTTTTTTGGCATATTGAGCTTGCTTTCTCATTTGTTTTCTAATGTGCCTAGTGTTATACCACTGTTTTCATGTAGTGTTATTACACTACTGGAGAATGTACTTCATTAGGAAGGCTGAGATCTTAATAGAAAAATTAGTGTGTTTTTAAAATCTGTCATAAAGACATACTAGCCTTTGGCACTAAAATTCTTTGTGCCCAGTATATTTACTTGGATGTGAAATACCGTTCAACAGCAAGCAGTTCTTGATTCCTTTGTGCAATGCAAGCTATTGTCTAGCTCCTTTTCTGGGTACTGAATAATTGGGTGGATGGGACAGTGTCGAATAAAAATAGAAGGGTTACCTTACAGGACAGGGTTTGAAGAAGATCAGAGAGGTGTTATGTATGCAGAATGCATGTGATAGGTGCGAAAAGGGAGTTTCTTGAAAATAATTAGGAATCTACTTTATTATGATCTCTTGCTTGCCAAAGTTTTTTCATTATAAGTATTTGATTTGAATAAGCATTCATAAAGTCCTTTCAGTTCATTTCTAGAATTATAAATTATAGGTATACTACAGGCTTTAAGCAAAGTAAAATTCATAGAATTGTAGAAACTCCCCTGCAATTAAACTCATGCTCAGCTATATTTTATATCATGGTAGGGATATTCATTTGCATTATTAGAACTGTCCTAGTGAGTGAATGCAATAAGCATGAGGACCATTACAATGCATGGCATTCTGTTTTTGTCAGTAAGAGCAGATCTGAAGGGAATCGACAGTTATCTCTTGGGGAAGACTCAAAGGTACCAAGTTAAAAGCAAATCTAAGCAAATCCCATGGTGACTTATAAAAGAGATTGTCATACAATGGCTTTAAAAGGGGTTGTAAGTGGTGTCAGCTTTTCTGTAAGAATTCAGTTGGTAGTTTTTCTGTATATTTATACAAAGTTATTACATTGAGCAGATATCTAGTTTTCATTTTAGGGCTCAAAAGTTACCGAATATAAGAAATTTTATGTGGTTCAAATGAAATGATAATTGGAAAAGGTAGAACCTCCAATTACTAACCAGTCTTTTTTTTTTTTTTATTGTGGCCGAAGTGAATCACAAATATTTCACAGTAATATTTAAGGTACATAGTGACAATAAATCAGGGGCATTCCCACCACCTCTGTTCCCAGAATGCATCCCATATCTCCCTCACTTACCCCCCAGAATACTAGTGTAACTGGTCCCCACTAGTAGAGCTTGCTGTGGATTAGGTATAGATTCTGTTTTCGTTGACTTTGGGTTTGATGCTCAGGTCTGACCATTTTTTTTATTTCCACTAAATGTTCATGTGAGTGTCTGGACCTGGTACCATTCATTTATCCCCTCAATTTATGAGGCTAAACAAGATGATTCAATCAATGTGGTTCTGTTGGAGATATAGAAAAAGGAAAAGAAGAAAGAAAGAAAAAACCAGAAGGGTTCTAGCCAATCTTTTAGGTATTTTTTTAGTTGTTTACCTTTGCTGTTGACAGAAGGAAAGGATTCAACTTTTACATGCGTTAGGAACTATTTTCTGGAGGGAATTTTAAAAGCCATGTTTCTTCATATTTTGTCTTTCTCCAAGAAGGGAAACTAATGCCTATGCTTCAACTGAAAATGTTGAATTAAATTCTTTTAGTATCCCAATATCCTCAGGTCAATGTATTAAATATAGTCAGCAAGTAATAATTGAGTACCTGCTATCTTCCAGGCTAATAATTAGAGACAAATTTTAGAGATTTTTTTGGAATCTTTTTGATGGAATCTTTAGCTCTGCCCATGGCTCTGAACACCAACTGTAGGTGGTCAAATACCAATGTAAATGATCAGAAATATTTTGCAAAGCTGTGACTTCTATTTTTTAATAGGAACTTAGCTATGAAAATTAACCGGCTAGTATGCTGTTTGGTCTTCTTAAGGCAAACTTTTATGTTGTCATTTTCTTTTTCTCCATGAAGAATCCTGCAGGAAAAATTAGACCAGCCAGTCTCTGCTCCTCCATCACCTAGAGACATCTCCATGGAGATCGACTCTCCAGAAAACATGATGCGCCACATTCGGTTCTTAAAAAATGAGGTGGAGAGGCTGAAGAAGCAACTGAGAGCTGCACAGTTACAACGTATGTGACTCGGGTTTGCTGTTCTATCGGTAGAATCAGTACATTCACCTCAGATGGGTTTTCTATCATTATTGACCATTGAATTCACATGAATCAAATTTACACTATAGTCACAAATAGACACATAGATGTTTATATAAGCCTATCCTGATATTTTTATGTCTTTAAAGTATTTTATTAAGACAGAGAAAATAGTTATGACAGGTTACTGAAATAGAAGATCAATCACATAACTGCAAGAGGGTACATAATACAGGTATTATTTTTATTCTTTTCTCTATTAGTCGTTAGGAATATGCTAACAGCAATTGGTGGGAGATCTCAGGAGATCTATTTGGGGAATGGTGGCAAAAAAGTGTTTATTTTCATTCCTCCTACATATGAGCTAACACTTGCTCATGTACTTGAAGGATAAATGCTTTTGAAATGTGTATTTTTTATTTTAGAGAAGATTAAGGTGTTGAATTGGAAAAGGAACTGGCTTTCCTGAATATTTAAGTCAACTGTGCTGTTTCTTCTCTTTTGTTTCTGCTTTTGAGCTCAGATATGTTTATATAAATATATGGTGAAAAAAGAAAATTTCATCTTTGGTCCCATGTGCCAATTCTTGCAATTGCATATTTTTAATCTTTTTTCCAGATTTATGAATGTCTTTATGAACATTCTAAATAACCATGATAACTGTCATTAGAAATGATTGGTAAATCTGTGCAAGAGCAAAGAACACCTTCCGAGGCCAGAGTTATTTTACAGTGTTATGGCGCTTGCCCTGCGTGCAGCCAAACTGGATTTGATCTCAAGCATTTCCAGTGCCTGTCAGGAGTGATTTCTGAGTATAGAGCCAATAGTAACCTCTCAACACTTCCAGATATGGTCCCAAAACAAAACACCTCCAGAGGAATTCCAGGAAGTGCATTTGTTGGGTCAAATAGAACATAACACTAAAGTTCAGGGATTTTTTTTTTTTTTTTTTTTTTTTTTGTGGTTTTTGGGTCACACCCGGCAGTGCTCAGAGATTATTCCTGGCTCCAGGCTCAGAAATTGTTCCTGGCAGGCACGGGGGACCATATGGGACGCCAGGATTCGAACCGATGACCTCCTGCATGAAAGGCAAACGCCTTACCTCCATGCTATCTCTCCGGCCCCAGGGATTTTTTATTTTAATGCTTTCTTTAATTTTTTTTTTTTTTGGATTTTGGGCCACACCCGGCGGTGCTCAGGGGTTATTCCTGGCTGTCTGCTCAGAAATAGCTCCTGGCAGGCACGGGGGACCATATAGGACACCGGGATTCGAACCAACTGCCTTTGGTCCTGGATTGGCTGCTTGCAAGGCAAACGCCGCTGTGCTATCTCTCCGGGCCCTAAAAATTTTTTTAATGATATTTTCTTTCTTTATTTTTTTCTTTCTTTCTTTATTTTTTTTTCGGGCCACACCCGTTTGATGCTCAGGTGTTACTCCTGGCTAAGCGCTCAGAAATTGCCCCTAGCTTGGGGGGGACCATATGGGACACCAGGGGATCGAACCACGGACCTTCCTTGGCTAGCACTTGCAAGGCAGACACCTTACCTCTAGCGCCACCTCACCGCCCCCTAATGACATTTTCTGAAGTTTAAATGTATGTTCTATTGGACCCTGAGTTTCAGTCATGTCTCCTTCCATACATTAGTGTCATTCTCACTCTGTCATGTCTCTTTTTCACTTTTGTCACCTTGCCTACACACTGAATCCATACACCACATTTAGGTCCATAATTTAATCACTGCAAAATTCCTTTTGCCATATAAGGTGAGATATGTCACACCTTGGGACCAGAGTGATAGTACAGTGGTAGGGCATTTGCTTTGCATGAAGCCAACCAAGTATGATCTCCAGTATCTCAGGCCCCATCTCATCCCCAGGCCTGTCAGAACTAATTGCTGAAGGCAAAGCCATGAGTAATCCCTAAAAACCACTGCATGCACCCAAATACTCCTCCCCAAAAGGATCTCACATTTTTCAGGATTAAGATGTGGCTATCTGTGGGAATCCGTTATTTTGTTCAAACCTATACAAGTTTCCTGGATGGCTCTAGGGATAGAGCCAACTCTTGGGATTTTTTGGGGGGTGGGGACAGCATGCAGTGCTAGGGTTCCAACTCAGGGCCTCATATAATCTAGGCATGTGTTCAACAACTTGAGCTATTTACCACCCCCTGCCACCCCTATATATATTTGTCTTATTGTGCCTCAGATAATTTTTTTTTTTTTTTTTGGTTTTTGGGCCACACCCGGCGATGCTCAGGGGTCACTCCTGGCTGTCTGCTCAGAAATAGCTCCTGGCAGGCACGGGGGACCCTATGGGACACCGGGATTCGAACCAACCACCTTGGGTCCTGGATTGGCTGCTTGCAAGGCAAATGCCGCTGTGCTATCTCTCCGGGCCCCAGATAAAGATTTTTTAAAAAAATAATTGAGAACAATTTTTCCTGTAGCTGTTTCACAATTTGATCTTTCGAAAGATGGCACATATCAACAGGAGTTAATAAAGTACATTTAAAAAAAAAAAAAAGGATGGAAAAAGCTGAACCAAAGAAGCAGAAATGGTGCTTTGGTTTTATAGCTTTTTCTCACTCAGCAATTTCAGCCTCTATTGTCCAGATGACCAGCACCTCCAAATACAGTTTATCTAACCTTGGGCCTCTCCCAGTTATTCTTTATTCTGGCTTAATATTAGAATACCCTAGGATACTTTCACCATACTCTAGAGACCTCCTGTACAGAAATATGGGTTTGATTGGTTTGGAAGAGGTGTGGGCAATTGCACTTTTCTAACTGTAAACTTGAAACAGAACCCAAAATGTTGAGTCCACTTTTTGCATCCTTTGGTGATGATCTCTTTGAGTCTCTCTGGAAGCTGAAGATGGAGGAAACGGGTTGCATTCCCATGAGTCCTAGGAAGCTCATGCCAGTAATCTTTCAAAATCAGACATGGTTGGTAGGCCAGTAGATGGCACCCTCGGGATGTTCTACTGTCAGCCATCTGTGTCCATGAAACACCCAGAGGAGTTGGTCCTTCCACAGCTTGTGCCTTCCCACATGTTTCTGCATGCTGGGTTAATTGTAGAACTGCCACCAAATCTTTTGGCCATCATACCTGGTGACCGACATTCTTTTTCTATAGATTATTGTTTAAGGATCCCCTGATGGGTTCCCCAGATGCTAAAAGATTGCCATTTCCTTTAAGAGATAGTGTCTCCTCTTCAATTATTCTTGAAGCTTCATGACTCTTCGTTCTTTGAAGCGCCCCTCTTTATGAAAAGAGAGACAGCCTAGACTGATAGCCTCCCACCTACTTCTAGAAACAACAAATAATCCAAAAGGCCAATCTAGTGCTTCCTGTAGAGCCAGTGAAAAATGTTGCGTGCTTGCATATTTGAGATGAAATAATTTAAATCGTTTATATTAAGAGTGTACTTTGTAAATATTTTTCCCAGCACGCCTTCAATTAAAGAGATTTTTTTTTGTATCTGGATTAGACAGCAGGGTTTCTGGCTATATTGAAAACAACTGAGGAATTTAATGTCTTGTGCGTGAAATAGTGTTTAGTAATTTTTGTTTATTTTAATTTCTACAATAAGATTACTTGAGAACCTTGAGATATTCTGCACTAAAACTGTTGAAAATCCTTGGCTTTTCAAAGGCATCTGCTAAAACACTGACCTTCATAAATATTATTCTAAAAATGAAACTAATTTGTTGGGCTTGATTGTTTTGAAGTAAAGTCAATTTGTAAAGGAAAGTTGTGGTCATTGTGTATTTGGTTTATTTTGTTTGTTTGGTTTGGTTTTTGAGTTTTTTTGCTTCTTTCTGAAATCTATAAACTGTTAAAGTCTGTTGGCAGAGACAGGGACTAGGGAGATTAGGGAATCAAGGTAGACACTTAAACTTGATTTTAAGGTTATTTTGGTTCCTTAGTTACTATAGGCTCTCTGAAGTAGCCAGAAAAGGATGTCAGTGTTTTGCCACTAATGAACGAAGCATGTTACAGAATCCTGTGCAGAGCTAGCACAGAAGGCCAAGACATATTAAAGCTCTTAGAAACTCGTTAGAACAAGACTTTGGAGCCCCTGAAAGATGTCTGCCCCATGCTTTTCAGCCTCCTGGAGCGAAAGTCTGACTGGCCAAACTGGATCCAATGGAGCCCCAGAATTAGTCAGTGCTCCAACTGGTGGGTCAGTGTCCCAGTCAAGGGATATTTGTCATAATATAGATGCCGCCGACTCAAGAGCCTTATCATGGATTCAGGGGTTTGCTTGTTGTCTGACTCAGAAAGACTGTGTGTGAGCAGGGAAATGGAGTAACAGGCACCCTGAAGATTAGCTTTGCCTGAAATATTAATCTCAAGTTGGTCGTATGTCGTTTTCTATTTTATTAAACTGTTGTAGCTATTACTAGGATCTTGGGTCTTTTGGTTCCCATTCTGCCTTTTCCATCACTGCACCTTCGGGGTTATGAGCAAGTGTAACAGTCTCCCCCCTCAGTGGCTGTCTGGAAATGAGAGGGCTGAGACTTGGGTGCCAACAAAGAGCCTGAGGGTGACTTGTTTCCCTAATTGTCCCACCTTACTTGAAAAGCTAGAGAGAGCTTTGCTAACTTAAGTTCAACTCTATCATTTCCACTTCCATGTAAAAGTAATTCAACTTAAAGAGAGTGATGCCTCATGCCAGTGTTTTTTTTTTGTGTTCCTTTCTGAATGATAGCTGGTTGGCAAGCTTTGACACTTGGTATAGATGGTAAAAATAGACCTTCTAGGTATGGGGGGTTAAAAACCATCATCTGGTCAAGATTTCCTTTGCCTTGGCTTTGGAGCCGAGCTGCCAAGCTTCTCTACTGAGATTTTGCCTGTGCTGCATGCAGCTCTAATGAAGAATTCTTGCTTTGCAGATTCAGAGAAAATGGCTCAGTACCTGGAAGAAGAACGTCATATGAGGGAAGAGAACTTAAGGCTGCAGAGAAAGCTGCAAAGGGAGATGGAGAGGAGAGAGGCACTCTGCCGGCAGCTCTCTGAGAGTGAGTCCAGCTTGGAGATGGATGATGAAAGGTGAGTACATGGCTACTGAACCTTGTTTGCAAAATAAAGCAGCCAACCAACCAACCCCAATACTCAAACTCTAGGATGCCACTGTCAGTTTTATAGAAATAGTTATCTTAAATATTTATTTATTTTTGTTTTTTGGGCCACACCCGGCGTTGCCCAGGGGTTACTCCTGGCTGTCTGCTCAGAAATAGCTCCTGGCAGGCACAGGGGACCATATGGGACACCGGGATTCGAACCAACCACCTTTGGTCCTGGATCGGCTGCTTGCAAAGCAAATGCCGCTGTGCTATCTCTCCGGGCCCCTATTTTTTTCATAATGGCGAACAACACCACCAAAGTAGATAACCAAGAATGGGATAAATGGATGCAAAGAGGAGAAAAGTATTGCTTTTTAAAACTATTTAGAGGTAAAGATTTGGAGGTTACGTGAGGTTGTACATAGGGGCAGAATTTGCATTTGCTTTTGAATTAGTACAATCCTATGCCATGACTGTTTAAAGACTAGGAGTGTCCTAATAAATAGATTGGGTAAGTAAGAACTCACCTTAGGACAGGAAAGAAATGCAAACAGAAGCTATAGAACTAGCAAGTGAGCAGTACTGGTGTCAGCCAGGCTTTGCCTTGACATGCTTGTAACTAACCTTTTGTCAAATCAGAGTCATGCTTTGGACATCTAAAAGAAATGGTGAAAGCATTTTCCTCTCCTTGCTATTTTTCTCTCTCGGCCACAGTTTCTTGTCTCTTCCTCCCCACCCCTTTGTTTATTTTTACTTAGGAGCGAGTGTATTAACCAGAAGTAATAAATCCAAATTGAAAACACAGTTCAACCAGCAGAGAAGCCCAACACAACACAATTAGAAATTAGCCTTTCTCAAAACTGGAACCTTTTTATGGAGGGATTTCCTCTTCTGGGCTGGGGTCCCCTGGTGTCATGTAGTCATTATTAGAGGAGATGAAGCCTAGTTTATCTGGGAACCACTCCAACAAAACAGAGCAGCTGGGGCCTGACTAGGACCTGCTAATGGTGGTGATGAGAGAAAATGGCTGCAAATGCCCAAATCTTCTGCTGGACAACCTTGGTGCATCAGTTCAGTATCTCTTACTAAGTAGGTCAGTTTGCCGTGAATGGTGGTAGTCAAGAAAAGTGTCAGGTTTTCTATGATCTGTTTGGACAAGAAAAACATTTGTAAGGGCAGCCAATGGGTCCTCTTATTGAAAATATTTGATGACCGTGGAGGCTATCTAAGGAGCTAGGTAAATAGCTCCTTTCTTCAGGTCGTCTCTATAAATAGCCTCCTCCTTTGCAAAGACTAAAGATTATTCTGAGAAGTTTATATTCAGTCTATTTCACTGATCTCTTCCTAATAGGCTCTGATTCTCTCCATAATCCGTATCCTTTCCAAAGCACTTGATTGGAAACATGAGCTAGAATACCAAAGACCCTTTAACTTCCTTAATATACTTAGCCAACTGTGCTGGCCGATACACAGGGAAAATGCTTCCTTCGTTTCTCATTTCCTCTCTACTCCCGTGTGCTATGAGGAAGATGTACTCAAGTGTGGGATTATGGGATTTGTCTGTCTCTATGTCAATCAACTCCCACATGGTTTCTCATTGGATGTTATTTTATGAATGCAGCACCTTTGATTGGTAGTGAAAACCAGATAGTCCCACCAACTCCCACACTCAGGGATGCTTTTTCCATGGCCAAACCCCTGAAGCTACTTCTGGCTTCCATCTTTTTTTTTTCCTCCCATCAAAAAACTAGTATTTACTATGGAAGATTTCCCTTTTTAGGTCAGCTTAAATTTAGTTGCTCCATGAAGTCTTCTTTCGTTGCTGGGAATAATACATTTGGGGAAAAGAAAATGATCAGATACTGGAGATGTTTACAAGAATATTTATTCTTTTAAGGTAGGGGGTACTCCCAGATGACCCAAGGGCCAGTCCTATCAGATCTCAGCTAATGGCACTGGAAGTTCAACACGAGGGCCTACAGATATATTGCCATAAGGATTGCTTAGATCACCGAGCATACTCAGGCCTCTGAGGCCTACCCCCATGGTGCCTAGGTACCATATAGTTTCAGGGATGGAACCAGCATTGCTACGTGCAGGGCATGTTCCCTAACACATATCTTAGTTCTCTAACTCCAAGATGTTTGTATGTTGGCCATCAAGAGGTGGTCCCAGGCTGTCAGAATGGATGTGGAGCTGTGGAGAGGTCTGGCCTGCTGCCGCCATTATGGGCTGCTCCCAAGAGAGTGGGTAGAACTTGTGGTGGTTCTTTCATGGCAGCTATAGGAGCCTGGTTTTCCTCACGTCTCCTATAATTCAGCATATGAATGTCAGAGATTTTTCTGTGAGCTGAGTAAATGTCACAATCACACTCTCTCAAGGATAAGGATGATCTTTCTTTGGCCATCAGGCCTGTGAAGGATAGTTTATTGGGTATTTTTTTTTTCAAACAAATTTCTCTGCTTGCTCACAAAATGAAAACTGCTCTTCCTGATGCAGACTCGTGTCTATGTGACTTCTGAATCCAGAACAAAGCTAGAGTTGACTTGGTGTGGCCTTGTGTGGTGTGCCAAAGATTCTCTGAGCTTATTTCTCGTAATTGCACTTTGATTTTGTGACCGTTTGAGTAAGGAATGCCTTGCAAATGCTCGCCACTCAGTTTACAGGAATATCTCTCTTTAAGCGTTAGTCTGATAAGGTAAGCCTCAGAGACAGTGTTTGGATTGGGATCTCAACTGTAATGTAAATTTAGACAATAAAATATATGAATGTGTCTGTAGTTCTCGGGACAATGGAAGTGAATCTAGCTGTTGTGGGACAAAGTAAAAAGCCAGGTCATGACTATATTATGTGTCCTACTCAGGCACCAGGCCTTCATCCTTAGCTCGAAAATTCCATATTTTTTAACCTGTGCTCTTAGGAGACAGTTTTGCCCAACAGTGGTGCCTTGTGACTCTGGCTATTCATTTTAGCTAAGCACCGCTTTCTGAACATTTGGGAGTTTGATCTCAAGATGTGAACGCCAAAATCTTCAGCGTCATTCTTAAGAACTGTCAACACTGAGGCCATAGCGGTGGCACAGTGGTAGGGCATTTGCCTTGCACGTGGCTAACCTAGGACCCCAGTGTCCCATAATGGTCCTCTGAGCCAGGAATGATTTCTGAGCACATAGCCAAGAGTAATCCCTGGGTGTCACTGGGTGTGACCCAAAATCCCCCCAAAAAAACACAAAACAAAACTGTCAACCTAAAGCCAATCTCATCACTGCCCCCCCTTGTTTCTGCTTAGGTATTTCAATGAGATGTCTGCACAAGGATTAAGACCTCGCACTGTGTCCAGCCCAATTCCTTACACACCCTCTCCAAGTTCTAGCAGGCCTATATCACCGGGTGAGTATATGGTCTTGGCTACTAATATTTGATTGTGGGCCCGTTAAAAGACATCCCCAACTGTCTGTTGTCCTTAGCACCATTAACAGTAACACCATTAACAAATGTTCCATTGTCCTCAGTTAACACTCAGCACCATTAATGTCTGCCTGCATTGTTTTTTCCATGGTAGAAGTGAAGGAGCAGCCTTTTGGGATTCACTAGCAGAATTCTAGCCATGTGTGTAGAACGTGGCAGGACAGGGCATGTCTGTTTCCAGAGCCTGAACTTTCAAACACGAGCTGCCTTCCAGTGTTCCAATGATTCATGAGGGCAGCTCGACCCAAGAGAACGGGCTCTACAAGAAGGTACTAGGTCTGCTCTTGCCTCTGGCTTTGCTCCTCCGAGCCTGCCACTCAAAGGCGTGCTTGTCTTCTTCTCACCCTGAAAACTCTCCCCAGGGTCTCTGGCTCAGTACTGGCACAGTGCAGGGCTGTCAAGCCAGGTGGGCAAAAAAAAAGGATCCAGCAAAGAAAAAAGGAAAGAGGGGAATTGATGAGTGGAGGCCAGAAGGAAAGGTAGCAAGTCATAGAATAGTTTCTTGCGACCTAAGTGATGAAACATTTATATATATAAATTTTATATTTTATATTATTTACAATTATTTATTTCAATATATATAAATTTATACATAAAATTATATATATTGGGGCCAGAGCAAAATAGGGCATTTGCCTTGCATGTGGCTGGCCCAGGACTTACCTGGGTTCAATCCCCAGCGTCCCAGATGGTCCCTTGTGCCAGGAGCCATTTCTGAGTGCATAGCCAGGAGTAACCCCAGAGCTTCACCGGGTGTGACCCCCCAAAACCAAACAAAATTATATATATTATATGTATATACATTACATTTCGACATATATGTATATAACACATGTGATGTACATATTAAATATATACATTATATGTATATAGATTTATACATAAATTTCCATATAAAAATCTGTGATTGAATCACAGTGAGATGATACACATTTATAAAATTGTTCATGATTGGGTTTCAGTCATACAATAGCACACATTTCCCACCACCAATGTCCCTGTTTCCTTCCTGTGCTCCCTTTCTTCTCCTCTATGGCAGACATTTTTCTTCTCTCTCCCTCTCACCTCCCATTCCTTCTTCCTCTCTCCATCTTTTTTTCTTTTAGACACCGTGGTTTGCATCATTGTTACTGAAGGGTTATCAGATCTACCACTTTATCCCCTATTACCACCCAATCCCTGTCCAGAGTGATCATTCCCAGCCCTCATGTCATAGATGTCCCTTCTTTGCCCTAACTACACTCTCTGCTTTATGTGGCAAGCTTCCTCCCATGGAATGTTCCTCTTGGCTCCCGTCTCTATTATCTTTGGATATTATTACCATACTGTCTTATTTTTTTTTTTAATACGATCCTTCTATGTCTTTCTCTCTCCCTCTGACTCCTTTCACTCTCCATATCCATCCATGGATAAGCAGCTTTTATGACTATTCAGAACAACTTAGGTCTTAAGGTGTTGGTAAATTGCTTTTAACAGAGTTGGTGTGGGGAGGCCAGACACTGCAGAGAGGGTTGAAAATGGGGAGAGCCAAGTAAAGTGAGATGCCTGGTGAGTTGGCAGCAAGAAAGGCACTGTGGTTTTGGAGAGCAAAACGGGTTTGTGTTAGAGTGACAGTTGATCTTGTCTGTGATTATAAATTAAAATGACGATGTTTTTTGGACTAATTAAGGATAAATGCTGATGCAGTGGAGGCTGCCAGAGGAGAAGCAGAAGGGAGGAATGACTGGATTATGAAAGCATGTGCTCTGTTCCCCAATTCTGCTACATTAACATTAACATTTTTTTTTTTTAAGGGAACAAAGCAGAGGAAAGTCCTGGGCCAGCTTGAACAGCTTTTGTTTGCTTTGCATCATCATGATTTCTGAACAGGGGGATCATGGACCAAAGGCTTCGTCATTGCCTCTAGGGCCTGCCTAAACAGTTTCTGAATCTAGCTTCCTACCTTTATGTGGCTTTTTGTTGTTGTTGTCTGTTTTGGGGCTGCACCCAGTGGTTCTCAGGGGTTACTCCAGGCTCTGCACTCAAAGATTATGGAACCTGAGCCTGCCACTCACCAGGCAAATGCCCTGTCTGCTGTACTTTTGTTCCAACCCCTTGAGTAACTTAATTCTCTAAAAGCAACTCTTTCTAACTGCTTCTCATTTCCCCCCAAATAGCATTTGGGTTTCATTACTTGATAAGGGGCTTGTGATTAATTGCTAGAAAGCTATGAGTTAGGGAGAAACAAGCCAGAAGGGGATTTTTTTTATAGTTACTCATTTGAAGTTTGACTTTAAACGTAAAGGAATCTTTTGGGGCTTGTAATTGCCAGTTTATTAAATAGGATGCTGTAGTCCTTCATTATAAACAAATAAAAAAGCCAGACCTTGGTTGGAGAATATTAATTTCTGTTAATACTCCCAAGGAGTCTTCAGGAAAATCATAATGCCAGTTATTTAATTCCCCTTGTATTAGTGCCTGTAATAGGAATTACTTCAAGTGTGGGGCCTGCTTGTACATACAAGCAATCGGGTTTCCCCTTAAACTCCAAGACTCTTTTCCTCTGAGCCAGGCTAAGTGAGAATATTTCGATCCTTCTTCATTGTATAATTTCGTCAAAGTAGATTTTTACCTCCTGTTCGGGAACAGAATTATTCTTCATCTAGTTCACTGCATTGCTATAATCAGCACAGCCTGAGTTTTCAAAGTTTCTCACTTCTCCTTTGTTAGAGGAATTTATGATCGTCATAATTAAAGAAGCCTAATCGCTTCTTCAGCATCTCGTGCTGTTTGTATCATTTTCATTTCCTCTTTAAGCATTTTGGCTCTTCTTTCCAGATTTTTGTTTTGGTTTAATTTGGTTTTGCTCAGTGCTCAGGGGTTACTCCTGGCTCTGAGTTCAGAAATGGCTCCTGGCAGGCTCAGGAGACCATATGGGCTGCTGGGAATCAAACCCGGGTCCATCCCAGATTGGCTGCTTGCAAGGCAAATGCCCTACCGCTATGCTAGTGCTCCGCTTCTTCTTTCCAGTTTTTACTAACTTTTTTTTACCAACTTGTTGAAATATTTTGAGTGCTATGTATAGTTTGTATGAAAGATTCAGGAGGACATGAATTCTGTATAGGGAAAGTATCAGATTTCATTATAGGTCAGCCAGTATGTTATTCAGCTTAAAAAAAAAGGACATTACCAATTTCTTTCATTTTATTTAATTCGACTTTTTGTTTGGGGGTTGTCTCTAGGGAAATTTCTATTTCAGTGCTTGAATTTGATTCCTAGCAGCAATCAGAGTATTGAACCCTGGGACTTGCATTGAACCTGGATTGAACCCTGGGTCGATCTGGGATTCCTCCATGCAAAGCATGCACACCAGTTGGTTGAGTTATCTCCTTAGTCTTCAATTACTATGTTTTGATATGCCCAAGTAAGGGATGAGAAATAATGAAGTTTAGAAAGAGCCTGTACCCCACTAGCAATAAACATCAGAATTTCCCCCCCCCCCCCATCTTCCTTTTGGGGTTCAGGCTACATCCAACAGTCTTTAAGGCTTGACTCAATGCTTGATGGCAATTTTTGGCACTTTTCAGTGGACCATAATGTGGTGCTGGGGATTATACCAAGGTCAAACGTGTGCAAAATTTCTCCCTGTTTGCTGTCAGTCGGTCTCAGATCTTGGCTTTTAGTTCCATTTCTCAGCGAAAGGAACTCCTTGGAAAAATTTGTGTTTCTAGGGCTAAGACTTGAAATATATCACATAAACCTGGAAGATCTGAACATGCAAAAAAAATGAGAAACCTATTTAGACAGATGTGAGGAGGAGAGAGACATGGAGAAGTACATGTCCAAGCGAGGACACAGGTTTCTTCAGAGTGGAAAATGGTACAAGCAAAGAAGCAGAGATAAGCAAGCAAGATAACATATTCAAGGTGGAACACAGACTTGAATAGTAAACTGGGCCTCTAAGAACTTAATGAAAGGTTTGGAGGAAGTAGAAATAAATAGAAAATATACAAAACTCACAGGCTAAGTGTTATGCCGTTTATACATTTTGAGTCTTTAAAAACTTTACTAATTAAAGTGTGATATCACCACTCAATGGAATATTAACAGTCAACCATAAAAAAGAACTAGTTATTGGGGAGGGGAGGAAAAAGAAAGAACTGCTTATTGATATCCTTGAGAATAGGTGAGTCATAGGGAAGATATGATGGTGAATCAGAAACCAATCACAAGAGTTACGTGCTTCAAAGAATTTCATTTCTGCCAGATTCTCAAAGTGAGCAAGTAACGATGATAGAGAATGCATCATCTTTGCCAGGAGTGTCATTAGAGGGGAGGTATGATGATGATATTGAGAGGACTACCGTATTTTCCGGCATATAAGACGACTTTTGAAACAAAAAAAAAGTCAACTGAAAATCAGGGGTCGTCTTATACACTGAGTATATCCCGAAAAATGTTTCGATATGCTGCTAAAGGAAAATTGTCTGAATATTGCCACAAAACGAATTTTCCAACTCGATCGACACCAATCACTGCCAGGCTGCTCGGACTGCCTTTCTAACTCAGCCAATCCAAGCAGGCTTTTGATGCATCAAATTAGGCAATGTTCTGTATCCAAATCTACACTATAAAAAGCCTGCTCAGATTGGCCAGAGTCAGAGAGGAAGTCTATTACAGTAGAACCTTTGGACCTTTGCTTGTTGTGATTGGCTCACTGAGGTACATACAGTTGCAGCACAGGAACGTTCTGTCTGATACAGCGAATATAGGCCTAAACCTATGTTTTAACTGCAAAATTATAAGGTCGTCTTATATGCACGATCGTCTTATACACCGGAAAATATGGTAATACAACAGGGAGTTTCTTTATAGCAACAAAACAGTTCGGTATTCTGATTGTGGGGATAATTAATCAAATATGGACATGTGATAAAATTCCATGCAGTTGTATATGCACAACACTTATGAAAAATTCAGTTAAAAAAAAAAAGACAAGCCAACGAACTCTAACGAAGTCTATGTCACTTTCCTGGTTTTGACAATGTACTGTTGCTTATGAAAGATAGTGACGGAGCCAAAGTGATAGTACAGTGGGTAGAGTCCTTGTCTTGCATGCAGCTGACCTGGATTCATTCTCCAGCATTTTATATGATTCTTGAAGCTCCATCAGAAGTGAGTCCAGAGTCTAGAACCAGTTTAAGCTCTGAACACCACCAGGTACCCCGCTACCAAAGGTGAGTTTTGAGATCAGGGCTATGAAATGGCGATCGGAAAGAAGAGAAGAATTGATCCTTGTCTTTATGCAAGATATTCTCTGAGTGCTTTGCAGGAGTAATTCCTTTCAGCTTCACTATCATAGGAGGTCTCTGTAGTCATCCACGTTTTTACAGTGGACACATCTTAAATCCATTGTTACTCAGTGCCAAGTGGCAGAGCTGTGGCAGTTGGCCATTGGAGCCTGGGCTGATTGCCTCTGGAAAGGCATCGTGAAGCCCTGACGGATAGTATAGAGCACAGTATGGATGGAGATTTGGAGGTAGGAAGAAGGAGTAATTTTTATTACTTTTTTTTTTTTTTTTAATTTTTATTAACTGCCCGGGACTTAAGATTCTCCTTGGTTTGTAGTAGGACGAGAGCTTGGAGACTGGGTTTTGAGAACTATTGATTTGGTGCATCAAGGCAAATTTAGAGCCAAATGCAGAAACCCTGCAGCCTAGGAGCCAAAGAGGCTGTTTTATTACCATGGTATTTAAGGTTGCTACGGAGAAGTCTTTGAAGATTCTTGATTAGCAATTTAACACTTAAGCAGATTAGTGATTTCTTAATTAATTTTGAGAAACATTGTCCCAGAAATTCTAGCAAATAGGTTAGATTTTTTTTCCTACCTTATATATTTTTTATAAATTGGACTCTCTGAGCTGGTCTATGGGGGGCGGGGGGGGGGGGATAAGATTCAGCTTTCATAACCTTTAACTTAAATTTCATCCCTTGTATAAGAAAAAAAAAATTGGATCACATTCTCCAAAGCTCTCTTTCCTTCCTCAGCTAAATAAAGTCCTGGTGATTAAAATAGGCATCACATGAAATGACTCTTTAGCTCCCATAGGCTTGTTTGCACACAGAAAAGTGATAAGTAGAGTTCACTTTACTTTGCATCTAACAACTGATCTTTGGTGTGGAGTGCTGAACTATAATCAGTTCCTATCCAGATTTCCCTTGTTGCACTTTGGCTTTGTTTATGCCATTCTTTCTTACTGAATTACCCTTTGCTGGGGCCCCTAATCCAGATGACGGGAAAGCAAAGAATGCAAAACCAGGTATGTTTATTCAGTGAGCTGTGATACCCTAGTAGAGCGATCAGTGGCCAAGTGCAGAGACCGGGGCTGCTTTCATTGCTCTTCTCTACCCAGTTCTGATGGTCCCCTTGGAACTCTTTGAAAAATCCAAAAATATGGCTTTGGACCTCCCAACAGAACTTGTGAGTTAATATTCAGGGGACAGGCTTTACAACTCTTCAGAAATGATTCACAGATGAAGACTGAAGTGGGATGAGTGTCACAAATTGATTAGTTCTGACACTAAGGAATCTTCTGGGGTCCCTTGGAAAGGTGGGGGCACAGAATTTGGCTAAGAGAGACAGAGGTCAAAGAGTCAAGGTGGGTTCAAGCTCTGTTCCGTTTATTCAAAGCAAAAGGTGGAATATTTATACTCAATTTCTTGACAAGTCATAATTTTCAGACAAAATTAATTCACCATAAAGGCACAGGAGCAAATGGTTCAAGTCTTAGTCTGATGCAGGGCAGTTTCACTCCGAAGCCACTTTTGCTGTCTGAGTTAGCAAGATCAGTTCCCAGTGACTAGTATTGTTTTGGCCTTATTCAAGTTCATGCACTCTGAACTGGTGCCTGAAAGGTTACCCCTTGATATATGACTGCATGTAGGCTAACATCAAAGCTAGACTTGAGAATGGGTACTTATTCTCTAAGACTGACTAAATAAAGAATACTTGAAGCTATGCCAATATTCCTCATAAGGTGTGTTTATATATATCTGATTAATCTTTAGGAGAGGCTCTATGGAAAGTGAGTAATAATTATTAGATAAAGAATATTTGAAGCCAGGGCCAGAGAGATAGCATGGAAGTAAGGTGTTTGCCTTGCATGCAGCAAGACAGTGGTTCGAATCCCGGCATCTCATATGGTCCCGTGAGCCTGCCAGGAGCGATTTCTGAGCATAGAGCCAGGAGTAACCCCTGAGCGCTGCTGGATGTGACACACAAAAAAAGGGGGGTGCGGAGAGATAGCATGGAGGTAAGGTGTTTGCCTTGCATGCAGAAGGGCAGTGGTTCAAATCCTGGCATCCCATATGGTCCCCCGAGCTTGTCAAGAGTGATTTCTGAGTGTAGAGCCAGGAGGAAGCCTTGAGTGCCACCAGGTGTGACCTAAAAATAAAACAACCCCCCCCCAAAAAAAAGAATATTTGAATCATGTAAATGTTAAAACTGAGTAATCTTTAAAACGTCAGTGAAGTTATATCAATATTTCTGCCACATCCCCTTTTTTCTTGAATGCCTCCTGGACAGGCAACCAAGGGTTTTCAGGACCCTAATGCCCGTGAGTACAGGTTATTCTTCAAGCGTTCTTTCTTACAGACGCTATTTTTTATATGCTCTCTCTACGAGTACAGGCAACTTTGAAAAGTTCCCGAGACAGTTTTTAAAAATCCCTCCCTCAGGGTTCAAACTTGATGCCTTCCTAGGTCTCGGGTCTGTTTACATGGGGATGATGCAGCAGATGAGGTTCTTTCTTTAATAATTTAGTTGATTTCTTTGAATAGTTGTACATATTGGACTTCTGTTCATTGAATATGCTAAAATTGGTATTCCCTGTGGTGATTCTGTTTGCCTTGCACACACATGTCTTCATGTGTTAGTGTAGCCTTTCATATTTCCCCTTTTCTTATGTCTGGTCTTTATTCCTTTGTAATTTTTAAGCTTCATTCCTATCTCTCCATGTTTCCAACTTCTCTCTCTCCTCTCTCTCCCTCTCTCTTTCCTCTCTCTCTCCCTCTCTCTCTTTCTCTCTCTCCTCTCTCTCTCATTACTGGAATAAGAATACTTCACGTGGGGCCAGAGCAATGGTGCAAGCAGTAGGGCATCTGCCTTGTACAAGCTAATCTAGAATGGATCGTGGTTTGATATCCTGGTGTCCTATACGGTCCCCCAAGCCAAAAGCGACTTCTGAGCACTTAGCCAGGAGTAACCCCTGAGCGTCACCAAGTGTGGCTCAAACACCAAGCAAAAAACCCAAAAAACAGACCTTCACGTAAAATCTAATAATAAAAGGTGACTGTTATGTAATACCAATATTAATCATAGTACAATGCTGTATACCAAATCCCTAGAACTTTTCATTAAGCATTATTGAAACTTTTTTATGCTGACCAACCACTAGCCCCCTATTTCCTCCTGCCACCAAGCTGGGGCGACACTACTGTGGTCTACACTGTTGCTCGAGTTTGACTTCATAGTCAAAGTCCCATTCAGTGCCTGGCCTTTCATGACAGGTCGACAGTAATCGCACAACCTCCCTTTGTTTCGTGCATGCTGTCAGACTTGACAGTTTGTTTTAAAGGCCAGGCAGCTTTCCATCTGGCATGCTTATGCTGTGTTTTTTTTTTTTTCAATCTTCTCATCTGCCCATGAACATTTAGTTTGTTTCTGCATGTTGACTTATTGTGTATGACATTGCAGTGAGCCTCGGTGTACAGGTTCAATATCCTGATTTCATGACTCTGTAATATCTAGAGATGGGATCCTTGCATTCCCCTGTAATTCTGTTGTGCTGTGGTGGTTTTTTTTTTTTTTTTTTGGTGGGGGGGCATATTCGGTGGCGCTCAGGGATTACTCCTGGATATGTGCTCAGAAATCACTCCTGGCTTGGGGGACCATATGGGATGCCAGGGGGTTGAACTGCCTTATATCCTAGGTCAGCCATGTGCAAGGCAAATGCTCTACCACGGTGCTACCACTTTGGCCCCTGTTGTGTTGTTTTTGGACAGATTCCCAAGCAATGGAATTCTTCTCAGCTGTTCCAGGACCCTATTGGCCATTCTCAGCTAACCAGGTCATCTGTTAAGTTTAAGGGCCTGAGGATGCTCTGTTGTTTGGGCCCTGAAGAGTCAGGGATACCCAGGCCACCCCTGTGGTTCTGGGGAACCATGTGCTGCCAGGAATTGAACCTTGCTGAGCTCTTGCCAAACATTCCCCATAAGCTCTTTACTATCACCCAATCTAGCATTTTTGTTTTAATTGCTTTTGAGGAAACACCCAACTCTTCTTCCATCATTACTGCACCAGTTTCCATCTATGACACTGCATAGGGGTTCCAGTGGCTCCCGGTTATCACTGCTTTTGCTGTTGTTGTTGTTGAATTTATAATATTAATTATCCATATGTTAGTCTTAGGAAAATGCTTTTCCAAGTCTTTTCTTTTAGTGGAGCTATTTGCTGTTGTATTAGAGGAATTTCTTATTCCAAAGGAATGGAGTATTTTTGGATTTTTTTTTTTTTGTTTTATTTTTGCTTTGGGGTCATACCCAAAGATGCTCAGGGATCACTCTTGGTTTGTGGAACCTTTGGGGATGCCAGAGATAGAACCTAATATCTAACAACTGCTCTTCAGTGTGGAGTGATGGACTTTAATATACAAAACAATGTGCAAAGCCATGTGCAAGACAATGTGCAAGGCAAATTTCTTGCCCACTGTACCAGTCCTCTGACTTCAGGTTCTTTATATATTTATTATAGGTTCTAAGTCACTTTCTGAAACATAGCTTGGAAATATTTCTCCAATTTCATAGGCTACCTTTGACTCTTTTCACTTTATAGTTTTCACTTTGTAGTTATATTTGCTACTTAAATTTTGTTGCTTTTTGATGTCTAAAGCAATGTTTCTTAAGGCCTAAGCTTCTTCTAAAAATTTGGGAACCTCTGAAGCATTGTGTCTGCGGTTCAAGGGTTACTACGGGTAATGTTATGCCCACACCATAGCCTCACAGTTTAGTGCTTTGTACTGTTGTTGCTGCACCATTGTCAGCCTTGCTGAGAGCTGCCTTGGAGGCTGAAGCTCCAGGGCCATACCTGGTAGTGTCCAAGGAGGTCTAGGAAGTGCCCTTGATGGATCTTGGGGCCTCTAGGTAAAAGAAACTGCTTCGCTGTCAGGAGAGATGAAGTCATGAAATTTTCCTATACATGGATGTACACGGTATCTATTATGCTGAGTGAAATAAGTCAGAGAGAGAGAGAAAAACGCAGAATGGTCTCACTCATCTATGGGTTTTAAGAAAAATGAAAGACATTCTTGCAATAATAATTTTCAGACACAAAAGAGAAAAGAGCTGGAAGTTCCAGCTCATCTCAGGAAGCTAACCACAAAGAGTGATGAGTTTAGTTAGAGAAATAACTACATTTTGAACTGTCCTAATAATGAGAATGTATGAGGGAAATGGAGAGCCTGTTTAGAGTACAGGCGGGGGTCGGGTGGGGAGGAGGGAGACTTGGGACATTGGTGATGGGAATGTTGCACTGGTGATGGGTGGTGTTCTTTACATGACTGGAACCCAAACAAAATCATGTATGTAAATTAAGGTGTTTAAATAAAAAAAAAAAAAAAAGAAACTGCTTCATTCCTTTGAGCTATCTTCTCAGACCTGCCATAAGGTGTTTTCTCCCTGTGTTTTCTTCTGAGAAGTGTACAGTTTTGGGTCTTGTGTTTGTTTTAATTCATGTTTGAGTTGATTTTCATGTGCAGTGAAAGACGAGGGTGTGGTTTCTTTCAGCAGTCTGTGAAAGAGGTCATCCTTTCCCAACTCCTTCATCTTTGTGCCTTCATCGAAACCCATCATTTCTATGCTCTGTTCTACTCTGGCTTGGCTTTTTTTTCCCTCCTTTGTAATAGACATTTTGGTGTGTTTACCATTCTTTCCTGTTACTTTTCTTTTTTCTTTTGGTGGGTGACTGAGCATATCTGCATCGAAAGCTTCCTATGTGGTTGAAGTCACAGATAATTGAGTTGGAAATAACGCAATTTTTTGTTATCGCATTTCAGGTCTATCTTATGCGAGTCACACAGTTGGTTTCACACCACCAACTTCGCTGACGAGAGCCGGAATGTCTTACTACAACTCCCCAGGTCTTCATGTGCAGCATATGGGAGCATCCCATGGAATCACAGTAAGTATCTGGGAATGGGAAGTGACACACTTAACACCCCTTACAGGAACAAGTGGCTTGTTGGGGAAACTGGGAACATGCCCCTTGACTTTAAGCTTTCTTCTTCTTACTGTTAGTTGACCTTCAGATGGGGGCGACTCCCCAGTAGTAGTATGGTTCTAAACTTTGAGGCTGAAATCAGAATCCTTCCTCTGACCAATTACCTGTTAAGGATTGGCTGCTTGCAAGGCAAACGCCGCTGTGCTATCTCCGGGCCTGTAATTTGAACTTTTAACCAACTAGTGTCTTGTTTGACCTCTCACCAGAGGACCATTACTGTTGGTTGCCCAATGTCTATAATATGTATTAGCTTCACCCTTGTAGTTTGCTGACCCTCAGTATTCTTCCTGAATTCATTCCATTTCTCATTTTGCTAGACTTTTTCTTTCTGATTTTAACTAGGGGAGGATTTTTCTTCAAATAAATAGAATATTTAAAAGTGGGAATTTAAGAATTTGTAAGATTTGATAGTGTTTCTCAAAAAAAAATTTTTTTTTAAGAATATTCCCCAAAAGTTTTAGGGTTTTTTTTTTTTTTTTTTTTTTTTTTTTTTATTTCTGTTATTTGCTTTTAGGGCCAAGCCCTGTGATGCTCAGGACCTACACCTGGCTCTGAGCTCAGGGATCACTCCTGGTAAGGCTCAGGAAACCACATTTGGTGCTGGGGATCCAACCTGAGCCAGCCATGTGCAAAGCAAATGCCTTACCCACTGTACTATCACTCCTGCACAGTTTTTATGAACTGTATGTAGAAGCAGATGTCATTTTGTTTAGCTGTAGCTTTAAGGATAGTGAAAACTACAACTGATGTTATGGAAGAAACTGGGGACATACAAATGGTAGAAAAGATTTTAGAGGAGCATAGTCTCACGGAAGGGACTCTGTCCTCTGGTCGGCCAGTGCACACCTCTTAGTAACTTTGCATAGCCTTTTCATAGGTGCAGGTGTAGTCTTGATCGCATTTTTGTTTGGTTGGTTTTTGGGTGACCACACCCAACAGTACTCAGGGACTACTCCTGGCTCTGTGCTCAGAAATAACTCCTAGCAAGTTCGAGGAACTATGAGAGGGAGGGAGGGAGAGAAGGTGGGTGAGTTGGGTTGTTGGTTGGTTAGTTCCTGCCAGGCTCAAGGGACTATGGGAGGGAGGGAGGGAGGGAGGGAGGGAGGGAGGGAGGGAGGGAAGGAAGGAAGGAAGGAAGGAAGGAAGGAAGGAAGGAAGGAAGGAAGGAAGGAAGGAAGGAAGGAAGGAAGGAAGGAGGAAGGAGGAAGGAAGGAAGAAGGAAGGAAGGAAGGAAGTTGGGTGGGTTGGATGGATGGATGGATGGATGGATGGATGGATGGATGGATGGATGGATGGATGGATGGATGGATTTATTTGAGCCCCATGGGTGGGTGGGTTGTTTGGTTGGATTTACCTATGGGTAAATGAGGTTAACTGTGCAAGACAAACACCCTACCTAATGTGCTACCCACTCTTGCCCACATTTTTTTCTTGCTAGTTTAGAAACTGGACCTGGAGAAAGCAGGGGCAAGACAAACTGTTGCTTCTTTTCTTGTCTTTGTCGCTCAGCTCTTCCCTCGCCTCAAGTGCTTAACTCAGGCTGTTTTGTCAGCGCAGTCTCTATTCTAGACTGATCTCTGTTCCTCCCTCTCCACAGAGGCCGTCCCCCCGGAGAAGCAACAGTCCTGACAAGTTCAAACGACCCACGCCACCTCCGTCTCCCAACACACAGACCCCAGTCCAGCCACCTCCGCCGCCTCCACCTCCCATGCAGCCCGCAGTCCCCATGGCAGCCACCACCTCGCAGCCTGCCCCTTCGCCGCATTCGGTGCACCCCTCTTCCCAGCCTTAATGCATGTGGCTTAGTCCGAATCTCATGTGGGGACTGGTACCGTGGAGCCGTTTACTCAATGCCAAAGGCTTCCTTCCCTGGCATATTTGGATCTGACTTATTTGCACTGAGGTTATGTAGGCTTCACTCTTTAATTGTGTTGTAAGTGTTTGTCGGAAACGCAGCCAGTGTTGTGTGTCTACAACACTAACCAGACGACTTTTTTTTTTTTCCATCAGTGTTTTACTTGAATCTCCATGTACATCCTTCATTTCCTGGCTGGAACATTTGCTATTCAATATTTGTAACTCAGCAGCAGTGTGCAATTTTTTGCTTGGGCCCAGAGCTTCATTTTCCTGGCTTTTAGGTTTGTAAAATAAAAAGGGAAATCTTTTGTATATTTTTTTCATAAATTTGCAGAAAATTACTGAGCGGTTATTAGTCACCCACCCACCTCTACGGTGTCTACAGACATACCAGTACTTCAGCACTACAGTTCAAACCTTTGTAAATCTAACTTTTCAGTGTCAGATGGAAAGTTAGATGGATCAGTGCCCAAGACAATATACTGTTTAATAGAGCTTTCTACAGATACACTTTTTTATAGGTTATTTTCAGTATATCTCAACCTCCATGTCTGTTGTAAAAATGGATTAGCATAAAGTAACGGAGCTCATGGCTCTGCCTTCGCCGAAGACACGGGATGGATAATTATTGTATATGAAAGTGTGATTCTTTTATCTGTCATGTTAATCTACCCAAACTGGCCCTCTCGGACATGAGTTGATAAATGTCCCACCCACCAGCGATCGAGATGGCTGATGAGAATGTGTTCTTTGATTTTTGCTGCAGAAGGCATTGAGATTGTAACAAAAAACACAACTATTTTTCCCTTTCCATTCTTTGTGTTCCCCTAAAATAGAGTTTGAACAGATATTTTAAAGGTGCAAAATATTATTAGAAAATACTATTTGACATGAACGTTATAGGAATCTCTTGGCTTTAATGGCCATGGAATACATTATTGTGTGACCAGATAGAGGCTTTAGAGAGTAGCACATAGCATTGGTGACAGCTTATGTAAGCAAGTGCAGTATACAAAGAAGTATATTCTGAATACATGATTTCCATTCCTTTAGCACAAGTAAATCATTCGAATGGTTTCACTTGTAAGTGGAACACTCGAGTCCCTCTTAGTCCCCTGCGACATCTTTATTTTTGCTTTTCAGCAGTTACTGTTTTATACTTTGGTAGTAAAGTGATTTTTACCACCTGTGTTTGCATATTTATATATGCCGTGGACAAAAATAACTTACTAGAGAATGTATATTTTATGATGAGAATGTGTATCTGTTGGGTATGATCAGAGATCTGAAAATTAATTTATCAGTCATCTTTAAGTCCATGTATTGTAACAGACCATCTCTACTAGCTAGTTCTTAATGAATACTCCTAAAAATAAGGAACCATGACATTGTAGATATTTAATATTGTACAGTATCAAAACCTCCATTTTTGCCTTCAAATGCATATTTAAGAGTTAGAGAAAGAAAGAAAAAAAAAGGTCTTGTTCGGAGAATCGTGTTTGACTGGCATTGTAAGCACTTGAGGAAAAGCAACAGTAGGACTGTCCATCTCTTACTGCTTTGACCCCAGACTGAAAACATCACTCCTCAAATGTTTGGAAGTAATTGTACGTCTATCTAATTTTATTTATAATGTTTGTATAATGTGCAAAATCATAATAGCGTTCTCAAGAATGGGGAAGAAGTTTGGCATATAATTATAAAGGCTTTAGGTCTTTAATCTGATCAGATGGGTCCTATCAATCCTGGGGATTTCTCTCCGAGCTCCTGTTTCTCCTGGTACTTTACCATTCCGAGGAAATCCAAGAGTAGTTGGCAAACAATTTGCCTTCATGGTACAGTTCTCTTTTTTTTTTTTTTTCTGATAGGAGAAATATGATATATGTTTACAAGAGTCTTTATTTTCTTTTTTGAGATTATAGCCTTTAGTGCTTTGGGTTAGTGTCTTGTTCGCCAATGAGAGAAAGTTCATCATATATTCTTCCCTCTGCTTCCTGTCAATTTAGTGACTTCCTGAAAGCACAAAAGTCAAAACATTGCCATATGGTGAATGAGACAGCATTTGGATGAGCAAACAGTCCAGATAAAAGCCTTTTTTTTTTTTTTTTGAGAGAGAGAGACAGGTTCTTGACATGCAGACTTCTGAAGAAATGGAGTGCTGGTTTCTCCAGACTAGACATTTCATTTGCAAATGAAACCCAGCTTCTCCACACAGCACTTTGCAGCCGGAATCTAGTTTCTGTCCCCAGAACATTCACGATTGATTAAAACAAAACAAAACAAAACAAAACACTACTAGTAAGAATTCAAGCTGTTTTGTCTCCTTGAACACGCCAGACTTGGGTAGTACCTGTGAGGGCAATCATTTAGCCACCAGGGACCCAGAAATTCAGACCCCGAGTTCACAGAGGCCAATGCCTCCCTGCCTGTGGGAAGCGGACTTACCTTCCATGAGGGCTGACTATGGTGTTTCTCATTCTTGTTGTCCATGTACCCAGGACAGCCATGAACTGACTACCCAGAAGCCCTTTATAAAAACCAGTAGCCATCCCAAAGGCAGGTGGGAGCAATCTTAACTTCTTTTTTTCCTATCTTGCTGACAGAGACCTTTGGCCACCACTGTGCTGCTAATAGGATAAGTTCCCTCTGGCCAGATGACCACGCCTTTCATGCCTTTCATGCAAAACCAAATTAACTTTCCTAATACCTGCCACCTCTCTGGGCTCTGAACTGCTTTCTCTCACAAAGCATGCTGGCCTTCTAGACAGAATTCTCAACATTTGGCAGACGGTGGAAGTATTTAAGACTTGGTGTTAATTTAATGTCATTTTGCTCCTTCGTTGACTGCAAGGACTTTTCAATTCCGAGCTCCTCATCCGCTGACCTGCAAACCATGGAATGAATATGTGACCAGAAAGTGACTTTGTCACCAAGTGCTGCTGTCCCTTTGTAGTTGACTTTTAACCGATTCGACCAGGAATAACAGACTTGTGTTTTTGTTAACTGTTCAGTCGTAGGAATGTAGAATACGTATCAATCACTCTTTCTTAGCTAGACAAGAACTTTGTCTGTATGAAGCCTTGCTTCTAGGGAATGCCCAGTCAGGCAAGAAAAGCATAGTCACTCGTACTTGGAGAGCTCCATATTTTTCTTACTACAGAGGAACTATTCCTCTGGAACTTGAACTTCTGTCTAGTACTTGTCTTTTAGGTAACCAACACTGAAGACTTTGTAGTGATGACTACCAAAGAAATATACAGTAAAACAACCTTTTATTTCCAAATTATTGAAAGAGCCAGCCACTGATGCTGCTACATGAGTTCCATGCTCAAGAGCCATTATAAGAGATTAAGGGGTTTTTAGGTTTGGGGTGGTTTTTTTTTTTCTTCCTCCTTTCCCTTTTTCCTTTCCTTTTCTTTCTTTTCCCTTTTTCCTTTTTTCTTTCCTTTTCTTTTCCCCTTTCCTTTCCTTCCTACCCTTCCCATTTTCCTTTTCCCCTCCCCTTCCCATTCCCTCAAATAAAACATACACACACAGCTGTTAGATCATAATTACGGGGAACATTTTCCAGAATGCTCTGCAGTTCCTGCTAACTGCCAAGCCCTGGTTGCCTCCTATGTTCTTAGTAATGTGGGCGTGTGTGCTGTGTGTGTGCGCGTGTGCGTGTGTGCGCATTCATGCCTTAACTCTGGTTACTGCTCAACTTTAGTTCTTGACTGAGTTTGCCACGTCATCTAGATTGTGCTGTCCATCTCGATCTGAACTTCCTTTTGGCAAAAACAAAGTTGCAGGCACAACCGATTAAGAATGCATTTCTCCAGGAGAGGATCCGATCGGGTTGACCCTGAGCGGCCTTTGGACGTTTGGACATTTGGACATTAGGACTGAGAGCAAAAGTGGACTGTCAAATGGAAAGACAACAACAACAACAACGAAGAGAGCCAAGTGCAAGCATGTCTTTTTGCCCCTGCATATTTGTGCACACTGTATGTTTGTTCATGATAGTTTGTCTACAACTTGACTAGGTTGCAATTCTGGTAATAGTGGCAATCTTGACATTCTTGGTCAGAGTTTAGAGAGATGTAAGACTTCCAATTAATGTCTTATTTACTTTATGTTGATTAGTCTTTGATACATGTGCTGAATCAGAAACCTAAATAAAAATAATTTTTTAAAATGTACCTCTGGTGCCTGAACTCTTTTGTTTCTCATTCTGTTTCTCTCTGAGTCAGAAAATGAAAAATTCCCCTCGGTTGCTACTGGTAAACATCTAGCTTGGATTGTGAATGCTTAAGACTACTCTAGAAAGGAAACACGAGGGCATGAAAATTTGGGTACTATTGTGTTTATTTCATCAGGATGGTCACCTGGGTTGATTGTTCCTGAAAGTTTGTGAGCTGTATGCTTATGATTTGAGCACTATTAATGTTATATTTTGGTTTAAAGCTGTGAACCTAGGAGATTATGTAAGGGAACATCATACTTATTACAGATATACTCAAAAATAATTTTTTTTTTTTTTTTTTGGTTTTTGGGCCACACCCAGTGACGCTCAGGGGTTACTCCTGGCTATGCGCTCAGAAGTCGCTCCTGGCTTGGGGGACCATATGGGACACCGGGGGATCGAACCGTGGTCCGTCCAAGGCTAGCGCAGGCAAGGCAGGCACCTTACCTCTTGCGCCACCGCCCGGCGGGGTAGCCATATCTGGTGTTTCTGAGTCACTACTCCCAGTTCTGTGCTCTGGGACCAGGTGGAATGGAACCTAAATCCTCAAGTAAATCATGCCATCAACCTATTGAACCATCAACCAGTCAGCTTATTTTTTGACCTCTTAAATTCATCCTTATGATGTTTTCTTCATAGTTAGGCATAATTTTCTGGTCAGTTTTAGATTTGAGTATTTCACTGGTCTAGATCATCTCACTGCATCTCTACCTACAGTACTTTCTAGAAACCTTCCTTCATGAGTAAATTGAAAGCTTCCAATAATATTCACATCTAGCTATCTGTGGGCTAGTCCCTTCCACATTCTTCATTTGGAAAGAAACTATATTGGGACATTTCTACATATGTGGGGGTATACATATGGTTTGTGTGTTGCTCTCTAGTGAACCCCTAACAATTGGGATCGTTCAGCGGGTGAAAGCAGAGAACTTAACAAGATTTCCTCAGGTGGGGCCGGTGAGGTGGCACTACAAGTAAGGTGTCTGCCTTACAAGCGCCAGCCAAGGAAGGACCACAGTTCGATCCCCTAGCGTCCCATTTGGTCCCCCCAAGCCAGGGGCAATTTCTGAGCACTTAGCCAGGAGTAACCCCTGATCATTAAATGGGTGTGGCCCAAAAAACAAAAACAAAAACAAAAAAGATTTCCTCAGCATAGCTTTCCACAACCTACCATTTTGAATGCAAACTCTAAATCTTGGACCTTATTCAAGATAAGTGCTAATTATATAAGCAACTCTAATCTGGCTAAGCAAAATTCTGTTTTAATCTAATAAAGTGAGTTGCTCATTTGGTAAATTGAAATGATCAAAATGCCTCTGAGTCTCTGCTTCTGGCAGCTGGGGACTAGTTTTCACTTGATGAAAATGTTTACATTGCTCTGTACTCTGAAGCCAAGTCGTAATTTTAACTTCCAGCATTTGACTTTCTAATTTAACATAATAGGGGCTTGTCCTTCTACTAAAAGCATTTAAAGAAAATTGGGTATAACGTGCTTAAAAAGAAGTAAATTTTAATTGTATATATGAGAAATATATATATTTTAGAGTGTGTGCCCACATAAGTGCTCCTAAAATGGAAATATTTCCAATTATGTATTTATGTAAAATTTTACGTAAATTTGGGGTTTTGCTTTTGGGATTGCAGTGATAGCACAGTGGTAAGGCGTTTGCCTTGCACACTGCTGATCTAGGACAGACCATGGTTCGATCCCCTGGCATCCCATATAGTCCCCCAAGCCAGGAGCAACTCCTATGAATCACAGGGTGTGACCCAAAAAAGCAAAAAACTAAAATAGTACACAATTTACCAGAATCTGGAAACAATTCAGATGCCTGGCAATAGATGAATGGTGGGGAAAAAAAACTGGTACACATATATACACAATGGAATACTCTGAAGCCATCAAGAAAAATGAAGTCGTGAAATAAGTCAGAGGGAGAGAGATAGACACAGAATAATCTCATTTGTGGGATTTAAGAAATATAAAAGTATGGTAATAATATCCAGAGACAATAAAGATAAGGGCTGGAAGGATCAGCCCATGATATGAAGCTTACTACCAAGAATGGTGAATGCAGTTAGAGAAATAACTACACCAACAACTCATGACAAAGGTAGTGAGTGAGAGAAGTAGAATGCCTACTTCGAATATAGGTAGGGGGTGATGGAGGAGATGGGGCATTGGTGGTGGGAATGTTACACTGGTGAAAGGGGGTGTTCTTTTTATGACTGAAACCCAACTACAAACATGTTTGTAATCATGGTGCTTAAGTAAAGATATTATTTTTAAAAATATACGCAATTTAAAATAAAACATCCATTTGTATCAAATAGTCCAAACTCAATTTTTGTTTTATTTGAAGGGGGCACACTCTGGTGTGCTCAGGAGTTATTCCTACCTCTGTACTCAGAAATCACCTTTGGCAGGCTCAGGATCATATGGGATGCCAGAGATTGAATTTGGGTTGGCCACAGGTAGGGCAACTGAATACATTACCTGCTGTGCTATTGCTCTGGGCCCAAACCCAATCTTTGTTTTTGTTTTGTTTTGTTTTTGACATTCTCTTTAGGGATTGGGGAATATGTGCATCGTAAATATCGTAAAATATCATGTTGATATAAGAGATTGAGTTCCTGTTCCTTTATGTTATCTGTTACATCTTTCACCTCCAATTCCATATTACATCAAGTGATAATAGACTAAATTTATTTATATCTTTGTTCTAAAGATCCCCTTTCTACTTCTGAGTGGGTAAAACTAATAAAGCCATTTTCCTCCTCTTAAAAATTTCCTCTGTTGGGCCGGGTAGGTGGCGCTGGAGGTAAGGTGTCTGCCTTGCAAGCGCTACCCAAGGAAGGACCTCGGTTCGATCCCCCGGAGTCCCATATGGTCCCCCCAAGCCAGGGGCGATTTCTGAGCACATAGCCAGGAGTAACCCCTGAGCGTCAAACGGGTGTGGCCCAAAAACAAAAAAAAAAAAAATTTCCTCTGTTAAAATGATAAAGCCAGATTCAGAAGTGAAATTCAGAAAAATAAGTGGATTAAAACAGAAACAATTATTAAACACACTTTATGTGTCCAAGAGGCAAAGGAAAGTGTGAACATGAGAAAATGGAAAGCCTATGAAGACAGAATTTGAAGAAACAAAAAAATAATGCAGTCGGTGCATTTTTTAACCAAAAAATGTACCAATCTTGAGAATTTAATTTTATGCTCTTTATTTTATTTATTTATATTCGTTTTTGGGTCACACCCGGATGCACTCAGGGGTTACTCCTGGCTCTATGCTCAGAAATCACTCCTGGCAGGCTCGGGGGACCCTATGGGATGCCGGGATTCGAACCATCTCCTGCATGCAAGGCATATGCTCTACCTCCATGCTATCTCTCCGGCCCCTTATGCTCTTTATTTTGTCCCCGAGGGACTTGAAAACTCCTGATTTTCCAGTTAAGTTTACTTTGTCCTATTTTCCTGCCTGTTCCTCTCCCCTCCAGGTAGTTTTACCACATACTGGAGACCACTCGGGAAATTACTAATCTCAGAGACTGACTTCCCACTCTTAGTAATCACTCCCAACGCTGGGCACAAAGCATTGAGGTATAAGGCGATCAGGTACAGTGTGTCCTCTGGGCTTAAGATTTCTCTAAGTCCAAGCCTGAGTGTTAGTTTCCTCAGCTATAAAAGAGGGATCATGATGGCGTCGTGGTGATCAAGTGAAAATTCATATTGCAATATAACTTCCTAATAATTCTACAAATATTACTGGCAAGGGCACTCCTGGCATAGTTCAGGGAACATGCAAAATGGCAGGATCAATCCTCGGCTTCCCCCATACAAAGCATGTACCCCAGCCCTTTGAGCTAACTCCTTGACCTGAATCATTTCTCTCGGCTGTTGAACCATATCCCTGAGCTCTTACAAGTACTAATAATTTGAATTAAGCCAGGCATTGTAGAATGCACTAGGAGTTAAGAATCTGACATGTCTTTCACTTCTGTTACAGTTCACGAATGTGTTGCATTGCAATCGTGGAAAGGGCAGGAACACCCCGCTGTGCTCAAAGAGCAGGAGTGGATCAGCTAAAGAATATAGAACAGACAAATTGATCCAGAAGCAAATTGCACAAGTGGGAGGTCTCCATTTAGGTGGGGAGTGTTTGGGGACAAAGAGTACAATAAAAGTCTGGAGGTAAGAGAATCGATGCAAGTGGGTTTCTTTTGGGGGGGGGTGGTTTTCAAACCCAAATGGACTCGGAGCTTTTTCCTAGCTCTGCACTCAGCTATCACTCCTGGTCATGCTTGACGGATAACATGAGGCATTGGGGGAATTTTTTATTTATTTATTTATTTATTTATTTATTTATTTATTTATTTAGTTATTTATTTATTTATTTATTTTGGTTTTTGGGTCATACCCGGCAGCACTCAGGGGTTACTTCTGGCTCTACGCTCAGAAATAGCTCCTGGCAGGCTAGGGGGACCATATGGGATGCCGAGATTTGAACCACCATCCTTCAGCATGCAAAGCAAATGCCCTGCCTCCTTGCTCTCTCTCCGGCCCCTGCATTGGGCGGAATTAAACCTGGTTGGCTATGTGCAAAGCAAATACCGACCTGTAGTACAGTTTCTCCATCCTGCAAATGGATTTCTGGAGGAAGCTATGCCAGGAGGTGATTCCAAGAAAGAGTGAGAGAGAGAGATAGAGCAAGACCTCCAAGGATCTGTTGATACTGTTTGTATTGTAGGCATTTAGAGTTCAAGTCCATGGACTCTCCTTAAAAAATAACTCAGACACACTTTAGAGTTTAGTACTAGAATTTGGATTCATCAACTTTTTTCCTAGTGGTCAAAGGTATCCCTGAGGAGAATGACTCTATGTTTAGATATTTTGAATTGTGCCTGAAGATTCCTATAAAGTGGCGTTTAAAAAATTAATAAAAAGCATAAAATTAAATTCTCAAGATTGGTATATTTTTTGGTTAAAAAGGCACCTACTGCATTTTTTTTGTTTCTTCAAATTCTGTCTTTCATAGGCCACTTGAGGGTGGCTGACCATGCTTAATGAGGGACATTGGCAAGGTATCTTCTAATTTCTATGAAATACATATGCCAGGGGACATGATGTGTCATTCCAGAGCTCTCCATCATTTGTTTAAGCCTGAATATTTATGAAAAGAAAACTTTCCCAGATGTAGTAAAAGATGGTGTCCCTACCCTCATCAACTGAGAAATAACTTATAGACCATAGTACATCTTCAACTTCTACAATATAATGATCTGATATATGAGATGGTCCCAGTAAGGTTAGTTAACACATTTCCATCTGCTTCATTTAATTTCACCTACTTACAATTAAACATTAAATATATATATATTTAATATATAATATAAATATATGTCTTAAGGTAAAAAAACATTTTTACTTAAAAGAGAATTCTGGATCCTTAGACCAAGTTTGTGCTTTGCAAATCTGTGGCACAAAATCCAGATTCCTAATTTCTTTTGGAAACATTGCAAGAGGGTCTCATCCCTCTGTAGTGCAGTCTGTTGAGGATGGACGTAGGGATGGACAGAACACATGTCCTTCAGAAGCTCAGTGCTTACCCTTTGCAGCATCCAGGCTATTAAGTGCGGACTTTCAGGCTCTTCTTTGAGTTTGTGAAATCTCCAGGGATGGAGGAAGTTTGATATCTCTCACCCTCATATGTATAAACAAGAAGAGAGAAGGAGAGGGAGAGTAAGATGAGATCACTGGAATTTTGTTTAGAGAAACATAAGGGACTGTGCTAACTCATTCTTGTGAGCCTCCTAGGGAAGTTTAACTAAGCTTTGAGGTCGGATTATAGTATTTCTGGATTATTTTAGCTGTGATACCATATACATTGCCTCTAGTGCTTCTCAGGTCAATATCTAGCAGTGGTCCTCAAACTATGGCCCGAAGGCCACATATTGTATTTGTATCTGTTTTGTTTCTTCATAATAAGATATATGCAGTGTGCATAAGAATTCGTTCATAAGTTTTGTTTTTACTATAGTCAGGCCCTCCAATGGTCTGAGGGACAGTGAACTGGCCCCCTGTTTAAAAAGTTTGAGGACCCCTGGTAGAGTTTCAATGGGCTAATACGAAGCTATATGTCCACAACTTTGTAATTGGAGGGATATTATCAAGCGCAGCTAGAAATCTACTGTCGGGGCCGGGCGGTGGCGCTAAAGGTAAGGTGCCTGCCTTGCCTGCGCTAACCTTGGACGGACCGCGGTTCGATCCCCCGGTGTCCCATATGGTCCCCCAAGCCAGGAGCAAACTTCTGAGCACATAGCCAGGAGTAACCCCTGAGCGTTACCGGGTGTGGCCCAAAAACCAAAAAAAAAAAAAAAAAAAAAAAAAAAAGAAGAGAAATCTACTGTCTCAGACAATAAGCTCTTGTTTGTGTTGATAATTATTGTGGTATAAATATTTTCTCCATGGCTATTTTTTGTTGTTGTTTGGACACCATGCCTGGTGGTTCTCAGGGCTTACTCCTGGATCTGGACTCTAGGCTCACTCCTGACAGTGCTTGGGGACAAGATGGCGAACTGGAGAATCTAACTCATGCCAGTTGCAATCAAGGCAACTAGTTTTACCTGCTTAGTATCTCCTGTGATTGATTTTAATCCCAGATCTAAGAACAGAGAGACAGAGAAGATATAGTAGCAATTTTAATGATTTAATTATGTAAATAACAAATATATATTAAACATAATTGCTTATTAATAGAAAAATTGTGGGCTATTTGTGTATTAATTACCTTTATTTTTTAGAATTTTTTGTTTTATTTTGTTGTTGTTGTTGTTTTATTTTGGGTGGAATCCAGTGGTATTCAAAAGTTATTCCTGGATCTGCACTCAGGGGTCACTTCTGGAAACTTTGGGGACCATATGGAATATTGGGGTCAAACCTGAATAGGCCACATGCAAGGCAAGCACCCAACCTGCTGGGCTATCTCCAGCCCTGTCTTTAAATATTTAATTGAAAATTTATATCATTTAAGTTTTAGTGGCATCTATGTTGACCAGTTCACAAAACTGGAAATTGAACAATCGCTCTTGTGAGCAATTTGATGGGCCACGTCTAGAACTTTGTGGGCTGTGAGAGGTCAGGAAGTCTCCTAGGTCAGAAGGCCGGTCTTTTTAGTTCTCCGTTACAAGAGTAGTAGTGACAGTGGAGGAGGGGGCTCTCTAGGGGACCTCAAAAATCCAAGTTCAACTGCATGTTCAGATGTGGACTTGGCAAAGGACAAGAGGTTGGGAGAAGGAATCTCAAAATAGCCAAGGCAGTGGTTCTAATGGGAAGAATCCCATGTGTCAAATGGCAGACTAGAGTTTGTTCAGGGCATGCTCATCTCAGCAACGCATAGGGTTCTCAGGCAGACTTAGCAGATTCTGATCCAATCCTACCTCTCTGCTTCCTTTCTGTTTTTAGTAGACAGCCAGCATGGAAAGTCAGGGCAGGGGATTGAAGAGAGCCCGGACTTTCATTCCAAAGAAGCAGTGACTTTGCTGGGGACTGTTCACTTTCACTACTGGGTGCACATTTCCCCCTAGGTTACTTGTTTGTAGGCACTGAGACTGGGATAGCTGCCTGTCCCTTGTTCTGTTTCTCTTTGCTTTGTTTGGACTCTGGACTCTGAGACTCATGAGGCTGAACTATTTTGCCCAGAGTCACACACGAAGTGGCAAAGCCAACTGCTGTGACTGCAAAGCTTTGCCACTTGGTGGAAAAGAAATGTGGGAATGAGAAGGTTTTATCACCGTGGGCAACTTCCCATTGTAACTGTGCTTGACAGCTGCCACAAATCCTCGGGACCAGGAAAGTCCCAATTTAAGACTATAGGAGTTCAAAAAAAAGGGGATGCCTGTGACAGTAGAGAGGTGTCTCCACTTATATGCGTGTTTGTTTGGGGCTCTCAGAAAGCAGACACTTGTCTTGCTCTATACATAGTCACTTGAGAGATCAAGGATTCTTGGTTCAAAACGAAAATGCTTGGCTAGTTGTTTCTTCTTCTTCTTCTTCTTCTTCTTCTTCTTCTTCTTCTTCTTCTTCTTCTTCTTCTTCTTCTTCCTTCTTTCTTCTTCTTCTTCTTTTCTTCTTCTTCTTCTTCTTCTTCTTCTTCTTCTTCTTCCTCCTCCTCCTTCTCTTCTTCTTCCTTCTTCTCTTCTTCCTTCTTCTTCCTCCTCCTTCTCCTCCTCCTCCTCCTTCTTTTCTTCTTCTTCCTCCTCTTCCTCCTTCTACTTCTTCTTCCTTCTTTCTTCTTCTTTTCTTCTCCTTTCTCTCGCTTGCTCTCTCCCCTCTCTCTCACACACACTCACAAATACATAACACAATAGTAATAGTATTGCATTCTCTCTCTCTCTCTCTCTTTTGTATGTATTGCAGTCATTGGTTATTTTCCTAAGCCAGGAGGCTTGATTCTGTGTCCAGGATTTGTGAGCAATATCAAGACCCTGGAATAAAGGTGCTGGGGACAACATAGACAAAAACATCTGAGGAGGTTTCTAGGTTTATCACAAGCCCTTTTTAGGGTGCATCATGTACCCTTCATCCTGAGTTCAGAGTCCTACAGCAGGATCCTCAGAGAAGAGAGGGTTGCCTGAGAGGTAAAACAGTTACTGCTTGGAAAGGCCAAACTTCAAACTTCAACCAGTAGCAAATGTACATCAGCCTTAAGATGCTATGGGAGAGGGGCCGGGAAGGTGGCGCTAGAGGTAAGGTGTCTGCCTTGCAAGCGCTAGCATAGGACGGACCTCGGTTCAATCCCCCGGTGTCCCATATGGTCCCCCCAGGCCAGGGGCGATTTCTGAGCGCATAGCCAGGAGTAACCCCTGAGCGTCAAACGGGTGTGGCCCAAAAACCAAAAAAAAAAAAAAAAAAAAAAAAAAAAGATGCTATGGGAGTTCCTAGGTCTCTCCAACCTTCCTCTGCTAATTTTTTTTTTACTTCTATTGACATATGGCTGAATGTAAGCAGCCTCTTTCTGACATGTTCAAGAAAAATATGTCTAAGACATCTATACATTTTAGGTGCCTGTAAAAATATTTACAGACAAAATGATACATTTTGAATGTGTTGTACAATGAGTCTTGAGGATATAGAAAAGTGTAATATAGATAAACCAGATGTAGAGAAGACCATATGGGCAGAAAGAAAATCAGCTGTTTACATGATGGATAGGAAGTTTGTAATACTATTCTCTATTTTATATGTCTAAGATTTTCACAGAAAACTTTTCAGACATGGAGGCCAAGGAGAATCAAGATATTTAAGGCTAGAAAGTAACAATCTTGAGATTATATGAAAATAGATCTTGATATATCTATCTTTATATATCATATATCTTGATATATATTATCTGGATATATATCTATTTTGATATATCTATATCAAGATATATCTATCTTGAGGTCTTGATAATTTCAAGATTATCATTCTCAATCTTGAGGATGATAATGCTAGGAATGTCAACTCAGAAAATTATTATTATTGAGGGGCTGGCGAGGTGGCGCTAGAGGTAAGGTGTCTTCCTTGCAAGCGCTAGCCAAGGAAGGACTGCTATTCGATACCCCGGCATGCCATATGGTCCCCCCAAGCCAGGGGCGATTTCTGAGCACTTAGCCAGGAGAAACCCCTGAGCATCAAACGGGTGTGACCAAAAAACCAAAAAAAATTATTATTATTGCAAGAAGTCAGGTTTATTTTACCCACTCCTCTCCCAAATGAGAAACTTGGTAAGAAGTTGCTAGGAATTAAGTATAAATGTGTAGGCTTGTGAACTGTGAACTGTGAACTCCAGACAAATGGCTTAGAGAGAAGGATATCCTGGTAAAGTTAAAAGCAAGAGAATGTTCTTTGACTCCTTTTCTATTCCAATTACACATTCATAGAGGCCCAGGGTGTTGGTGGGGGCTTTCCTTTCCTGGGAAGAGTCGCTGTTTGCAGTTGTCTACATTTTTAAGTCAAATGTGATGCTACAGGTGTACAATTGGTTTGATTTTATGGAATTTCAGGGGTTGAGATGAATTCATGAAAGTCTGGCCTTCCTGGAGAAATTGTGGCAGTAAAGAGCTTTCAAAGTAGCAATCTTGCCTCCTTAAGGAAGTATAGCCTGAGCCCCCATAAATAACCTTGAATTTAAGAATGAGAATAAGGAGAGAGAGGAAAAAATAATGACCTTTTCTTTGTTTTCTGTGCTCTGAGGCGCTTGAGGCTTTCTTGAGTGCTTTTGCATTTAGGAGGATCACATGTGGTGTAGAAGATCAATTCTGGCTTAGCCACATGCAAGGCAAGTACTTACCTACCTACCCCTTCTCAGCTCTCTGACCACTTAATGGCTTTTTAAAAAAATTGCTGTATTTTCAGTGTTATATCTGTGGAAGTACAATGCTCACCTTGGTGCTTTTTAAATTGCCGATTTTTCTCTGTGGTAAGTGTTCATGGCTCATGGTATATGCCTTTCAGGTTGTACAATGTGCTACCAGTTTAAATAGCATGAATGAGCAGAAATAAAAGCAAGATGTAGTGTAAGGAGCCAAATGTTTGAAGTCTGGCTGTAGGACTTTCTTTTCTTTTCTTTTCTTTTAAAAAAATTAATATCTTTATTTAAGCATCATGATTGCAAACATGTTTGTAGTTGGGTTTTAGTTATAAAAAAGAAAGCCACCTTTCACCAGTGCAACCTTTCCACACCAATGCCCTCCTCTCTCTGCTCCCTCCCGCATCTGTCTTTGAGACAGGCATTCTGTTTCTCTCACTCATTTATCATGATAGTTGTCAGAATAGTTATTTCTCTAACTGCACTCACCACTCTTCGTGGTGAGCTTCATATCATGAACTGGACCTTCCAGCCTTCATCTCTATTATCTCTGGGTATTATTACAATAATATCTTTTATTTTTCTTAGAATCCATAGATGAGTGAGACTTCTGTGTGTGTGTCTTTCTCTCTCCCTCTGACTGATTTCATTCAGCATATTAGTTTCCATGTCCATCCATGTAGAGGAATATCTCATGACTTCATTTCTCCTGATGGCTGCATAGTATTCCATTGTGTAAATGTAGCATGGTTTCTTTAGCCACTCATCTGTTGTTGAGCATTTGGGTTGTTTCAAGATTTTGGCTATTGTAAATAGCATTTCAATTCTGTTTAATTCCAGGACATTAGAAAAGCTTTTAACTAGCTCATCTCATTAGCTCTAATCAGTACCAAAAGAAAGAATGTATAATAGTTCAAATAACTATGGGTATGAGCAGTACTTTTCTGATACTCTTGAGCATACTCAGAGTACTTTTCTAATACTCAGCGATATATCATCACAACTTCTGTTTGATGGTCTCATAGGACTAAGAATTGGAGATAACCTTCACTATTTTCCCATGTTCCTACTACATTTACACCAGATGGAATTGCTTGTTGAGAATCTGGGACAGTGACAATTAAACCAAACTGCTAGTAAAGCTTGACTTAACTTTTAACTGGTACCTAGATTTCCATCCATCTTCCTTTGCTCCTTGGTTTTCTTATTTCTAAAGCATGAACATTAGTTCTGCTCAGCAATCTGCAGATGATTAGTGAAGTGGAAATGGTAGTGGCTTAGAGAAGAAAAAAGTAATAATTTTATTTATCAAGCCATTAAAAATAAAATGCTCTTTTGTTTATTTCTGTGAGACTGAGAAAACAAGGGCCACTAAATTAGCATAAATATTCTTAGTTGTTAAAGATGCTTTATTATCAAGTCAGTGTTTCCCAAATTAGGTGTTCTCTGTTTAGTCAGGGAAGAGTATTGGAGTGATCCAACTGGTTGCCTGCAGAGCAACTGGTGGGAGAATGCTTTCTATTTACTTACAGAAAGTACATTTTCTGGGCTGGAGAGATAGTACAGGGTGTAGGCACTGGCCTTGCTTGCAGCGTGACCCCTGAACACTGTTGGGTATGGCCCAGAAGACTCACAGAGGAAGATTTCCAGATTTTCAATAGGTACTACAGGCTGTTTTTCTGCAAAAGGAGATCGGTAGACCAAATAAGTCTGAAATCCTCTAGCTTAGGCAAAGTGTAGTGACTTATGTTATTGATCTTTTTATGCATTGAGAATCTGAGGTAGGAGAAAACTACCCATATTTTAAATTCTGAGCCAGGTTGGACCTAAATTATCTGTGAGTTCTCCCCTGGGCTACATTTTTGTTAATATTGGTGTGATAATAAATATTACCTAAAAGCTTGGAGCCAATCCATCCCTTGAAGAGGCAAATTCAGTCTAATATTACAGTGCTTATTCATCTTGATCTCTCCAAGTTGATAATTGTTTGAGCATTTTTTTTCTCCTAGGATTTATCTACTTATCAATCTGGCTACAGAGAGATAAGAGTTAAATAGTCGAATACTATAGGTAACTCCATCTTATTTTTTATAAGTTTTTTGTTGTGGCTACTCTACTCAGATATAAGTAGATAGTGTATTGGTGATTAAAGATTGACACTAGAATTTGAGCACCTGATTCAGATATTGTCTCTGACACTGGATTAATTACATAATCCTTCAGAGTCATTTTCTCATTTTCCTTAGATAGCTGTGTGGAATATATATATATACATACATATATATATCAGTATATGACAACTGTTAATGCATAGTCCCACATAGCATGGCTTTAAAACACTAGGATTGTCATAATAATTAAGTTCCTATGATAGCTGAGAGCATTCATCTTATCTCTAAGTTCTTGTTTTTAAATATTCACTTTCTGAACATGCAACTTAATAAAATACAATGGCATTCTTCCACACTGACATTTCTTGGCAATGTGTGAATTATGTCTAAAACACGTGAGTTTTAAATCTTTCAAGATTTTTGTGAGTTTTTTATCGCCTCCCTTGGAAGTGCAGTGTTTCTTCAGAATTCTGATGCGCCTAATTCTTACAGTTAATCAGCTTGCAAAAGAGAGGATGTACCTTCCTTTCCAGAAAATGAGCAAGACTTTATCTCTGAGGGCTACACCTCTATCAGTCACTCTAGCAGCTCTTTCCCCGAACTTGCCTGGAAATGCAAACTCAACCACAGCGGTTTCAACGTGGCAACAACAACTTGGGATCAGTGTTCTTTCTCACTTCCTCCCCACTGACCCCCACCATGCTCAAACCATTCTTATGGCTTTGAAAAAACCTGGGTTGATTAAGGACAGGAAGTGAGTTTCCTGATAAATATTATCCAGGACTATCATGAACCCTTTTGTTGCTCTCGACCTTTTGCCTTTACTTTTGCCCTTCCTGCATGCAGCCAATATCCTCCTCTACTCATCAGGGACCTGAGTATTCTGCAAAGTGAACTATGAACTGACTCCATCCAACTTTCTCATTGTGGAGGGATGTTCACACCAGAGCTTAATGCATTTATTTAATAAACAACATTATTTTTTAATAATTTTTATTGTGATCAATGTGAATTACAAGTTTTTCATAGTAATATTTAAAATACATAGTTGCATTGAATTAGGGATTGTCCCACCACCAGTGTTGTCTTCCTTCCAACCCTGTTCCCAGCATCCCCCTCCTTTGCCCCCCAACTCTTAATATAACTGGTCCCCTCTGTGTATAACTTGTTGAAGATTGGGTATCAATTCTGTTGTTGTTGACTTTGAATTTGGTGTTTAAGTCTGATCATTTTTTATTTCAACTTAATATTCATACAACTGTTTGATTCTGGTACCATCCATTCCCCCCCCCCTCAATTTATGAGGTAGAACACAATGATTCAAGTTATGTGGTTTTGTTTGGAAAAAAGAAAAAGAAAAAAAGAAGATGAAAAAAGAAAAACCAAAATATAAAAAACAAAACCAACAAACAAAAAACTGGGAGGAGTCCATCTAGGAGATATAAATTTTGATTTAAGATGAAGGAAGGGAAAAAAGGGAAGAAAATCATAACAAAAAAGGCAAAAATAAATAAATAAACCAAAAAAAAAAACCACAAAAATCAACAACAACCAAATAGATAAAACACAAAAAAGAAGCAAAAATCAAAAAGACCAAAACCAGCAACTACAAAAAAAGCACCACAGCAACAAGTACAACAACCAAACAATAACCACATAGTAAATAAACTGTCAGAATCTGTGGGACACAGCAAAAGCAGTAATGAGGGGGAAACTCATAGCAATACAGGCCTATGCCAGGAAAGAGGGAAATGACTAACAACATATTTTTTTAGGGCATTTGAAGGGGACAGGACATATGAGAAGAAGGGAGTTCTTGAATTTTATTGGTTGAGGAACCATCTTTGCTTTCTTACTATCTTTACTGATGCCTCTTTTCAAGAAATATTTATCACAGCATATGCTTAATGACATGAACCAAGCTAGTTTCTCAAGCTAAAATTTAGTGAAAAATTTGGAACAGTTTATCAAATTGCATAAGATTTTTAAAAAGTCTTTTATAGTTGATGACAGTTTTGACAGCTAAAAAACATAAAAGGCTATGAAATCCCCCCACACGCCATATTTTTAAGCCTGGGTGGATGTGTTTAAAGCAGGGTAGCCACAAAGAATTAATAAACCAAGTCAGTCAGGAGAGAATCATGGAGTCAGTTGCTTCTCATATTGTGGTCCCTATCTTGTGCCAAACTAAACTGAAATCTCTTTATTAACCAACGAGGGTTAAGTGAAATCCACGTAGACTTTTACAAGTCAAAGAGCTTGGTGAAAAGAAAGAGGAAGTTGGGGGACCGACTTTGTTTTGAGTAAAAGCGGGGTGTGATCTAACAATAATCCTTTTGGGAAATATAAGAAAGAAAAATGAACAGTTTTTCAACAATAAAAATAGGAGTACATACAAAGTATTTAAGCTTGTATAATGACCATCCCCTCAAAATGAATGGAATAAAAGGGATTTTTCAGTGTAAGGTATAAGATACTTCTTTTTGGTGGAAAAAGATGTTTACATTAAAAACTCACTGATAGAGAGAAATGGACAGTGAAGAATTAGGAAAAGAAAAGCTTTTCTAGAGGCAGAGAGATTGTCTTGTATATAGCCAACCTCAGCTCAAAAATGATCCATATATGGTTTCTCTACAGTACCAGGGTCACATTGAGTGTGGCAAAAGAAAACAACTTTAAGAAAATTAAGAAAACTTTTCTAGATAGAAGCAATATCATTTACAAACTGAGAGCTAAGGCAATTGTGGCAGATTTGGAGAAATTGATGAATGTGTTTATCAGTTGAGGAAGACAAGTCATATAATCCCTGTGTGGTAAATGGCTTGAAACAGGCAGAATTCAATTAATAGCTATTGCCCCTTAATTTGTGTGTGTAATCCAAATTCAGAATTAACAGAAGGAAGCCCATATGCACTCTGAACTAATCACTGCTATTTTGTGTCACAGCCTCCCCATGTCAGCGTCACCCTTTTCCTCTACAATAGACTTTACCCTCTTCCCCCGCCTGCTTCTGAGTCTCTGCCAAGTGCAAATGATGGTGGTCAGCTCTCTTGATAGAATAACCAAATAAACAGTCTTTGCTTGTTCTCACGGGGGTGGTGGGTCTTTCTTCGTTCCCCTAGACGAGTAGAGATTCCTTGATATTCTACTTATTTTTTTCAACTCTTGGATTTTGTTTCCTTATCACACTAACGCATGGCATTTAGGTTTACAATCCACAAACACTGAGAAAACTGGACATGTTTGTGCTGAAAGGAGCGCTATTTTCTGTTAGATCAGAAACAGTAACTCAATTTCCAATTCTGCCATTTGCAATTCAGTTCCCAATTCTACCATCTATTAGATGACAGCCAACGAGTTCCTTGACTTATTTATTTATGTGATTATTTATTTTGGTTTTCGGGTCACACCCTGTGACACTCGAAGTTTCTCCTGGCTATGCACTCAGAAATTGTTCCTGGCTTGGGGGACCATATGAGACTCCCGGGGATTGAACCCAGGTCTGTCCTGGGTCAGCTGTATGCAAGACAAATGCTATACCACTATCACTCTGGCCTCTCCCTCGACTTTCTTATATTTCCTTACCACTTACTTAAAGGGACTAAGAAATTCTTTTTTTTTTTTTTTTTTTTTCTGGTTTTTGGGCCACACCCTGCGTTGCTCAGGGGTTACTCCTGGCTGTCTGCTCAGAAATAGCTCCTGGCAGGCACGGGGGACCATATGGGACGCCAGGATTTGAACCAACCACCTTAGGTCCTGAATCAGCTGCATGCAAGGCAAACACCGCTGTGCTATCTCTCCGGCCCCGGGACTAAGAAATTCTGCTGAAATACAGAAATCATAACTCATAATCTTCAAAGTTTGCATTAGTCATGCATCTCTAGGGACTGATATCTACCAAATTGCCTGCAATTACAAAAAATCTCTACTAGATGCAAAACGATGAAGAAGAGTAGAATCCGATAAGCCAAAAGATTTTCTATAGTTTTCTGACACAAAAATTCTATTTGAATTTACTCCTCTTTGATAAAAAAAAATCTCACAAAGTATTTTTAATCATAAAATAAAGCTGATCACCTTAAACATGGTTTTGTTTACAGTTATAGTTCACAACTGTAATTCATTGTATAAATTAATATGTATATTTTTTGGGCCCGGAGAGATAGCACAGCGGTGTTTGCCTTGCAAGCAGCCGATCCAGGACCTAAGGTGGTTGGTTCGAATCCCGGTGTCCCATATGGTCCCCCGTGCCTGCTGGGAGCTATTTCTGAGCAGACAGCCAGGAGTAACCCCTGAGCACCACCGGGTGTGGCCCAAAAATGAAATATATATATAGCCCTTGTATAGAATGGCATCTGAAATTGATCAATTTTACAGCAGTAACTTGAGCATACTTGCTTCTGCAACATTATGTAGCTAGTTAATACCTTATTAGTTAATACTAATGAGTTAGTTAATACCAGTTAGTTAATACTAACATATGTAGCTAGTTTATTATTTTATCAGGGTTGCTTTGCTGGATGTTTTCATATGGAATCTCAGAATGGATCTTTGAGAATGTCTTGATGTTGAAAACCAAAACCAGAAAACACTGTTATCTCTCACCTGCATTTCCACAAGGGAAAATGAGACCATGCAGTTTGTGGCAACTTGGATAGAATTGGAAGGTATGGTGTCAAAATAAGGGAGAGGGAGAAGAACAAGTGCCAGAGAGCTTCACTCATCTGTGGAATGCAGAGAAAGCAAGAGCATAGAGAGTATCAATGGTTAATAAACCCTGGAGCCTGGATTACAGACCTGAAAATACCAGCTTAAAGGGTGTGGTGGAAATGTTTGGAGGGAAGGATAAATGTGGACTAGAAGTAACACAGAGGCACATTGATGGAGTAACATATTGGTGGAGTATCTTGGACACTTATGGTAGTGGGATGAGTTAACTGTATACACCAAATCATACATATATTATGAATGGTTGTATCTGGTCCAAATATATTATAAAGCCTTGTTTTATAATCTATATTTTTGTTATATTTTTTTGCTTGTTTTGGGGCCACACCGGGCTGTGCTCAGGGGACTACTCCTGGCTCTATGCTCAGAAATCACTCCTGGCAGACATGGGAGACCATCTGGGATGCAAAGTGTCAAACCCAGGTCAATCCCATGGTGGCCACATGCAAGGTAAACACCCTACTGCTGTGCTATCACTCCGGCCCTTCTGTTATATTTTCTTAATATAACTCAGGGGTTACTCCTGACTTTGCCCTCAGAAATTACTCTTGACAGACTCGGGGAACCATATAGGATATGGAGATCAAACTCGGATCGACTGCATGTCGAGAGTAGGCAAACGCTCTACCCTCTGTGCTATCTTTGTTTCCAGTGATAAAAGTTTTTTTGTTTATTTTTTAAAGATTTATTGTAAAAAAAATTCTTCCAAAAGTGAGAGGCTCTTGTTCCTCTATGGACATGATAAAGTTAACATAAAATACATAAAAGGGCCAGGAGGCTCACTCAAAGGGCTAAAGCCCAGGTAGGTTTCTTAAGAACTACCAAGTGCCTGACTCCACTCTACCCCAATAAGAATTTACATATGACAGAATTTTTGCCTTTTAGGCAGTTATCTCAGAAGAAACAGATCAATAATCTAAGAACACATTGCCATTTAGCAGAGGAAAAGAAAAACTCTTTAGTTTTTTTTTTTTTTTTCTGTTCAGACAGTATTAAATTGTAGCTGCAAGTCTAGACTTTTTATTGACAACAAACCAGCCTGCTTCAGACAGACTCCTCTTGTCCACAGTCAGTTTCTAAAACTGGTCCTTGCAGATACATCAACATATTATTCTCCAGTGTGGACAATCATTCCATCCACAATCGACAAATCCATCTAACTTTCAACTTTACCAGTTGGCTTTTCCTTTGTCAACTAGGCAGGGTTGTTTTTATTTCATCAAGAGTGGCATCTTTTAATGGAGAAGCAGAGGTCAGTGTGCAAAGCTGATGATAATGCAAGGAAGCAAATACAGAACTGACACCAAAGTCTGCAGTGGTGATGTTTGGCAAGCAAACAGATGCATTTGGAAGTAAGGAGAGGGAACTCTCACATTCATGTTTCCAGTGCTCTGACCCTTAGTGAAGCTTCACCTGGAGATTCAGAATGAAAGCAGTCACAGGAGGTTCAACAGTCAGGTTACTCTATAAAATCACCTCATGGACCATATCTCCAACCCCAGGTAAATGAGTTAAAGCAGACTTGCTACATGAAATAATCCAGACCTTGGGGCCAGAGAGATAGCATAGAGGTAAGGCGTTTGCCTTTCATGCAGAAGGTCATTGGTTCAAATCCCGGCACCCCATATGGTCCCCCGAGCCTGATCTCTGAGCATGGAGCCAGTAGTGGCCCCTGAACGCTGCCAGGTGTGACCCAACCCCCCCACCCCCCAAAAAATCCAAACCAGACTGAGGATGAAATATGTTTAGTCTGGCAATCTTCAACCTCGTATGGAGTGCTAGCTGCCTGCCAGGTTTTTATTGAGTGGAAGGACCACTTCCACCACTTCCAGATGGGACAGTAAGGACAGAGTAAGGGCAGATAGCTCAGGCTATCCTGAGCCTGTCCCATCCAGGCTTACATCTAAGACAATTTCTGTTTTGGGGGTGAAACCAAGTTGTAAACAAACAGATACAAAGGAACCAGGGATGATCTTTGTTTTGGGTAAAATAAGATTGAACCCAACACTGTCAACAATCCCCTTCCTGCTAGCTCTAGTTTATTATTTCTTGATGCAGCAGAATGAAGGATGATAACAACCTTCACTACCAAACATCTCAACGGGTGGAGTTGAGAGCTCACTACAGCCTGGTCCCAGAAGTACAAAGGGTTTTGCCACCAGCACAGCACAGACTACTGGCAAGATCACCTTCTTTTGGGTGCTGTAGGTCAAAACCAGAGTTGTAAAACTCTTAGCTTTTTGTTTTTTAATATATAATTTTTATTTTGACCATATTGGTTTACATATCTTTCACAATAACATTTTAGGTACATATTAAATCAGGGGAATTCCCGTCACCAAATTTGTCCTCCCCCCTCCCTCTGTTCCCATCCTGCCTCCCATATCCCCCACCCTCACCCCCTGGGGCCGCCAGAACAGGTGGTCTCCTCTGTGTCCAGTTTACTACTTATTGATCATATACCTGTTTGGTCCTGGTATCCTCCCTTATTTCTCCTTCTATTTGAGAGGCAGAACTAGATAGTTCAAGTTATATGGTTTTGTTTAAAGAAAAGAACAACAAAAAAGTGGGGTAAAAATCAGATAAGCTGAAAATGGGGCTTATCTCAACCTCGGTTTGAGAGAGGACAGGAGAAAAGGAATTGAGGTACCACAACAATACAAGAAGAAATATCAAATAAAATATCCAGTGAGCAGTACAGCACAAAAAACAAGCACTACATAATAGTCTCGGTCTTGCAATAAGACCATGCCAGAGCACAAAAATAAAGAGAAAGATAAAATAACATTAGATGAAATTGGAGACATCAACTTCAATATCTACACTGAACACAGAAATAAAAAAAGATAGAATAAAAATAAAAATAAAAAATAAATAAAGAAGAAGAAAAAAAGAAAAAACAAAAAAGAGAAAAAAGAAAGAGAAAAAGAAAAAAAATATGGAAATTTTTTTCTCAGCATAGGCATAGTAAATGTTGGGGGCATTAGGGAGGGAATTCCCTCGACCTAGGATATACAAGGTTTCTCCCCCTTGAAGTATGCTGTCATGGGACTGTCCGTAGACTCCTTGTCTATTCATTTACTCTCCCTCGGTGCTATAGTGGTGTATGGATGACTTCTGCTTTGTTGTGGGGGATAAAATCAGCCCTCTGTATCTAGAGATCTTGATAGCTACACAGATCAAGAAATGACGCTTATGGTGAAGACTTTCTTTGTGGTTCTAGGAGCTCTGTTCCTTCCGTGTCGTTTTAATCCATCTTCTATAGTTGGTGGTCATGGTCTTTGCGTTGCTCCTAGGATGGAGTATGGGATAGACTAGAGTCTTTCGTTATGTTTCTAGAAGACTCGTTCAGGTCGCGATTGTCTCAGTCTGATCTCTGGAATTAAAGATTTTGTTTGTTGTTCAGATCCTAGGCCAGAGCCTAGGCTAGAGCTTTTTTAGTGGTCCCAGGATGGGTTCTGTCCAATCATGGTTGTATCCACCAGTCATCTGTAGATAGAGATCTTGGCTTTTGCACAGATCAAAGTGTGACTAGTCTTCTGATTTTGTCTTGTCGTTGGCTGGTAAGGTAGAACAACCTGTTCTTAGATCCAGTTGTTCCCATTTCCTCATTGTCAGTATATCATTTTCAAACTGGCACATGTTGTTGTCAGAGCAATATTAAGGCTTCCCCGGAGGTTTGGCTCCTGGGGCTGTTGTGGAGAACTGTGTTGTTTCTATGTCTGGGATTCAGGAGTCAAGGATGGACGGTCTGTGTCTAATTCTTTGGGGTCTACGTTGGGTCCACATGACATGTATTCAAGGTGGGAGATGTCCCTGTGTTGTAAAAAAGTAAGAGTTCTTATCCCTAGTAGATAAGAGCTTGATTTTATACCTGAGATTTCCCCCTTTTTTTAGTATGCCTTTGCAGGAGGAACCTCTCCTCTCTGTGGCTTGATACCGAATTTAGGGCCAAAAGAATCCCTACTGCAAGAACTCCACCCAAGACCTCCCTGTAGCAAATCTCTAAATCTCAAAAAGCCTGGGTGTGTGATAAAAAGGCCTCCTGGAGCCCACACCCCACAAGAAAACCTCAAAAGACAATGGGGAAGCCTATACTTCTCTTAATCTGTTTTTCCCCAAATGTAAGGTATCCTCCTCCACCACTTTGTTCCTTTTTTTCCTTTTCTCTCTCTTTTTTCTTTCATTATATTTATGCGAGCATACATATTATTATTTTTTGTCCTGTTTCAGTTTTCCTCTCTGTACCAGCAATATAATGTAGCACAACTTCCTCCTGCAAAGGCATACTAAAAAAGGGAAAATCTCAGATAACTCTTAGCTTTGTAATCAGTATAATAGTTGATACATTGAACGGTAAGAAATAGTTGATGGAGTCTCTTTTAAAGAAAATCTGTGAATAAGTCCATCAAACCTTTGTCAACATTTTGTCTAAAACCGGACTATGAATAATTTTGTAAATCACTATGGTTTAAATCATTGTTTTAGAGAAGCTGTTTTTTTTTTTTAATTTTTTGTTATTATTTACTGCACTTCTTCTTTCCCTCATTGATGTTGTGGGGCCCAGAAGTTGCACTCTCTCTGGGGTGCCGGCTGGGTCACACCAGTTTTGCACTCCAGGGGGTTGTGAAGCTCTTTCACATTTCACTGGGCTCGCACCCTCAGCCCAAACACTCAGATTATGGCGTGGCACTCACACATCATTCTAGTTGTGGTGCTCACAGGGGGTGGGGGAATGGGATGTTGCATCCCTCTTTTGTGGTGCTCCCCCAACTGTAGGTGGAGCCAGAAATTGCTTGTGGTTCCAGGGATCACAGACGGCCACTCTGCCAAGGCTGCACATGCAGAACATGAAGGATTTGAATTCAGGACCACATGCTTGCAGAACCAGATGCTCTAAATCCCCGTGAGATTCCTTCAGCCTCAAGACTTTTTCCATTTGTTTGGGCCACACCTGGTGGTGCTCAAGAGTTATTCCTGGCTCCACACTCAGCAATCACTCTTGGCAGGTTGGGGCCAAATGGGATGACAGGGATCAAACTGGGATCTATCCTGGATTGGCCGTAGGCAAGGCAAACGCCCTTCCATCACTGTGTGCTATCACTCCAGCCCCCTAAATAAAAAAATTTTAAAGCCCTCTGTCTACATTAATCATGACAAATAAAATCTTTTTGTGAACCTTTTATTATTTTCTCTATCCATTCAGATTTATGTTCTGCCCAATATTCTTGAGAAACTGACCATTTGACTTTAAGACAAAAAACAGTCTTTTATTCCTTAGCAAAAGCATGTGCTACGTATCTTGCATGCAACATTATTTTCCTCTGCAATTATTTCTCCCAGATTGTCTTATTTACATAATTGAGCATAAAATTTAACTACAATATCTTCTATTTCACAAAGATAAGCCTGAAGTGGAAAATTGTGAGCAGTCTCTCAGATACCAATATTTTGAAAGCAGGGTTTATGAATATACATCTTGCTTTTATGCTCTTATAATTTAACTTCCCAAGGTGGCAAAGATGCTGATTTACAAACCAAAATATAGACAGACATGAAGCTATAATAATATTGATATTGGTTAATCTTAGTAATGACTACATCGTTTTTCTCTTTTCTTAGAAATGATAGGCATCTTTAAGAATTGATCAAATTCTTTTTTTTTTTTTTTTTTTTTTTTTTGTTTTTTGGGCCACACCCGGTGACGCTCAGGGGTTACTCCTGGCTATGTGCTCAGAAGTCGCTCCTGGCTTGGGGGACCATATGGGACGCCGGAGGATCGAACCGCGGTCCGTCTCCTAGGCTAGCGCAGGTAAGGCAGGCACCTTACCTCGAGCGCCACCGCCCGGCCCCGAATTGATCAAATTCTAAAACAAAATTTTAAGGTACTAAAAATCTTGGAGACTACTTCAAATTTACATACTATAAAAATAAGTACTACTGAAGTAAATTTGTTCTGAAGAATGGTTTGATTTGATTAAACACAAATTTAGTTTTTATTATATTAAGCATCTGTGATATGCCTCTATTATAATAAGTTCACTTCTCAGAGCAGTTTTTTCTATTAAACTGATAATATTAGTTTAAGTTTCAAATTTATCTAAATTTTATGACCTTGAATTTTTAAAACACAGGTTAGTTTTTAATTACTTCTCACTCTTTCTCTCCTCCTCTCTTATTTTTTTTTTATCATGCTGGGGATTGAACCCAGAGTCTCAGATATGTCAGTATGTGCAATTCTAAGCCATGTCTCCAGCCATTAGGTTCACATCTTGTAAGTCTAAGAAATTTTGATTTCTTAATTCTAATTTCAGGACTACTTAATTTATATAAGGACTTGTTTTTGTTTTTAAATTTAAAAAAATTTAGGTCAGGGGCCGGAGAGATAGCATGGAGGTAGTGTGTTTGCCTTGCATGCAGAAGGACAATGGTTTGAATCATGGCATCCCATATGGTCCCCAAGCCTGCCAGGAGCAATTTCTGAGCATAGAGCCAGGAGTAGCCCCTGAGTGCAGCCGGGTGTGACCCAAAAAACCAAAAATCAAAAAAAAAATTTTAGGTCATACCTACCAGTACTCAGTGAATACTTCCAGCTTGCAGAACATGTCTGGCACTATTCAAGAGAAATGCAATGCCAGGAACCGAACTTGGGTCTTTTTCATGCAAAGTATATACTCCAGCTCTTTTGAGATATCTCCTACCAAAAGCTATATAAAGTTGAAACCAGTTAAAACACAAATCTTTAGAGAAATTTATAATATGATTTGTTAATGTGTTCTACATATTTGAAAATACTACACATACAAAGGATTATATCTTCAATTCTAAAATTTTATTACACTAGTTCCTTTTAAAATGTTGGCTTTTTTTGGGGGGGGGGAAGCATACCCGGTGATGTTCAGGGGTTACTCCTGGCTATTTACTTAGAAATTGCTCCTGGCTTGGGGGACCATTTGGGATGCTGGGGATCAAACTACGGTCCATCTGGTTTATCCTAGGTTAGCATGCACAAGTCAAAGGCCCTATTGCTTTTGCCACTGCTCTGGCCCCTAAAAAGTTGGCTTTTAGGGCTTTAGCAATAGCCCAGTGGTAGTGTGTTTGCTTTGCACATGGCCAACTTGGGTTTGATCTCTGGAATCCCATATGGTCCCCTGAGCTTGCCATGAGCAATTTCTGAGCAAAGAGCCAGGAGTAATCCTTGTGTACCACTGGGTGTGGCCCAACCCCCAGCCCCCAAAATATATTGGCTTTTATTTTTACCATAAAAATACATTTTAAACAAGATTATGCTTCTTAGCAGGCTGAGACAAACTACTTAACATGAAGTTTGAAATGTTCCCACCAAGTTTTGTGGAGGAGATCCTTGAAGATTTTTTCCCCTGTGCTACATACAGCTTTATGTGATCTATTGACTAACTTTTGAGCAAAGAGAAGAATCATAAAAGGTGTTTCCAAAACCTATTTAAGTAGATAAAATATTTAATCTGTTTTCAATTCACTTTATAAGCTCAGGTGATTACTTTGGGGACCCTTAAGCCCTGTGACAAGTGACAGCTGAAGTTTCAATGGTGATAGAGAGATTGGGAGGCAGGGTTGTAAACTGTGGTCAACAGCAGAGTGAAGAAGAAAAGTATTTCTAATGGGAACAGATGAAAAATTTTAGTAGGCTTTTAAACTTACTAAAGAAGGATGAAGGAAGATGAAAGTCAAGTGAAGGTGAGAGAGAGAGATTCTACATGAGAGCCAGATCAGAAATTTCCTCATTTCTCAAAGAACCCAATCTCAAAGGGAGATTGGGGGCATTGGAGGTGGGAATGTTGCACTGGTGAAGGGGGTTGTTCTTTTCTATAACTGAAATCCAACTACAAATATGTTTGTAATCATCGTGCTTAAATAAAGAAATTATTATGAAAAAACAAAGTTGGCCATTCCTGAACATACTAGATTGAATGAGAACCATCATGGTAAAGCATGGAGTGAGTGGGAAAAGTCAGTCAAAAGTGATAGTAATATTTGTGGGTGAAAGCATTTCTCCCCTTGAGTTATATTGAAGTTACAAGATATCTGGAAACAAAATCTGAATTAGAAATAGGATCTTTGCTGATGTAATAAAATTAAAGTGGAGTCACTAAGGTGAGCTCCAATCCAACAGGACTGGCGTCCTTATAAGAGGAAGAGAAATAAGAGATCAGAATGGAAAAGTTGGGCATGTGACAACAGCAGTTAAGAGGACAGAAGACAGGCAGAAATGGAAGTGATGCAGCAATGAGCCAGTGAATGCCATAGAGACAAGGAAAAAACTTTGCCTAGAACCTCCAGAAGGACCATGGCCTGCTGACAATTTGATGTCAGATTTCAAACTTCCAGAACCATCAGACAACAAACTCCTCCTGTACTATGTCACCTGTTTGTGGTATTTTATTAGGGCAGCTGTTGGTTACCCTTGAAGATTAGGTAATCAAATTAGACATAAGATCTTCAAGATGACAGCAAATATAATACTCCTAGGATCACTATTTTACTGCTCCTTACACAATTCCAGTTCGAAGACTCCTCACTCATTCAGTTCTCTGTTGAAGAACTGAAGGAACTTTCTACAGAATCTCCATAAAAGAAATTAGAGAAAACAGGAGAGCCTTTGAGAAGAGCCAGAGAAAGTAAGTGCCCTAATGAATCATGGTACCTCCTTAGCATGCTACCACAGACAAATGTCCAGAGTTGGAACAAGTATTGTGGACTCCTGAATCTGTAGGTCTCAACAAAGGAAGCCTGCAGGTGACAGTTGATCTTGGGATGACCTGCACTCCCTTGGAGACAGAAAACTAGAAAGCAAACAGGAAAAAAAAAAAAAAAACAGTTTCAGCTTTAGGAAGGAGAGGCTCCATCGGAAAAGATAACTGGAGGTGGTTGCAGGGTGGTTAAGGAAGAAGAGGCAGAGATGGAGCTGCTATCTATTTGATGGAGGTTTAGTCTTGCAGATGAAACAAAGGGACCTTTGCATATCTGTTGCACAACAATATTACCTATGCTTAAACTACTGAAGTGCACACTTGAAATGCTTAAGATGGTAAAGTGGTTTTATTTTTCCTTCACAAAAAAATAGAGAGATTTCTGCTGTGGATTGAGGGTCTATTGAAAAACAGAAAGAAAGCATTATAAGCATAATGTCAGATCAATAAGCATATACAAAGAAAAAAGATTAAGCAGAAAATAAGTAGAAAGTAGTGGGTATTTTGGTGTGTGTGTGTGTGTGTGTGTGTGTGTGTGTGTGTGTGTGTGTAAGAAAATTAGTCAGGGAGTTGTGTTTTTATTGTTGTTTTTCTGAGATCATCTTAGTTAAAGACGCATAGTATATATTCCATGGCTGACAGAGGTGGAAAGTAGGTCAAACCTGGAGTTTTTGAGAAGCGTAGGTAAAGTTTGGTGGGTATTTTGGCTCCAGTCATCAGGAGGGTCAAAGAATGGATGCATTTAATCACTTAGGAAACATGGCTATGAACTAGAGAGTTTGTGTTTGGCCCTGCCTTGGGAAGTTATCCACAATTTCATCTGAGTCACCTAAGGAAGGGTGGTGCCTCTGCAGTAAATCTTTTTCTGGAACACAGGGGTTGGGGAGTGGAGGGAGGGGAGCTGGCATCTTATATCCTTTGCTCTTTTCCAGGATTTCAACACAGGATTCAGGTAAAATCTAATATTGTCACCACCCCTTACAATCGCTCTTCCTCTTTCCCCCAGTTGTCTCCCTGACATGTTTTGAGTTGTGACTGTTTGAAGACATACTCTGCCAAAGTCAATTAGACCATCCGCATTCTTCGGGGCTCAGCACATGTGAGGTATTGTTTTCATGTTCCTGGCACTGGGCTGAAGACATGACAGGCCTTCTGTCACACTGTCCTTACATGATCTGGTTCTGTGGGTGGTGGGATCATTTTACAGGTGAAGAAGCTGAGACACAGGGAGAGAAAATAGCATGATAAATGTCATATTGCTAACATCCTATAACTGATGTCATTGTTTTTTTTTAAGGTGTTGGTTCACATGACCCCCTTTTTGGTATCCGGAAACAACTGACATATATTATCTCTATTCTGAAAATGTAAAGACCCAAGTTCAGGTGCCAGCAAGTTCCAGTGCAGCTTGCAGGGGACGACCCTGCCTTGCCCTTCATCCCAGCAATTACAGGTAATCCTTGGCATTACCAGTTGTATAGATACTTTATTGTCTGTTTCCTTTGCCATTTGGCATCTTCCCTTTGTGTCTTTCAGTGACCAAAAGCTTCAGTTTTATCGGCGCCCATCATTGGAGTCAGATTATTCACCCAATTTGAGCCTGACCTCATTTTAACTCTATGCCATCCATAAGATCTTGTTCACAAAATCGGGTATTGAGGAGTAAGGCTTAAATAGGTCTTTTGAGAGACATATTTCAACCTATAATAACCAGTAAGTGGTGTAGCCAAGGTTCTAAACCACTCTGAGTTCTGGAAGGAGAAGTCCCTTTCCATTGAAAATGTACAAGAGGGCAGGTAAAGCACTTGCCTTGCACAGGGCTGACCCTGTTCGATTTTCAGGATCACATATGGTCCCCTGAGCACTTTCAGGAGTATATTCCTGAGAGCAGTCCCAGAAGTAGCCCTTGAGCATCACCAGGTATGGCCCCCAAACAATGCAATAAAAAATCCCAGTGGGAATGTTACAACAATATTAATTGTTTTTTTCTTTTTCAGAAGGAGGGGTTTGAACCATCCCTGGGGTGCTCAGAAGTTACTCCTGGCAGGCTTAGGGAACCATATGGGATGCTGTGGCTCAAACCTGGGACAGCTGCATGCAAGGCAAACACCCTTCCCACTGTGCTATATTGCTCTGGCCCCAGGATATTTAGTTTTAAATTTAATCCTTTTTAAATGTTCATTTTTATTTTTTTTATCATGTACATAAAACACATGAGACATATATTTAAGGCAAACTCACAAATTATAAAGTGATAAGAGTATGAAAAAATAAAATAAAATCGAAGCTGTTATACGTTCTATGCTTTTTCTTCCTACCATGATAAAAAAATAATTGTCCCTGGCCTGTTGTTTTTTTTTTTTACTTTTTTTTTTTTTGGTTTTTGGGCCACACCCGGCGATGCTCAGGGGTTATTCCTGGCTGTCTGCTCAGAAATAGCTCCTGGCAGGCAGGGGGGACCCTATGGGACACCGGGATTTGAACCAACCACCTTTGGTCCTGGATGGGCTGCTTGCAAGGCAAACGCCGCTGTGCTATCTCTCCGGGCCCTTTACTTTCTATTTTTAACAAATGTCTTAGTATAAGAACACTCCAGTGTTTGGCATCTATAGTGAAGTATTCTAAATCACATTCCCTTCCAAGCCTAACTATCAGTGTTTAGTCCAAAAAGGATTTAGTTGGAAAAGCAAACACCAGGCTTCTACCAGGGGACAGGCAGCTGACAAGTGTCTGCATTATTATATTTATTTATTTTTTACCCCTCCCTATTATTATATTTATTACTTGTGTTTATTACTTGCCTGCTCGTATCTTTATTACTTCATGAACCTATATATTTGTCGATTTTCTTTTAACACTTCTGTTAGAGAGACAGAGCCTATATTTAATGTAATTTGGTTTTGAAGACAATATTCACTTTTGCAATAATTTGCTGTCAAGATATATGAACTAGAGTTTCTGGATCTGTCTCCCCTTCATATCCTCTAGCTCTTGAAGCATACTATTGTTTAGTTCAAGTTAAAAACATTTTTAATTTCATGTGATTACAAAGTTATTCATGATCGATGGGGCCAGGGTGATAGAACAATGGTAGGATGTTTGTCTTACACACTGCAAACCTGGGACAAATCCTGGGCATCTCACATGGTCTCCTGAGCCTGCCATGAGTGATTTCTGAGTGCAGAGCCAGGAGTAACCCCTGAGCGCTGCTGGGTATGGCCCCCAATCAAACAAACAAACAACAACAAAGTTATTCATGATTGAGTCCCAATTTCTTCAATGGTTACTAGGCTCTATCGATGTCCTCGGTTTCCCTTTCACCTCCTAGTCTGCCAAAGTGACCTTTTTTCTTTTTCAATTTCCCCCCTATTATAAACGATGGTTTACAATACTGTAAATCATGCATATTTCCTTATCTCTCCATTCAGCACCCAGTCTTTGAATAAAGTGACAACTGTCCTCCTGTCATAGTGGCCCTGACATACTCCCCCCCTCCCATGGAAAGCTTCCCACTAAAGACCAGCTCTTCTACTCTTCATATATGTTGCTTTCAACATTGCTATTCTCCTACTATGTTTCTTTATATCCTGCATATATGTGAGATCATTCTGTGTCTGTCCCTCTCTGATTCATCTCCTTCAGCATGATACTCTCCAGATTCATCCATGTAGCAGCAAATTGCATGCCTGTATCTTTTCTTATGGCTGAGTAGTATTCCATTGAATATATACACCATGGCTTCTTTATGTAGTTATCTGTTCTTAGGTATATTAATTTTTTTTAATAAGGCACCACTGTTGTAGAGGCCTTTGGATTGGCCCTCATATTGTCTTCTAATTAGATGTCTCCCAATTAGTTCCTTTGGTTCACATGTTAAAAAATGCTTTCCCAGCACCACCGGTAGAGTAAATGAACCTGAATGGAGTCTATAGTTAATCCTGTGACAATATACCCCAAGGATGGGGAAACCCCATAACGCTTAGGCCAAGTGAATCCCTTTTCGAATGACCCCAATATTTACTGTGCCAGTGCAGGAGGGAAAAAAAAGGCAAAAAGCACAAAACATTTTTTATCATTTATCTATTATTTTTTATTCTTCATTTATTATTATTATTATTTTTTTATTTTTATTTACCTATCTACTTTTTTGTTGATTTCTTTGTTTTGGTGTGGTTATTGAAGTTGTTGTCCCCATTTATATTTATATTGTTTTTTTTTTCTTCTTTTCTTTTCTTTCTTTAGGTGCTCCGCCATGTTTTTTAACTCAAGACCATGGCTTTTTTTGTGGTGCCTATCATTATCACTGGAGTGCTCACTGGATATTTGACAATTTTTTTTGTACTGTGGGGATGTTTCACCTTATTTTTCTCCTTCATCTCTCAAACAGACGATGAGAGCCTCTAGAAGGATTTTGCCCATTTTCAGCATATTAGACTTTTACCCCAGTTTACTACTTTTCTCTTCTTCAAATAAAACAACTTAACTTGAACTATGTAGTCCTACCTCCCAGTTAGAGGGGGAAATAAGGGAGGCACCAAGACCAAGACTTCTAAGTAGTAAGCTAGGTACAGAGGGGACCACATATTCTTGCAGCCCCGGGGGTGAGGGAGGAGGATATGGGAGGTAGGACGAACCAGGAGGGGTAGGGAGGACAAATCGTTGATGGGAACCCCCCTGATCTTATGTAAATATGTACCCATAATATTATTGTCAACAATATGTAAACTACTACGATCAAAATAAAAATTATATTAAAAAATGCTTTCCCATTGCCTCCTCATCTGGCTTTTCTCCCTCCCTTTGGGGGTGGGCTTTGTTTGTCCCAATAAAAGCTACTCAGGAGATCTGGATGAGGGCTGCCACCTTGGCTCATGGTTCCATGTGGCAGAGCAACTGGCTTGTGGGTGAACAGATTGTAGTGTGAGTTTCTGGCCTGCTCTTCCTTCCCAACTGTGTGTGTGTGTTATTTCCTGCATCAAAATTACTGCTGGACCTGCATCTCTTGTCCTACCTGGACTAGGGGTATAGGAATCCCTCTCCCTCTCTGGGGATTGTGGAACACACAACCCACCATCTCACACACCACCATCTACAAAGTTATTCTTATCTGAGTTTTAGGTCTACTATGTTCCAGCACAGGTGCCCAAATAAGTGCCAGATTCCCTTTACCAGTGCCTTCTGGCTCCCTCCCTGCCAACCTCTACCTCGTTTCATCCTTTAAGCCTGTTTCCGGGACAAGAACGTTTTTAAATTTGGTTGTTCCAGAAACAATGGGAAGTAAATGGGCTTCAGGTGCATCACTGACATAGAGGAGTGAACTGACTATATATCTAAAGCACAGTGTCAACAAAACTGAAGCAAGAGATCCAGGACACATACAATTTTATTTATTTAATTAATTAATTAATTTATTTATTTTGCTTCTTCAGACATCACCATGGAAAAACAAAGTTTATTTCTTATTTTTTATTATTTTAATTTTTTTTTTTTTTTGGTTTTTGAGCCACACCCATTGATGCTCAGGGATTACTCCTGGCTATGCCTTCAGAAATTGCTCCTGGCTCTGGGGACTATATGGGACATCAGGGGATTGAACCGAGATCCATCCTAGGCTAGTGCAGGCAAGGCAGACACCTTACCGCTTGTACCATAGCTTCAGCCCCAAGGTTTATTTTTTTAAATAATATTTTATTTAAGCATTATTATATAAACATGTTTACAGTTAGGTTTTATTTATAGAAAAGAAGACCCCCTTTACCAGTGCAACATTCCCACCACCAATCTCCCCCATTTTCCTCCTTCCCCACCCCTGCCTGTATTTGAGACAGGCATTCTATTGCTCTTACTCACTACCATTGTCATGACAACTGTTGGTGTAGTTATTTCTCTAACTGCACTCACTACTCTTTGTGCTAAGCTTCATATTATGGACTGGTCTTTCCAGCTCTCATCTCTATTGTCTCTGGGTGTTATTACAATAATGTTTTTTCTTTTTCTCTTTTCTTTTCTTTTCTTTTCTTTTCTTTTCTTTTCTTTTCTTTTCTTTTCTTTTCTTTTCTTTCTTTTTGTTCTTGTTTTTGTTTTTGGGTCACACCCGGCAGCGCACAGGGGTTACTTCTGGCTCTATGCTCAGAAATCGCTCCTGGCAGGCTCAGGGGACCATATGGGATTCCGGGATTCAAACCACCGACCTTCTGCATGCAAGGCAAATACCTTACCTCCATGCTATCTCTCCGGTCCCTCTTTTATTTTTCTTAAATCTCACAGATGAGTGAGACTATTCTTTAAAACACATACATTTTATTGTTCAGTTTATTTATTTGGCCACACCTGTTAGCAGCAGGGGTGGGGTGTTACTCCTGGCTCTACACTCAGAAACTACTCCTGGCAGGCTCAGGGGACCATATGAGGTGCCAGGGATTGAACTCAGATTGGCAGCGTGCAAGGCAAACACCCACTTGCTGTGCTATACCGCTCTGGCCCACACATACAATTTTTGAGGAATTATTTGGCAATCCTTAAGGATAGAGTAAATTAAGCAAATCTTACAGCAATTTTTTTTCAGGAGGGAACAGAGTGGGGGGTAGTTTTGTTACTGGATAGTTTAAATAAGCTCTTAGAACATTTGACAAGGTCTGTTGATGGTGGAGGGGCTGTTCTCTCCTTCTGAGTTATTCGAGCTCCCCTGAGGCCTCTGTATATTTTGGTAATAATTTATCCCACCTGTGACTGTCAGTTCCTTTCCACTGGCCTCCACTTGTGACAGTCTGGCTCATGTTTCCATAGAAAGCTCTCAGTCAGTTATTAATAACAGCCCTGTACTCACTCACGCAGGAGCATCTGGTGTTTTTCACAAAAGAGAAAGATCATCTCCTTGACTTTGAACTTCACTAGCTGAGCTTCTGACTAGTAAGTTTGGTTTGTAAAACCTGGGACATTTTTCAGTGTTGCTAGAATATGATTCTTGTTTCTGGTAGAGGGAGAAAAAAATAGCTAACACTTGGCCTCCCAAAATCTGTTTCCCCTCCTTGTATTTCAACATCCTTCTAGTGTTTATGACCCCGATTATAAAATAGAGTAATAAATTAAGAGTCTAATCATTTCATTTCCTTTTGGCTAACCAAAAGCATGAAGAGATTAGTAATATCTACATTACGTGACCAAGCCTGCAGCTCTGTCTGATATTATTGAATGCAGGTTTCTTCTTCATCTGGGTAGTTTAGAGAAAACAATGAGAAATCTCACATATGGAAACTATCTATGATGTAGTGTTGAACTTCATCCTTTTTTCCATGTTTGAGATTTCTATCAGAGAGTGCAACTGTCTTGTTCTTTGAATTCATTGCTACCTTGGTGTTGTTTGTGTGTGTGTGTGTGTGTGTGTGTGTGTGTGTGTGTGTGTGGTCAAAGGCTTTGTCTTTGCAGACTTCTTTATAATGGTTGTTTCTAAGGGTCCTGCAAACTAGGTCACTCTATTGTCTGTGTGGAAAAGTAGGACCTTGACTCCCAGAAAGGCTAGTGCTTTGTTCATTACTCCTTAGTGGTGATGAAATAGGATACTCCAATCCTTCTCCAGAATCACAGACTAATTTACTTTCTGCTTTGGCTGTATATGCTAGAGTCCATTGACCATTAATTCAGACTTCTTAATAAAGTGTGTAAGAGAGGTGTTACAATGAATTGAAAGGATGCTGATGATATGGAGCCCAAGCTTAAATTCCTAACAAGATGGATAAATAAGCAAGTGCTCAAACTCTCTGAATCTCAGTTCTTACCATGTGCAAAACATGATGGCCAGCAAGCAAGGGGTCAATGAGTTCTTACTATAGCAGCAGAAAGAAGAAATCTCATAAAAAATAGCTCTGAATAAATCCAGAAAGGGCTATGGTCAAATTTTAAAAAATGTTATAGATATGCCTAAAGGTTCTCATACCTAAATCTTATTCACTGAATATAGTCATTTTTTGGTCAGACTCCTCCTGGAAGGTTGTTCATTGTTGGGTTTTTAGGGCTCCTCCTTGGATATTCTAATAATGAATTTATGTGGCCTATAAGAATAGTAACTTCTCAGTTACTGTTCAGTATCTTCTCAGTCTCCCATCTATTTTTTTCGCTTTTTTTTTTTTTTTTGGTGTTTGGGTCACACCTGGCAGTGCTCAGGGGTTACTCCTGACTCTACACTCAGAAATCACTCTTAGCAGGCTTGGGGGACCACATGGGATGCCGGGATTCAAACCACCATCCATCCTGGATGGGCTGCGTGCAAGGTAAACACACTACTCTGGCCCCCATGTATATTTTTAAAACTAAGTCCTGGAAATATGATTCTGCCTTCAGAGAATTTCATTTAATACTTAAAACCCTGTTTGCTAACCCAGCTGCAATTAGCTCAACAAAATATTGACTGAATAACATTTAGCTTGTCTCAAAAATCAAATCCATACTTAAAGTTTAAAGGATAGATATTTGCTACCTGTGAATTGATGCAAGAAGCACATATGTTGCAGACCTACAAGAAAGTTTAGGTTTTCCTAAGTGCTTTTCAGAACAAAAAGAGACTTAGAACTTCTCCATGCTTCTCTGCTCCAAACTCAACCTCAAGGGAGTCACTGGCTTGGATATCTGTGTTCTGAGGATAAAAACAAAAGCCTGGAAATAATCTCACTCACACTCCTGCTCCTTCAACCGTGCAAAGGCTAGGTTGGATGGCACAGCTCTGGGGTTTTCTGTTGAAGTCTTGCAGTACTGGTCTCCAGACATGATTATGGGAAATTCCTCTGACCATATGAATGCATTCCACCCGGGATTTGTAAAGTCTGGAGAATTCAACACGGGGAAGGATGCTAACATTTTTTTATTATTTGGGTTGCTGACTATTTCTTCATGGTATGCTCCTGATCAAGTAATTTGTCTTAAGGACAATGCATGGTCTCCTGTAGAATGTAAAAATGTGGCAGTGGGAAGTTTCTGTTTTCAGGGGTTTTGATAGTGGAGTATTAAGATTTGTTTACTCATGTGAAGAAAAAAAATGTATTTTAGGACCACAGTATCTATTGATCTGAGCTATGGACAGAAATGGCCTGGAAAGATACAAACCAAAGAGATTGACATAGAAAAAAAATGGAAGGTAGAACCAAAAAGTTGATACAGAAGTGGTTGATATGCGGCCTGAGCGAGATAGCACAGTGGGTAGGTTGTTTGCCTTATAATCGACTGACTGGAGTTCGATCCTTGGCATCTCATATGCTTCCGTGAGCCTGCCAGGAGTTATTTCTCAATGCAGAGCCAGTGAGTGAGTGAGTGAGTGGCCCAAAATACAAAAAATAAGTGGTTGACACAGAACCCCTGGGATCTGAAGATGATCAAGTGATCAAGTCAACCCCTATCCCCCACACACACATACAAAGAGAGAAACCAGGCAAGTCTGCTGCTCTGATGTATATGTGCCTACCTTGTCTGTCTTACCATTGTTCTCTTTGAAATCCATCTCTTTTTGACTCATACGTCTGAGTGCTCATCTTTCTTTGCTATAGTAGATCAGCAGGGAATTGGTTATCATCCTGAATCTGCTATGTCATCGTACTAGCCCCATTTTATGAAATATCAGAGATCAGGCTGGTCTCATCTTTTTACCCATCCCTGGTTCTGCAGTGGCTAAGGTGAGAGCTTTGGAGCCAAGCATATCTCCATGGAAATTTACCTCTTTGTGTGTGATCTTGTGTCGCTCTTTGTGTGTGATCTTGACTAGTTGACTTAACCCACTCTGAGCTTCCATCGCTTCATCTGAAGAAACAGGGTTAACTTCATACATTTTTATGAAATTAAAATCAAAGTGTGTGCAGGCTCTTCTCAACTGTAGTTGCGAATAAAATCTTTTCAAATGCTCCAGATGAGGTGGCTGGTGGGGTTAAGTGTCTTATTCACTATCTGCAGAACTGATAATAGCCAGAATCAGGCTCTCAAGTCAATTGCCTCCAGCTGTCAACCTAAGAAAAAGACATTTTTTTATAATTGTTATTTTAATAGTCAACGTTTATACTCTACAATAACTCCTACTTTGCTTGCAATTATTAAGCAACTATTAATAAACTAATTCATGTCAGATACCACCAGGTTACTGGGATCCAGGAAGCATAAGATAAACCTCTTTTTCTAGGAGTATAGCAACATGCAAACAAACAGCCATAATAAAGTATGAATATTGCAGTCAATTTCTAATATGAGATTAAGCCTTAGGAAAGTTTTATCACAGAGGGAAATATCAAAACTCATGGAATAAATATGAGCTCCACAGTTTTGAGGAAAGAGATCTTGAGAAGATTATTACAGAGTATACCATCTACAAATTGGCATTCAGACTAGAATGAATAATAATACAAGTCACCATTTTCTTTTATTAAATAAAATAGTTAATGAAAGGTTTTATTTTATTAAATGTCTCTTTTTAAATTAAATGTTTACTTTTATTTTATTAAATGTTTACTTGAAATATATGGCCTCTTGTTTAATTTTCATAGTCTCCTAAGGGGTAGTTACCATTATCGTTATTATTCCTTTTTTTTTTTTAAATAATTGAAGGGCCATATGTAGTGGTTCTCAGGACACGCTCCTAGCTCTGTGCTTAGGGATCACTCCTAGCAGTATTCTGGGTACCCTGTGCTATTCAAGAATGGGTTCTGGGAAGACTACATGCAAGGCAAGTGTGCCCTACTAAGTACACTATCTTTCTGACTCCTAAAATTCCTATTTCATAATGTACCAAGGAACCAGAAGTTAACCTAACTTGTTCAGAGTAAGTAGATTTAGTTAAACTTCACTCTGATTTCAGACCCATTCCTCAACCACCGTGTGCTTGAAAACACTCTTGTTTTCTGTTCAGCAAGTGTCATGGAAGTCAAGTTGAGTAATTATCCAACAGAAGGTGATCAGTGAGGGGCCAGACTCATACTCCGGAGTATGAGGCATTTGCCTTGCTGCAGCTGACCCTGACTGGATACCCAATATCACCATATGATCCCCTCAGAACTTCTAGGAGTTATTCCTGAGAGCAGAGCCAGGAGTAGCCATTAGCATTGTTGGGTGTGGCTTCCCATCCAAAAATAGAAGAAAAGAGATAATAATCTCTGGATAATAAATCACATATAAGTCATACATTTTTGTATAATTTTTATGAACATACTTATAAAATAAAGGTGAAAGTATATTACCAAAAGAAGCCAAGCCATAAAATTCAGTCACAACTGACAATTCCTTATCTGATAAAGTAATGGTTATTTCAACCACAAAATAACTGAAATACTTAGATTATACTGAGATGATGATAAAATATTTAAATGTTATTGGAACCAGGGCCGTAGAGATAGCATGGTGGTAAGGCATTTACCTTGCATGCAGAAGGATGGTGGTTCAAATCCCAGCATCCCATATGGTCTCCTGAGCCTGCCAGGAGTGATTTCTGAGCATAGAGCCAGGAGTAACCCCTGAGCACTGCTGGGTGCGACCCAAAAACCCAAATATATTGGAACCATAAACAATGTCTTTCCCATTGGATTTCTCTCCCTATTGCTTCCTTCTCTCCAGAAGGCACTAAGAATAAACTTTCATGGAATGGTGCTCTGAAACTAGAATAAATATGCTCTTATCTATATTGTAAAACTTTCCTTCTTTTCTCTTAATTTGATAAAAGTTCAAAAGTTTAATTCAAATTGATCTGAATTGTTAGATGGTTAAAGAGTGACATCATAAAAACTGAACAGTAGGCCATCATCTTGAGGGAAATTGAGCTTTGTTATATTTTCTGTCCTTTATCCTGCCTCAAAATGTATGCTTCTACTCTAAAATGTTTACACTTTTGCTTTGTATAAACAGTTTTTCAAATCCACTCTGATTCTTGGATCCATAAGCATATACAAGAGCATATAAAAGAGCATAATCACAGAGAGTAAAAGCTAGTAATAGAGAAAAGCTACTTTCAACCAACCTCATTGATAGTGAGTTATTAGTGGTAATCTGTGAATGTCCCATCTGCAAAACTGCAATGACCTGCATTGGGTCACTGTAAATATGCCAAATTCAGTATTCTCACATCGAGAGGGCAGCTTGTAGGACCATTTACCCCATTGTTCAACCAGCAGTTCACATATATGGAAAGGAGACTGAATCAAAAGTGACAGGTCACTGTTAATAATGATGGGTGGTGGGGCCAGTGCAATGTTACAGCAAATAGAATGTTTGCCTTGCATGTGTCCAACCCCAGATCAATTGCGAGCAGTCCATACAAGCCCTGAGCACTGCAAGGAATAATTCCTGAGTGCAGAGCCAGAAATAATCCCTGAGAGTTGCTGGATATGGCCCAAAACAAAACAGAAAAGAATGACAGGTGGATATTTCTGTTTAAGTGCAGTCAATTTTGAATACAATTTTTTTTTCAAAAGTTGCTTGTATTTGGATAGCATAAATAAATTCAGGTAGTTGAAAAAGGGTGGTATGTGTAGAATGAAGTCATGGGGTAGTAGTGTCCTGTACCAGAAGGAAATACTGAATGGCTTTACTGAGTTACTCCTGCTCCCCAAGGTGAATAATCATGACCGTCTACATCCTAGCCCTCCATCAAATTATTATTTTTATGCACATGACCTATCTAATAAAAATGAATAGATTGTATAATTGTCTCATTTTCAGTGTGAGTCTCAAGGGAACGTGGGTCAGTATTTTCTTGACCATTTGTTACAGATTGAGCAGTATTAGCAAATTCTTGTTAGAAAGGAAAATATTTTTTGAAATGTGATTCATGCATTTAAGGTTAAACCTTGAATCCAATAAAAAGTGTTTTTCTTTTGATTGAAAAAAACTTTAAAAAAATATGTTATGTTCTTTGTCTTCCAGGAATCCACACCTAATGAGGGAAATAGCAGAGGTTGTGAGAAGTTGAGAAAAGGGTGTTGACTTCGGACTAGCAATGATTTTCTAAAACAGAGAAGATTTTATCTGTTTTATTTTCTATTTGCCAAAGGTCAGTCTTTGGAGAATACTATTTTTCTTTGAAGGGGAAGGATATTGGGTCACACATGAAACTACTTAGAGGCTACTCTATGTCTAAATGAAATCTAAAGTATTTTTAATCAAAATTTTAGATAGTAAATGGAATCACTAGTCCTATTTGATAAGTAGGAAAGCCAAAGAAAGAATAAAATTCACTATTAAAAAAAAACAATTAGGGCCCGGAGAGATAGCACAGCGGTGTTTGCCTTGCAAGCAGCCGATCCAGGACCAAAGGTGGTTGGTTCAAATCCCGGTGTCCCATATGGTCCCCTGTGCCTGCCAGGAGCTATTTCTGAGCAGACAGCCAGGAGTAACCCCTGAGCACCGCTGGGTGTGGCCCAAAAACCAAAAAAAAAAAAAAAAAAAAAAAAACTACTCTTGGATCTAAGTGCTTAGGGATTACTCTTAGTGTTTGGGCGTCATATACAGTGTTCAGTATTGAACCAGGGCTGGATGTATAAAAGCCATGTGCCATTCCCTTGTACTATGGGTGTGGTCCAGGAAATAGCTTTATTTTATGGATCCAAGAATCAGAGTGGATTTGAGAAACTTTATACAAAGTAAAAGTAATAATTTTAGAGGCAGTTTGATGGCATGAACATGCAGTTTGATGGCAAAATAAAGAACAGAAAATATAACGAAGCTCAATTCCCCTCAAGATGATGGCCTACTGTCCAGCTTTTGTGATGTCATTCTTTAACCATCTAACAACTCAGATCAATTTGAATTAAATTATTTGGACTTTTATAGAATTAAGAGAAAAGAAGGAAAGTTTTAAAACATAGATAAGAGCATATTTATTCTAGTTTCAGAGTACATTTCATGAAAGTTTATTCTTAGTGCCTTCTTGAGAGAAGGAAGCGAAAAGTAGAGAAATCCAAATGGGAAAGACATTGTAGTTCCAATAATATTTAAATATTTTATCATCATCTCAGTATAATCTAAGTGTTTCAGTTATTTTGTGGTTAAAATAACCAGTACTTTATCAGATAAATAATCTTCAGTCTGTGACCAAATTTTATGGCTTTGCTTTTTTTGGTAATAAGCTTTCATCTTTTTTATAAGTATAATCATAAAAGTGATACAAAAATTTATGACTTAAGAACTTACAGAAGACAGGTTTTCTCATGAGTATGGTCTCTGTAGACAGAAAAGTTTAGTTTATTGACATAAAATATATGCTGCAAATCTATTAAAATGCTTTTTAGGAATTTTCATTTGAGTGATCTTCAACATGTAATGTTGTGCAAGTTTAATATATTCAATGCATTTATTTGATACATTTATCTTACAGAATTATTGCCATAGTAGCATTAGCTAGCAACTGCGATCCTATTAATATTATTTTTCCATCTAGTGTTGGGACTATTAAAACCAAATCTTTTAGCAAGCACAATGTTTATAATTTACCATTGTACAATGCAGTAGGCCTTTATGACTTACTTACCTACCAGTGTCAAGTATGTGCTCTTAAATTGCATCTCTTCCTTCCTCCTACCCCCAAAGTAATGAGCATTTTAAATACATGGTGAATGTCTGCCCCACTAAGAAGATTCCATCATTTAAGTTACTTTTCTGTGAAAGGTTCTAGTTTTAGCTGTGCAATTCTGTGAAAAGTTGAAATGAAGATATCATATTTTTCAACTATTATTCATTACTTCCTTTCTGACCTCTTTGAGAGTAATTTCAGAGCTTGCCCTTGTAGGCTTCCTGTCCCTCCACTTTGGATTCTGTTTCTCTACCTAATATTACCTTTTAATGTGCTTCGACTCAGGAACCAATGTTGCTAAGAGACCACCCGTGCTAAATGCACTTTTCTTCTAGCAAGAGCAACCTAAGCGAAAATCAGGAGCCGTGATTCCTACAACAACCTGGGATCAAATCAGGTGAGAAATGGGTTTACACTCACTCTTCCATCACCACCTGTTCTCTATTTCAGTCTTTCTTGAATTGCTCTGGAAAAGAAATCCAACCCCCCTCAGATGAGAGAATGAAGTTGGAGACTGAGGTTTAATAGGACTGTAGTTCTTTGTATTATTTTCACTTCTTGTTTCTGAAAGCATAAGCAAAAGGATTGTTGAGTGTATAGGAAATATTAAGGATTTACTTTGGAATTAATTGTTCTATGATTTGGGGCAAGTCACTCCCCCTCATGACTGGGGCAAGTATTACAGGAGCTAGTTCAAATTACTAAAAGTGAGGGAAATAGCAATTGTATAAACCTCATCTATAGACCCCCTTGCTGTTGTTGTTGTTGTTTACTTTCTCTCTTAGTTTTCGTCTTCTTTCTGTTTTTTTTCAATGCAAGTGGAAATATCTAATTCATTCTTGTTGCTTTTTAAAAGTGTTGTTGCTTATTAAAAACTGAACATGAATAAGGAAATACCTAGGCTTATTTGGCATGCATTTCTTAAAAATGAATGATTTAAAATTCCTTCCTTGAGAATCCAGAGCGATAGCACAGAGGTAGGGCATTTGCCTTGCATGCGGCCGACCCAGGATGGACTTGAGTTTGATTCCGGCACCCTATATGGTCCCCTGAGCCTGCCAGGAGTGATTTCTGAGCTCAGAGCCAAGAGTAACCTCTGTGCACTTCAGCATGTGGCCCAAAAGTAAAAATAAATAAACAAACAAATAAATAAATAAATAAATAAATTTATCCTCACCTGAGAGACATTTGGAAAAATATTTCAACAGTATGTACACCACATGGTATCTTATAATATTTCATTAAGAATCCAGCTGGGGGCCCGGAGAGATAGCATAGCGGCGTTTGCCTTGCAAGCAGCCGATCCAGGACCAAAGGTGGTTGATTCGAATCCCGGTGTCCCATATGGTCCCCCGTGCCTGCCAGGAGCTATTCTGATCAGACAGCCAGGAGTAACCCCTGAGCACCGCCGAGTATGGCCCAAAAACAAAAACAAAAACAAAACAACAACAACAAAAAAAGAATCCAGCTGGAATGTTGCACTAGTGAAGGGGGGTGTACATTTTATGATGGAAACCCAACTATAAGCATGTTTGTAAACACGGTGCTTAAATAAAGATGTTATTAAAAGAAAGATTCTAGATGATTTTAATAGCTTTGGGAATGTCAAGAAAATTAAGCATTTGATATCTTTTTAACTTAGTGATGTGATTTTGAGGAAATCAAGAAAACAGAAGTAACCTTATATTGTTAATTTTTTAAAACTTTTTTCTCTTTATTTAAACATCTTGATTATAAATATGATTGTGATTAGGTTTCAGTCATGTAAAGAACACCCCCCTTCACCAGTGCAACATTCCCACCACCAATGTCCCAAATCTCCCTCCATCCCACCCCACCCCCACTTGTCCTCCAGACAGGCTTTCCAGTTCCCTCATTCATTCACATGATTATGGTAGTTCTCTGTGTAGTTATTTCTATAATTGCACTCACCACTCTTTGTGGTGAGCTTCATGAAGTGAGCTGGAAGTTCCAGACCTCCTCTCATTGTCTCTGAGGATTGTCACAAAAATGACTTTTATTTTTCTTAAAACCCATAGATGAGTGAGACTATTCTGCGTCTCTCTCTCCCTCTGACTTATTTCACTCGGCATGATAGATTCCATGTATATCCATGTATAGGAAAATTTCATGACTTCATCTCTCCTGACGGCTGCATAATATTCCATTGTGTCTGCCTCTCCCAAGTCTTCAAACTTTTATTTCCTGGCTATGCCAACTCTACAGGTTTGAGGAACAGAAACTTCATGGATGCCAAATAGATCTATGAATGTTTTTGCAGCTAAGACTTCATAAATAAACTCATTACTGATAACATGAAAAGAGAATGATCATACTGATAGTTCTCTAGGCTGTTATATAAAGACAGTATGACAGGATAAAAAGAAAGGGAATTGGATAGAAATGTCTATAATTGTCATTATAAACTAGTAAAAAGTGAATAAAATATATTAAATCCATTGAGAAAAATATTTTAGTTCATGAGTTAATTGTAAAGACCATAAGATCTTCCTAGAAAAATTTCTTTACACTGAAAATACCTGATTGATTTTAGCTAATCCAGATGATCAATTTGTTTACTTGACGATACTTTTCTTTTTTTCTCTAGGGAAACAGAAACTGTGGATATGACGTGTAAAAACTGGATATTAATTTCCACTACTGCCCCCACAAGTATGGAGGATGAAATTGTGGGAAGACTACTCAAAATTTTGTTTGTTATCTTTGTTGATTTAATGACTATTATGTATGTTGTTATAACTTCGTAGAACATGACTTTCTTAACTTTCCATGTACACTTTAAATTAAATTCCAGTGACTAGAGCATTGTCCTTTCATATGTTTAGTGGTTTTTAATTTCTTAGTATTCTATTTTAGTAGCCAAAGGACATTACAAAAATACAATGTGACCCAACCTTATGTATTATTTAGTAATTTTTGGTTTATAAAATATTCACATACATTGAAACAATTCTCTTTATGAAGCTATATTAGAAGTAGAATGCCTGTCTCAAATACAAGCAGGGGGTGGGGGCATTGATGGTGGGAATGTTGCACTGGTGAAAGGGGGTGTTCTTTTTTTTTTTTTTTTTTTGTGGTTTTTGGGTCACACCCGGCAGTGCTCAGGGGTTATTTCTGGCTCCAGGCTCAGAAATTGCTCCTGGCAGGCACAGAGGACCATATGGGGCGCCGGGATTCGAACCGATGACCTCCTGCATGAAAGGCAAACGCCTTACCTCCATGCTATCTCTCCGGCCCCGGGGGGTGTTCTTTTTATGACTGAACCCCAACTACAAACATGTTTTTAATCATGGTACTTAAATAAAGATATTATTTTAAAAAATGGACAGAGTAAAAGGAGAATAAATTTTTCATAAAACTTTATCATTTAGGAAACGGAGAGATAGTATAGCAGATAGGATGGTTTCTTGGCATGGTCAACCTGGATTCAATCCCTGGGATCCCCAAACACCATCAAGTGTAATTCCTGAGCACAAAACCAGGAGTAACTCCTGAAAAAGTCAAGTGTGATCCTAAAAAAAAAACCAAAAAACTTCATCATGTATAACATGGCCAGTATTTTGCAAGTTAAATAAAATGTTTGACTTGAAATTATGAGCGATGTTGACTTTTTATTTATTTTGGAGAGCTATTATGCCATTCTCAGATGTGCCCAGATGCTATTTCTTACTATGTGCTAAGGTATAACCCCTGGTAGTGTTCTGGGGACCATATCTGGCACCAAAGATTTAAACCAGGGTCATGGCCAAATTGAATTGAAGTGCCTTAGCCCTGGCATTTTCTTTCTTGTCTTGAAGATGACTTTTGTTTTGTTTTATTTTTGGGGCCACACCCAGCAGTACTCAGGGGTTATTCCTGGATCTGCACTCAGAAATCACTCCTGGCAGGCTTGGGGAATATCTGGGATACCGGGGAATTGAACCCAGGTTGGACGCAAGGTAAATGCCCTACCCACTGTGCTATCTCTCCCTTCCCTTGAAGTTGATTTTTTTTTTTTTTTTTTTTTTTTTTTGGTTTTTGGGTCACACCCGGCAGTGCTCAGGGGCTACTCCTGGCTGTCTGCTCAGAAATAGCTCCTGGCAGGCACGGGGGACCATATGGGACACGGGGATTTGAACCAACCACCTTTGGTCCTGGATCGGCTGTTGACTTTTAAGGATTAAATACCTGCATGGTGGGGCTGGAGAGATAGCATGGAGGTAGGGTGTTTGCCTTGCATGTAGGACGGTGGTTCGAATCCCGACATCCCATGTGGTCTCCCGAGCCTGCCAACAGTGATTTCTGAGCGTAGAGCCATGAGTGATCCCTAAGCATTGCCGGGTGTGACCCAAAACAAAACAAAACAAACATAAAATTACCTACATGGTATTTAACATGTCAAACTTAATATGTGATCATATTTCCATACAATATGCCAACAGTTGACACTTGTTTGCATTCTTTTCATCCTTGTGTAGATATATTAGTGTTTTTTTGTATTTGTTTTTGTTTTTTTGCCTTCATCCGTCCACCCCACATAGTTTTCTTAACCTTGAACAGTGTTACATTTCTGTCAACAAAAAAAAGTAGTTAGGTTCAGAGTTTTTTTGGGGGGCGGGGGCTGTGGGAGTGGGGAGGAGTCACACCCAGCAATGCTCAAGGGTTACTTCTAGTTCTGCACTCAGGATTCATTCCTGGAGGTGGTTGGGGATCAAAAGAGGTACAAATGATTGAATCCATGCCAGTCTCATACAAGAAAAGCTCCCTATTGGCTGTGCTATTGCTCCAGCAAGGGATGCTTTTTAAAAAAAAAGCAAAAGAACAACAACAAAAACAAAACAAAACAAACAATTTAAGAGGGACCAGAGAGATTGCACAATGGTTAGGGCTTTTGCCTTGCATGTGGTCGACCCGAGTTTGAACCTCGACAAGCCATATGGTCCCCCGAGCTTGCCAGGAGTGATTTCTGAGCATAGAGCCCTGAGTACTGTCGGGTGTGGCCCCCAAACCAAAATGCCAATAAATAAACAATTTGAGAAAGGAGGGAAAACAGGATTTAGATTCTGTTAAGTTTCTCTTTGAAACTAAAGCTCACAGCATATCGTTTAATGTAAAGTTTAGAGTAATTTAAAAAAAGTGGATGTTTGTTTCCCACATTTTATTGCTAAAGAAACTAAATCTTGGAGGATTTATGCTAGTTTGAGACTGTAACTAGGAACTGGCAAAGCCATTGGACCTTCACAATCCTTAAAGGTAAATAATAAGTGTGGCCTGCCTGTGTTCCATCCCTGTCATCTCATATGTTTCCCACCCCCCAAACATCTCCCATGCATCACCAGGAACAATTTCTGCACACAAAGCCAGAGTAAACCCTGAGCAGTGCTGAATGTGGCCCCCCAAAAGTTTAATAAACAAACAAAACCATGGAATCAACTTTTTGTTTACAATAATGCATTATTTTACATCCTCAGGGTGTGTTTTAGTATTGTCCCTATTTTCTCTTATATATTTTTTGTTCCACATTTTAACTATCACCAAGAAGCAAAATCAAGGGGCCAGAGTAGTGGCACAGCAGTAGGGCGTTTGCCTTGCACGTGCTAACCTAGTTCGATCCCCTGGCATCCCATATGGTCCTCCAAGCCAGGAGCAATTTCTGAGCAAAGAGCCAGGAGTAACCTCTGAGCATCACTGGGTGTGGCCCAAAAACCAAAGAGGGTGGGAGGTAAGAAACGAAATCAAGTTTATTCCATTAGACATTGCATTCTCTTTCCCTATTTTCATTTCCTATTTTTCTGACAATGTTAAATCTAATGGTCAAACTTCTGTTTTTTAAGTTCTTGAAAAACAAAGTTCTCTTTATTTTTTCTATTTGGAGAATGGAGTGTGTGTGTGTGTGTGTGTGTGTGTGTGTGTGTGTGTGTGTGTGTGTGTGTGTGTGTGTGTGTGTGTTAGGGGCACTTGCTTCACAAAATTCTGATTTCTTTCTTGCAACAACCGTCTTCCCAGATTTGGCCCAATCATTAATGTAAGATTTCATAAGAAATTTGATGAAGTGTAAAAGGAATTTGCAACCTTTGTGACTTATTTCTCAACTGACTCTTCACCTTGCTGTGGCCTTAGAAGGTTAGTCATAAACTAAATAGAGTTAAATAGAACACTGGCTGTATCAGAAAAGCCTATTCCTTTTCTACTTTAGCTATCAGACACTTTCCTTTGCATACAAGGGCCACTTCCTATAAATGTGACATATTTCTCCATCTGTTTTGGATTTCTTTTTGGAAGCTAATATGTCAGAAGGGCAAAGTGACTCCCAGCCTCAGGCAATTGTTTTGTTTTCCAGGTGTTTATAGATAATAAGCAATGTAGCCAGAAGCTTCAACTCTGAAGCCAGATTGTTTGGTTCCAAATCTTCCTTTCACCTCCTACAGTTTAATGATTTGTGCCTCTACTTCTGTGCCTAGAAGATAACTACAAGGTCATTTGCAGAGAAGGTGAAATGAGATAAAGAGTGCAAGGTACTTAGCCTAGTATTTGACATACAGAAAACACACAATCCACAGTGCATTGCTGGTTTGGCACGCAAATGAGATATGTGAATTCTCTTCCAGCTGATTTTTCGTAAGCCCTAATGACTCTGTTCTATACTTAAACCTTGAACATAGAATTACTTCACAGTGGTCTATTCTATTGGTCCACAGATGCAACTATATTCGCTGAAATCTAGGCAGAGTTTTGCAGGTACAGGTCTAAACTGGTCTATCCCACAGTACTTCTTTTGGCTATGTTCTTTTGGGGACTTGGCATTTTTAAGTAGGTATTATAATAGCACTCAAGCAATGAAAGATATGTGACACGTGCTTCTTTTTCAATAACTAATCAGTCTTAATATGTTGGGTTTGGGACTTGGTGATCAAAGACAAGTCACTTTTCCATAGCATTTCAAGCACATTTGTTGAGTTCCTTTTTGCCACTGGGTGTACCCCCCAAAAGAAAAATAAATAAAAAATTTCTGCTCTTATGGAATTCATAGTCTAATGCGAGTAGTGGTGATGGTGGGGAGGGAAAAAGGAAAGAAAGAATTTTAGTTGCGGGAACTTTAGGGGATGAAATTATGAAAGTTTCTGTGAACAATTATTCTAAAGACTTCTAGAGGAAGTAACTCTTGGGAGCTTGTTAAACAGGAAGCAGCTCTCATTCCCTCCAGATTTACTAAACTGAGAATCTGCCTTGTAACCAGATTCCCCAGTGATTATTATTATTATATATTATAAATTACTATATATAAAATAATACAGTTTTAACAAGCACTGCAGTGGAGCGTTCTCCACAGACACTACAAGTTCCTGCCAACTATTTGCTCAATGGATCTGGGACCTCTGGATAAGTTGATCAACCTCTGTGGGTTCTTTTTTGTTTTGTTTTGTTTTTGATTTTTGGGGTCACATCTGGCAGTGCTCAGGAGTTACTCCTGGCCCTATGCTCAGAAATCGCTCCTGGCAGGCTTGGGGGACCATATGGGATGGTGGGATTCGAACCACTGTCCTTGTGCATGCAAGGCAAATGCCTTACCTCCATGCTATTTTTCCAGCCCCCCTCTATGGGTTCTCATACTACTTTGCTAATAAAAATAAAGAGGTGGGAGAAGCATACATATATAATACATTATATCTATTATAAAATATAACATATATGACAATATAAGTATAATATATATTGTGTTTTCACATCTCATGGAAAGACTGTGAATATTAAATGAATGGAATTGACATTTACATGAAAATAAATGGCACTTAAAAATATAATAATGAAAAAAAAAACATAAAGGGAGCCTTCCCATGCCTAGCTAAGAGTAATAGGCACTTCTAGATGGTTCTGGAAATGCTCAGATGCACAGCATAGAGAAGAGAAATAAATCACTCTAGCAAGTGAAAGACCACCCAGAAATGAAATTTAATATTTTACTGCTTGACATCTTTTTAAAAAATATCAAAATTGCACAGACTGAAGTTGGACAAAGTCCTCCCAAGTGGGATCTTATCTGAACCTTTTTGGTGTATGTAAATGAGCTTCCTACCTGGGAACTAACCTAAGGCTCAAGTGCCTCTTGGACTGTGTCCTCCAGATTGCAGGCATGAAGCCCTGAAGCCCTCAAAACATTTGTGTCGCAAACTCGAGAAGGAACATGGTGCTATAGTACTAGAGCTGCAACATGGATTCTGAAAGGATTATTAATATAAGACATTGTTGTAAACAGCAAGAACACAGAAATAGGCTTAAGAGACTATGTAACCTAAGAGTCTTGTAACTCCCTTTAGCAGAATTGAGTGTATAAATGGTAATAAAACTCGTGGATTGGGTATAAATGTATATATATACACATATACATATGTATATATATGCAGTATGGGTTAGGGAAATTGAGTTGGTTTCTAAGCTTTTATACACCTCAATATTCTACTATAGTCTACCTCAGTTGTGGACCAACACAATAGTTTTAAGGGTTAAGGCATTTGCTTGATTTACCTGGATTGATCCCCTGTACCCACACGTGGTCCCCAGACCAGGAGTGACCCCTGAATATGGAACTTAAGTGTAAACATTGATCACCACTAGGTGTGGCAAAAATAAATGAATACAAATTTAAAAAAACTGGGGCCGGATTGATAGCACAGCGGTAGGGCATTTGCCTTGCACACAGCGACCCTGCATGGACCTAGGTTCAATCCCTGACATCCCATATGGTTCCCCCGAGCCTGCCAGGAGTTATTTCTGAGCCCAGAGACAGGAGTAACCTGTGAGCATGTAGAGTGTGGCCCACCCACCCCCAATTAAAAATCTACATTGTTCAGTTTTAATATAGGTTTGCAGGTACACGAAATTTGAAAACTCTGTTATATTGAACATGATTCAACCTCAAAGTGAACATGATGGTGTTTCTTAGCCTAATACCAATATAGATGTATTTTTCTAGCCATGCTCGAGCTCAACCATCTACAGTTGATACAATCTCATGTTCTTGAATTCTTCCCAGTTCTATGGCCCTTTGATGCATGATTTGGAATTTGAAAAAGGTCAGAAAATGTCTGCCAAAAGTTTTAATATTTATAAATGGCAAGTAAGTACCAGAACTGGAATGTGTGTTAAATATTTTGCATACATTTACACAATTAAATTGGTGCTAACAAATCTATGAGTTATTTCCGTTTTATAGATAAGAAGATATAGGAGGAGAGGAAGTAAGTAAATGCCTCAATTCGCACAGTGCATCCTTGAATGACACAGCTAGGAAGTGAAAGAACCAAAAAGACCCTGAATTTAAGGCCATCTGCCTCTAGAACTTTGCTCTGAACTACTTAGTTATCAGAAAAATTCATTAGCTCACTGATTTGTTATTGTGAAGGAGACAAGTTAGCACTGTAGTGAAACATCCCGTCTTGCACTCATATATTCAACAAGCAAATATATCCATGGCATATGTACACTTATCAAAAAACCACGCCTTGAGAATAATGTTTTCTTTTTTTCTAAACCTGCAGATCTATAATGTAGTTTAGAGTCATTGATATCCATTGTTCCATATAAGTGTGAAATAAATAAGAAAGAAAACCAATACTAGAAAATTGTATTCATCAGTTGTCTCTAAGAGAAACAAAATAAGAGAACATACAGAATCAAATGACAAATCCTGGGTCTCTGATTATGCAATATTATTACCAGGCCATGGTTAGAGAGACTGAAAAGAAGGAAGTGTCTGGGAGTGATAGTCAGTGGTAGAGAGCCCTGGTAGTACAGTAGTGAGGTGTAGTAATTATGTACACCGAAGCCATACAAGTTAATGCCACTGTACCCATGTTATTTAAACTAAAATAAATCCTAAAGCTTTTTTTTTTTTAAGAAAAAAAGTCATTTGAGCTAAACTGACCAATTGCTAGCCCTAGGTTATGACATTGAATTAATTACTTTTATAGAGACTCAGGTCAGGCTTTGAGAGTCCCCTCAAAAGGAGACTCTTCATTTTATAATATGGAGGCATTTGTGTGTAGATGTAGAGTCTTTATTCTGGGTGTTGTTTGCTATCAAACTGAAAAAAGTCCTATTCACTGAGCACGCTGTGGGAAAGTTTCCAAGATGGTCTGTCTGAGATCAGCAATGAGCCCTGATGTATTTATACACTACAGAAAAGGCCCTCTAGGAACACTGGCATGTGACTTGGGTCCATAGCAATGGACATCCAGCCCGAGAGCAAAGAAGTCTATGTAGCTGCCTACCCAGTTCTGAGTCATTTGCCCATTATGCTGACTGTTCTCTGGAAGCTAAGTATCTCAACTCCTTTTCAAGGAATAATCCAAGGCAGAAAGATAGATATTTTGCTATCACAAAACGTACCTATGACTTAGATCATAGTGATTCATGTATACTAAGTACATATTTATCAAGGACTCACTACTAACATGTGTGGTAGGCATAGGGAATAGAGTGGTGATAGAACTTGTCTTCTAGCTGGGGGTTGCAGATAACACTGTTAAACATTTGATCATTATAGATTGTATTAAGTGATATGGAGAAAATTAATAAAACAATGGGAGGGTTTTCATAGAGGAAGAATATTTTCAGTAGGAAATTTGAAAAAGGGGCCGGAGAGATAGCATGGAGGTAGGGTGTTTCCCTTTCATGCTGAAGGATGGTGGTTCGAATCCCGGCATCCTGTGTGGTCCCCTGTACCTGCCAGGGGCGATTTCTGAACCCCTGAAGCGTTGCCGGTTGTGACCCAAAAACCAAAACCAAAACCAAAAAAAGGAAATTTGAAAAAAATATTTCGTGAAATGGTGGATTGTGTGTTCCACAGTCCCCAGAGTGGGAGAGGGATCCTCTTGCCCCGAGTCCGGGTAGGACAAGAGATGCAGGCCAAGAAGCAATTCCAATGCAGCAAATAATCCACAAGGAATAGCAGGCCAGAAACTCACACTGCAAGCTGTTCCCCCAAAAGCCAGTTACTACCACTTGGAGCTGAGATGGCATCTCCTTCTCCATGCCTCCAAAGCAGCTTTTATTGGGAAGAATAAGGCCCACCCTTATGGGAAGGGAAAAAGTCAGATGAAGAGGCAATTGGGACTGTGAAAAATATAACTGTATGGGCACTACAGACAATGACCGGGATTGGACAAACTAGTTTGCCTGGAGCCTAGAAATGGTCTTATGTCAGGAAGCTTCAGGGGTAGGGTCTCCTTGTACTTAGGCCAAAGTTTTTCCTTTCCATGACCCCCATACTTTGGTGGGCCCATGCAAACGATAATTGCCACACTAACATTTTTTTTACAGTGCTCCTTTGACTCCAAACCTTTAAGAAACCACTAGTAAAAATATCTGGAACTGCAAAATATAATGGTTTACATTAGTGTTAACATATATACTTTTAGTTACACCAGCATTCTGGGGGATAAAGGAGGGAGATAAGGGATATATGCTTGGGAACAGGGATGAAGAGAGGACGACACTGGTGGTGGAAAGGCCCTCATTTATTGTCACTGTGTACCTTAAATATCACTGTGTAAGATTTGTAATTCACTTTGGCCACAATAAAAATAAAAAAAAAACATACACTACAAAAAAAAAAAAGAGGCAATGGGGAGACATCTTTTTAACATGTAGACCAAAGGAACCAATCGAGAGACATCTAATTAGAAGGCAATATAAGGACCAATCCAAAGGTAACAAGTAACCAACAAATATGACCAAAGTTTCTTATATAATTGTTCTGAATCAGCAAAAGTCAGCTTATGTTTGATAAGCTTTTCTAATATTTGTTTCAGATCCAGATATGGGTTAGTGAAACTTTCTCACACAAGAATATAGACTCTGAATACTGTCAATGTTTTGTGGGTTTTTTTTTTTTTTGTACTGGAGAGCATTACAATTTAGGTTAAACAACAAATTCTCTCTCCATAGGTTGCAATTTTTTTATAATAATTTCAAAGAGATCATGTCTGTCTCTAATTTGTTAGGAAGCTCCCTTATTCACTAACGAATTCAGAAACTGTAGTCTCAGAACAGTTAAAAAATATGCAAGGGCTTGAGCAATAGCACAGCAGTAGGACGTTTGCCTGACACGCAGCCAACCCAGGACTAACAGTGGTTTGATTCCCGGCATCCCATATGGTCCCCGAGCCAGCGAGGAATGATTTCTGAGCACAGATCTAGGAGTAACCCCTGAGCGCTAAAGGGGATGGTCCCAAAACAAAACAAAAATAAAAAAGACCCACCCAAATGCAAAGCTGTGGTATACATGGTACCCCTTCATTAGCAATAATGCAACCACAGTGTCTAAAAGGGAAAAGAGGGAGGGAGGGAGGGGGAGAGAGAGAGAGAGAGAGAGAGAGAGAGAGAGAGAGAGAGAGAGAGAGAGAGAGAGAGAGAGAGAGAGAGAGAGAGAGAGAGAGAGAGAGAGAGGAAGAGAGAGAGAGGAAGAGAGAGTGGAAGAGAGGAAGAGAGAGTGGAAGAGAGAGAGAGAGAGAGAGAGGGAGGAAGGAAGGAAGGGGGAAAGGGAGGGACGGAGGAAGAGAGGGTAAATTGTCTGTCCCAGAGGATGAGAGGGAAACTGGGGACACTGGTGGTGGGAAGTAGGCATGGTGAAGGGTAGTGTGCACTGTATGACTGAAACTCAGTCACAAACAACGTTGTAACCATGGTGCTTAAGTAAAGTAATTATTAAAAAGGAATACTTAAAGTCAAATATGCTTCTTGTAGCTTTTTTTTAACAGAAGTTTTAAGCTATGATATACAGCACCCAATCCTTTATTTAAAGTATGAATTCAATTATCTTAGTAAATATATAGAAATAATGTACTAATGACAATAATACCACAGGACATTGCAGAACCATTTTATCACCCTAAAAAGAACACTCATAGTTGTCATTTGTTACTTTGCATTTTCCTCTCCATATCTCTCCACATCTATAACTGTGGATTACATGAATCTACTTTCTTTACAAAGTTTCCTATTTGGGAGAATTTTATAAAATAGAATCTTTACATAGTATGTTATATATTTTGTGTCTGTTTTCTCCATATCTGAATAATATTCCACTGTAGGAATAAACCACATTTTGCTTATCTATTTAGCAGTTGATGCACATTACATGCTTTCTCCATTTGTAAATATTAGGTATAATATTAATCATAGATATAATTCAATTAGCAACTTCTGTATAGGAATGCATTCATCTTTCTTTAACATACATACCTATTTGTGCATTATTGGGTCACAATCTAAAATGTTTTAAGGAGCTTTCAGACCATTTTACGAGATGCATCATATCTATAAAGCTTTAAAATATTTGCTCTTGATCTCTAAATAGTTCTGATAGTTTCAGAACATCATGTATTAAGTAGAGGTAGATTATGAAATAGTGATTAATATTAAAAACATTTGCCTTCTTCCCCTTAATCTTATTTTATTGTTATGGTTTTCATTTCTTTTCTTTAAATGTTTATTTTATGTTGTCTAGCAATCATAATAATATTTAGATTACCCATTGTATGCCAAAATGTTTACAATTCCTTCAAGTCACTTACATCGATTGAAAAAATCAAGATCCAAGTTTTCACGAATAGTGATTAGACTTGCTTAATTAATATTTGGAAACCTACTCTAAGATAGGTATGTGAAAGATGCTGGATTTTTTTCTGTTTCATACTTTATGTTTCAATTAAACAGTTGTATGTAGGAATCCTAGGAACTATCTGTGATTCTTGAAACTCATTTTTGGTAGTAGACCCTTTGTAAATTGAGTTTTTAATATTGTATCCATTAGTTGTAGTCTTCTCTTGATAAAATATTTTTTGGTATATTTAGTGAGGCAAACTTTACTGATTGCACTTTTCAGCATGAGAAGAGTTCAAATATGTTTTTGTTTCTTCACCTCACAGTAATGTCTATTTCTTGAATTTTGACTGGTATGTTGGAGTACAGTTTACAAAAGATCCATTGCAAAACAATCTTGACTGTCCAAAGAAAAGTTGAACGTCGAGTCTTTCCAAGAATTACATCTATGTCAGAGCCCAACCTTTTAGTACATTGTTAACAGAGGATGGGCCTAAGTTGTAAAAATATTGATATAAAATGGGTCAGGTAATAACTTAAATTACTTGTTAATGTTGGACTGGTGAAGGGGGATGTACTTTTTTTTTTGGTCTTTGGGCCACACCCGGCGGTGCTCAGGGGTTACTCCTGGCTGTCTGCTCAGAAATAGCTCCTGGCAGGCACAGGGGACCATATGGGACACCGGAATTTGGACCAACCACCTTTGGTCCTGAATCGGCTGCTTGCAAGGCAAGCACAGGGCCCTGTACTTTTTAATGTACTTTTCTATGTACTGAAACCCAAACATGTTTTGAACTGTGGTGCTTAAATAAAGATATCAATCGATAAAAAAAAAAGTTTTATATATGTGAATATATATAAAATGTTTGCTTTTGGGGACACATCCAAGATACTCAGGAATTCCTCCTGATCCTAGACTCCTGGAGATCACTCCTGGTGAGACTCAGGGGACCATGTGAAATGCTGGGATTGAACCTGGGTTTGACTTCATGCAAGACAAGCACATTACCAGCTCTAGTCTCCAAGAGTGGAGTTATTCAACTTTATTGATTTCTAGATTTTGTTGATTTCTGAATTTAGTTGTGCTTGGCTGTCACTGCTGAGTGAATTTTAAGAATTACATATATGTTTATCTGAGAACTTTTTCTTATGGCAAGGATAGTATCAAGAACCTCTTGAATGCAGGCATACATCATATATTCCTGACTACTTCGATAACATCGTTCTTAGGCTCACAAGTAGTATTTAGGAAGCCCTGGTTGATTCCTGACCAATCAGATTGCTCCTTCCATGCCAGGACCTGAGGATGTGGTACAGCTCAGGCCAGTAATGCTGGGTATTACTTAGGCCTCTACAAACAGTACTCTAGGGCTTCCATGGCTGCGCCCAGAGATGCTTAGGGATCTGGTGTTACTGTTGTGTGGAATGAAATCAAGGTGGTGGAAGAAGCAAGGCATACTCCTTACTCCTGTACTATCTATCTCTCCTGCCATTGATGAAATATTTTTAAGGATGTTACATAGGAAAAGTATAATTACTTGTGGATTGACAATGGGGAATAATTTATATTTGTAACTTATCTTCTAGTATTAGATAAGTATGATCAGAGTCATAGTGGTAGTGGATTCTCATGAAAATAAGCATCTTGCAACGTTTATTATATATTGTGTTATTTCAAGAACTATAGGTACATCTTCACAACTGCCATAAGGATCAGTATTATTATTTCCCCCCCCCCTTTTTTTTTTTTTACAAATGAGAGAAAAGGGTACAGAAAAGATAAGCAACTTCATCAAGATTTCTGAGATAATATGTAAACTTTGACTTCAAGGTTGGTACTCCTATCCTATATTCTTCCTTCCTCTTATTCAACCCTTTGAATTTCTGGTTTAACATCTAACATTTTTAGTAGATTAAATATGCATTGAAGAAAGATCATACTGGGTAGTTTCTAAGTCCTAGTCCAAATCCAAATTTTAAGCAAATGCTGCAGGCTCAAGAAGCTTTCACAACCACATATGATTAAGAGAATTGAATAATCAAGATACAATGATTCTTGAAAATAGTACAGTACTCTGAAGTAGTCTCACTGTGCTTGATTCTAAGAATAGATGAAGTATGGGGGGTCAATGAGAGGAGATGGCCCTATTAATCACTGTACATGACCTTATGTCTCACTTCTATAATGGGTACCAGAATCCAAGCAATTGTCCAATTGTACAATCCAAACTGTGGGGCGTAGCACCCTAGCCCGAGAATTGCAATGATTTTTTTTTTTCTCTAACAGATGGAAAGATTGGGTTGAAGATAAAAGGCTTGTTGGCATGCCTCACGTTGAATTAGCTGTATATCTGAGCTTTGATCAATGTCTGTTGTTGCTGCCAAAGTGTCTTATCCTTCCTTTTCAGAGCTTTTAAGACTGCTAATCAATTGTGATTCTTTTGGTTAGGAATAATATCTTTCCAGTGAAATTTTAGCACTTAACTTTCTGGGGTACCACTACTTGCTATCCTGGTAGCAAGTAGGTCTTCCACTTTCTTTTCCTGTGGCAAAATGTTCATGAACTTGTGGTCACATTATCCAAATGACAAATTAGGAAAATGAAAACTGATGATAAAAATTTGTAACATATTCAAGTTGTAAATATTTAGGTGCTTCTTGTTTATTTCTTTAACCCAAGAAAATGTTGGTTTAAGATAGTTTTCTTTTATGATTCCTTTACCTGACAATATATAAGACATTTCTACACTGTCTGCACCTTCTTTCTGCATATTAATTGTTCAAAAGTACCAGATACTGGGCTGGAGAGATAGCACAGCTGTAGGGCATTTGCCTTGCACACGGTTGACCCAGACCAATGGTGGTTCGATTCCCGGCATCCCATATGGTCCCCTGAGTCTGCCAGAGGCGATTTCTGAGCACACAGCCAGGAGTAACCCCTGAGTATCACCGGCGTGATCCCAAAACCAAAACCAAAACCAAAACCCAAAACAAAACAACCCAGATATTATCATAATGCATTGATGTATACCATAATATAGTATTACTTACAAAGTATTAATTTAAATTTTAGTTTTATTAAATATTTTCATAGGTAATGGTTAATATCGAATAGAACTAATTTAAAAACTACTGATATTCAATAAAAATCACATAAATATTGAGTTTAATTGGGAAGAATTTACCTGTATCTCTAAGAAAGAACATCTCAGGCATATTTCAGTTCTATAACTGGTTATTTTATCTTTGATTTGGAGAAGCAATTAAGCAAATGTAGTAGGATAGAAATGAACAGAGAACAACTGCTCCTGATAACTGAAAACTCTGGAATGCCCACAGGAAGGGTGTAGGCAGAATCCCAGCCCTGTGGAAACCCCAGCAGCAACACCCTCACTTCACAGTTGCTACCACCACACCAGTGGCCCCGACTTTACTTCACTGCTTCCTTCACCACTGATCTCTGTAGAGATACCTAACTGACAAAAACTTCCTTTAGGCCAGTTTGGGGGCTGAAAACTCTGAGATCTCTGGGAACTCGTCTGTTCTCCCAGAAGCTTCAGCAGCCACAGCCGAATCCTTCAACCTCTACTATTTAAATTCACTGGCCCAGCTCCACAGATCCTGGAATTTCTCGATCCTGACATCCTAACAGGAACACACCAAATTAGAGATGAAAGTAGCACAAAAGCCATGTACTCAGTAAACAGAAACAACACAAATATTCAACTAGAATTTAACTAGCTTTATAAATCTTCAGACAATGATTTACTTACCTCATTGAGAAATATAACAATTATTTATAAATTTTCTGTTACTGAAGTTTTTTCAGCAATCTCATTATCAGGTATAATAAGAAATATATAGTATATTAATTTGTGTCAGACAATGGTACAAGCTTGGGGGTGCGTGGAAAATTTAAGACAATGGAGGAAGGAATGTTTAATAATGGTGGGTTTAGTGTTGGGATGTTGAATGCCAGAAACAACTGTAATGTGAACAACTTGGTAAACCTTGGTATTAAATAAAGTAATAAAAAAAAAAGAGAGAAATGAACTGAGAACAGTCTTGGATGGAGGTAAATGTGCTAATTCATCCTCTTAGATTGTCTTTTTAGTCTGCACTAATTTCAATTTTCTGTTCAAACTCCTATAGAATATGTATGATTTGCATGATTACATTTTTCTTGCATGTGTGTACATGTTTATTTATATTTTATATTAACTCTAGGTTTTATGTATTATCTGCCATTTTTGATCATATTTAATAAAGTGATATTTGACATGGTGAACAGATCTAATGTAACAATATTTTTCAAGTTAAAAATGCTAAGGGCTAAAGAGGTAGCACAGAGGTAAGGCATTTGCCTTGAAAGTGACTGACCCAGGATGGACCTGGGTTCGATCCCCAATATCTCATGGTCCCCTGAGCACCACCACGAATTATACCTGAGCACAGAGCCAGGAATAATCCCTGATCAGCAAGTGTGTTCCCCCCACAAAGAAAATAAAAATCAAACAACAAAAAGAATAAGTTTATGTTTATTTTAAAATAATGTTCATCTCTTCTGCCCATATTTTCATAAGGACAAATTAATTCCATTGGTAAATTTCAGTTCTATAGCCTACTTTCAGGTATAAACTCTTCTCTGATAATGCAGTCTCTAATATGATTAGATTATAGGAGCTATACATTATGTATGCATATATATCCTCATAAACAGATTGGTCTTAAATTGTACTGAGAAGAAAACTTTCTTATCTTCTTCAATATTCTTATAGAGGATCTTTGGTACCAACCACCAGAAATACAGCTATAGAAAATGAAAGCTTCTTTTCTAAGTGTGGATGTTGGAATCCTGATTGGACCTATGATAGGTCCTATGTTAGGTCTTAAATGGACCTATCATTTTTGGACACTCTAACTTTTGTTAGTTCATTTAAATTCATGTATTTTCCATCTTTAAAGTAGATATAAAGCAGCAGTTCTCTATAGTATAAAACAATACAATAGCTACAATAATTTAGAAAAGAATAGAACTTACCAGAGGAAGGAAAATGAATAATTTTAATAATCTGTTCTATATAAACAGTTACTAGCAATTTGTGCATTATTTATTCATTCGATTATTCATTCATTTATTCAACAAATGTTCACTGAGAAAAAAGTTGCCACCAATGTGGTCAAGTAAACAGGGACTGATCCAACACCTACTCTCAGAAATTTAGTTTTACTCCCCACCCAAAAGAAAGAAATCAGGGGCCAGAAAGATAGCATGGAGGTGAGGCAGTTGCCTTGCATGCAGAAAGACAGCGGTTCGAATTCTGGCATCCCATATGGTTCCACTGAGCCTCTCAGGAGCAATTTCTGAGCGTAGAGCCAGGAGTTACCCCTGAGCGCTGCCGGGTGTGACCCCCCCAGAAAAGGAATTTAGTTTCATTGAACAAACAGACAGTGGCACATTACACATATCATTCATCCCATCCATACACATGTACTAAATACTTGGGAAACTGGCACATATGAAATATGGGTAGTTTTTGGTTCTGGCTTTGGAATTGTGTAATGCCAATTGGGAGGTATGAAGTGAAAGTATATATGTGAACACATACCTCTGTAAGAGTTTTAGAATTCCATTTTCATGAGAATCTACAACAGGGGTTCAGAGCCTGTTTTTTGGTAGCCTGGATTCCTTGATTCAAATCCCTCCTGTGTTATGCAGGGGTGAATTATTTAGCTTATCTCTAGTTTCTTTTCCTCATCAGCAAAACTCAGCTAAAAAGAACAGCACCTGCTTGTTAGGTCAGTTGTGAAGTTTAGATGAGTTAGTAATACACATGAGTTGGGAGCCTTCAGGGAAAATTCTTAGCAGCCTTAAATGTCTTTCTAGTAAAATGCCTGACACAGAGGCAGGCAGGGGAAGGTGGATGGGAAAGAAATTCGAAATTGGTGACAGGGAAGGTACACCGGTGAGGGGTGGTATATGTTCTTTGACTGAAACTCAACCATGGACAATTTTGTAACCAGGGTGCTTAACTAAAGTAATTATATAAACATAAAAAAGAAAGTTATTTTGAAAATGATCATAAACCTTGCCTCAAAGATCAAAGAACAGAGAAAAGGGATTTGGGAATACATTGATAAAAATTAGTTTCTTTCTGAGTTGATTAAAACCTTCTCAAAATTGCTGTTTATGATAAATGTGACTATACTAAAAGTCACTGAATTGTATACTTTAAATGAATAAATTGTATAGCATGCAAATTTAATGTAAATAAACCTGTTTTATAAATAAAAAATCAAATAAATGTCTTTTTAAGTAAGGTGGGAAGGACACAGGTTTAGCGGTCAGCCAGGACAGGGCTCAGATCTCACTCCTCTGACCTCTTGAGTCATTTAGTAAATGAGCTCTCTTAAATTCCAGTTTCCTCATCTGTAAACTGGATTTAAGACTTAACTAGATAAGATTGCTTTGAGGAATAACTGAGATTGACATTATTCCTAGCAATTAAGAACAACTACCAAGGACTCAAAGAAGAACCTTTTAAACTCTTGCCTAAACTTAAAAATCCAGATAGTAAAATAAAAGTTAAAATCAAGAAAATAATAAGCAATGCTCTAGATAATTTCAAATAAAATGTGATATGGTAGACCTTTACATTTATTTTTAACCTTTTAAAATGTGTCCTTTTAAGTAAAAGCTATGCAAGCCAAAGAGGACACAATTTATTCAGTATTATGGTTTTCTGATCTTTTGTCAGAGTGTGAAGGAATAAAATGGAATTAATAGCATGATTTTTAGTTCTCTGAGCTAACTGCTATAGTCTCTAAATTCTATTTTTTTTTGTTTGTTTTTGGGTCATACCTGGCAGCACTCAGGGGTTACTTCTGGCTCTACATTCAGAAATCGCTCCTGGCAGGCTCGGGGAACCATATGGGATGGCGGGATTTGAACCACCATCCTTCTGCTTGCAAGGCAAATGCCCCACCTCCATGCTATCTCTCCAGCCCCTCAAATTCTATTATTATTACCTTTTTTGGGAAGTGGGAAACACCTGTAAATACTCAGAGTTTACTCTGGCTCTTTGCTCAGGGATCACTTCTGGTTGGACTTGGGGGGCTTTAAGGAGTGACAGGGATTTTAAAACCCAGCTGCGCAGTATACAAAGCCAGTGTCTTGGTCATTGTACTATTTTTTAACCTTTTTATTAGTGATTTTTATGCTGCAGTGAAGTATTCTTGTAAGTATGCTATCATTCATAAAACTAATGGAAAAAAAACTTGTTCTGGTGTAATAAGTTAGAAGGTAATTTTGTGATCCAAAAAAAGGGGCCTCAAACACCCACTTTCTTTTTTTTTTTTTATTAATCTTTTTTATTGTGACCAAAGTGTATTACAAATCTTTCACAGTAATAATTTAGGTACATAGTGGCATTGAACCCAGGGCATTCCCACCACCAAAGTTGTCCTCCCTCCACCCCTGTTCCCAACATGCATCCCATATCCCCCTCCTTTGACCCCCGGATTGCTAGTATAAGTGGTCCCCTCTGTGTCTAGATTGTTGTAGATTGGTATCGAGTCTGCTGTCATTGGCTTTGGCTTTGGTGTTTAAGTCTGATCATTTTTATTAACTCAATGTTTATACAACTGTTTGGTCTTGGTACCATCCATTTTTACCCCTCAATTTATGAGGCAGAACAAGATGATTCAAGTTATGAAATATCCACTTTCCCCAAATTCACTGATGCCTTCCTCTGCTCTTCCTAATTCTGTTTCCAAGCTGAAATGGAGATTACAAAGCAATTTAAGGTCAACTGATTATTTGTCCGTTTGCTTTCTAAAAATTTGTGATTTTTAAATGGTATAAAGGGGGGGGTGAAACATGTTGTAAATTACGTGCTTAATAGTAAACATTTTTTCATAATAATGAAAGGCAAAGAAACAACCTCTTTTGTCCAGGCTAATCCCACTGTACAAACTTTTCTTTAAATGCACCTTCACAAGTAAGGTGCATTCAGACCATGCTTCCTGAATGACTTGCATTGCCTCTCATTCCATTTCACAAGTACATTGAAATTTCCTGCCTGAGGGAGATGCAAAGGACAGGGGCCAGGTAGCACTCTAAAGTCCAGTGACTTTGAATTTATCATCTCTCTAGTAGGTCTTAGATCTTTGCTATGGGATGAGAAACTTCCAATGATAGGTAGGTCATTTTAATCTTATCTCTGCCAATTTACTTTCCCCACACCCAAGCAAGACCTAGGGGGAGACGGGGTGACCAGGAGCACATCCTTAGCTCTTGGTCAAATTCCATTCCTAGGTTAAGGATCAAGATTAGACTGGATTTCTGAGCTCTCTTGGCTGTCCAACTGCTCTGCTGAGGTGTGACTGAACAATGAACCTTCTTCACTAGGGGGTAGTGGCAATTTTTAACATTCCAGCTTGGCAGTAGATGACCACTGTACCCGATGCCAGTTTTCTAGGTTTTCCAGGTTGCCTTCAGTCCCTTTTATTAGATCATGAGTTTGCTCCCACAGCCAGTTTAAATGTTTGACCCCTGAGCTTATGCTGAGTCTTATGCTAAGGTTGGGAGCCTGCTGTGTGTGTAAAGATGAACTCATTTTCAGTTCTTAGTTGATAGGGCATAGTGTGGCCTTCGCTGGTCACATACTCTCAGAGAAATCTGGGGGAAACTTGGTGGAGATGAGAACATGGACACAGAGCTCTCAGAACCCAGTTGGTGCACAGAAATATTCTTCAAGAAGCATTTCCTTGCCCCTCAATCAAAGTTTGTATACATGGATATGTTAGACCCAGGATCAAGATAGTGCATTGGTGTCTAGAGAAATTGGAATCAAAGAAACTTATGTTTTTCCATTCTATACATTCTAAAAATAAGTTTAGTTGTAACATAGAGAGAAAAAGCTCAAAAGTATCAGTGTATTTAGAGCGATTCATTGTTATCAAGGGAAACACAAAGGAAGTCAAATGCAGAACATAAGATGTCACTATATTGTTTGGATGGCCCCAGAACTAAATTATTTCTGTTTAGTATAATTTTCCTTTCAGAAAACATTCTGGACACCACTCTTGCCTCACTCTTTCTGGATAAAATCAAACGACATTTTAGAAAGGGCCTTTCTTTTAGAAAGGACCAGTCACCGCCACCGCGTCTCTTATGTTCTAACAAGCATAGCTGGATCTCACAGGCTTATTATTATTTTTGTTTGCTCTTGTTTTTTTTTTGGGGGGGGGGCTACACCTGGTGATGCTCAGGAGATACTCCTGGCTATGGTTCAGAAACCCTCCTGTTTAGGGGAACCATATGGGACCCCAATTATTAATTTTGATTCCACTGTCCCCTTGACCTGATTTCATGATGCAGATATGGCTTTTGGAATCTCACCCCATTTTCTAGATAAATAAAGCAAGAGCAAGGGTGCTTGATCTAGTTTTGGGGGAGCAAATGCAGAATGCTGGAGATTGGTCTAGGTCTTAAGCAGTGTGTGAAGGGTAATTTTCATCTCCAAGAGAAGCTACTAGAAGCTTTCCAGTAATCTGGCTGGCTCTACAAGGGGAGCAGTGAAAGTGCCAGCTAGTTGATTTTTGAAAATAATATCGTTATTTAAACACGATTACAAACATTTTGTAGTTGGGTTTCAGTCATAAGAAGAACACTCCCTTTCACTTCTGCAACCTAGCCACCACCAATGCCCCCCCACCCCCCATTTCCCTCCTTCCCCATCCCTGCCTGTCTTCCAGACAGGCTTTCTACTTCTCTCACTCATTGACATTGTTGTGATAGTTGTCAGTGTAGTTATTTCTCCAATTGCACTCATCACTCTTTGTGGTGAGCTTCATATCATGGGCTAGTCCTTCCAGCCCTCATCTCTACTGCCTTTGGGTGTTATTACAATCATGTCTTTCATTTTTCTTATATCCCACAGATGAGTGAGACTATTCTGTGTCTTTCTCTCTTCCCCTGACTTATTTCACTCAGCATACTAGTTTCCATGCCCATCCATGTCTAAGAAAATTTAATACGGATTAGAAAGTCCAGTCCCCAAGTATCAGGAACGGTTCCAGGCTGCAGCAAACTCGATGCAGCTCAGAGTCCCTGCTCTGACAGTTCAGCCAGGCTGGGGGTGCATTGGATTTGTGGCGTCCAGTTGCAGGACAGACAGGCCAGCTTCTCCCTTCAACTCAGGGTGCTGGGGTGAAGGCCTCCCCCGCTTTCCTAGGGCGCTGCCACAAAGGAGAAAGAACCCTTGGCAGGGCAACCCTCTCCTTGCACCAGCCGCACTGACTCCACAAAGTTCTGGGGCTATTTCTCTGGGACCGCTGCCAGCTCAAGCCACTCACTGCTCGGACCAGGAGATTCCCAGGCAGGAGGAGCCGGGAACACCAACAGAGAGACCCACACTCAGCCCTGGCCCGGGGACCCCGCACTTTTGCACCGTCCAAGGCGCAGCCAGGCTAGGGCGCATGAGTGCGCGCGCACCAGGCACCAGGACAAAGTGTCCAGGGCTGGCATTGCATTGCATTGCGCAGCGCTCAGACCGCCCCTAGAGTCCTGGGGACCCTTGTGGACCCCGAACCTAGACTTGGGAGTCCCAGCCGGGCCCGGTGGTGGTGCAGAATGGAGAGAGGGCACAGTGCCACGACAGCCAGCTTGGCCGCCTCCACCGCCTGCGCCCTGGCCTCCTCCTTCCCTCCCTCCCTGTCCAGTCCCAACCGGTTCAGACTGGCCGGAGTGAGTGCCCTGCAAGGAGGAGGAGGAGAAAGAGGGGGATCCCTGGGAGGAGGAGGAGGAGGAGGAGGAAGAGGAGGAGAAGAAGGGGGATCCCTAAGAAAAGGAGAAGGAGGAGGAGGAAGAGGAGAAGAGGGTTGGAGGAGGGGGGACCCTTGAGGAGGAGGAGAAGGAAGAGGAGGAGGAGGAGGAAAAAGAGGAGGAGGAGGAGGAGGAGAGGAATCCCATAGAGTAGGAGAGGGGGATCCCAGGGAGGAGGAGGAGGAGGAAGAAGAGAAGGAGGAGGAGGAGAGGGAGAAGGAGGGGGATCCCAAAGATGAGAAGAGCGGGATCCCAGGACGGAGGAGAGGAGGAGGAAGAAGAGAAGGAGGAGGAGGGAGATCCCATAGAGTAGGAGAGGGGATCCCAGGGAGGAGGAGGAGGAGAAGGAGAGAAGAAGAAGAAGAAGAAGAAGAAGAAGAAGAAGAAGAAGAAGAAGAAGAAGAAGAAGAAGAAGAAGAAGAAGAAGAAGAAGAAGAAGAAGAAGAAGAAGAAGAAGAAGAAGAGAAGGAGGAGGAGGAGGAGGAGGAGGAGGAGGAGGAGGAGGAGGAGGAGGAGGAGAGGGATTCCTGGAAGGAGGAGGAGGACGACGATGATCCCTGGGAGGAGGAGGGGGGATCCCCGAGAAGAGGAGGAGGAGGAGGAGGAGGAAGAAGAGGAGGAGGAGGAGGAGGAGGAGGAGGAGGAGGAGGAGACAGGAGAGGGAGGAGAGGGAGGAGGGGAGGGAGGAGGGCTCCCCGGGCCAAAGGAGCCTCCGGGGCGGAGGGAGGCGGGAGCGCAGGCGAAGGTGGAGCCGGGTCGGGCGGCCGGGCGGGAGCCACTGCGTGCTGCGGGTCTGGCCTGGCCGGGTCTGGCCGGGTCGGGCGGCCCAACACTCAGCGGCCGGCCCCGAGCCGCTGCGCCCCCCGCCCCGGCCGCCCCGGGGCACCCCAGCCCCGCGCCTGCCCTGCGCCCCGAAGCCTGCGCCCAGCCGGCCACCCAGGTAAAGAGCGCGCCGGGCGCCCCGGGCCACCCCGCGCCGTGCCAAGGCGACACCCCGAGTCTGGGTGGAATCTGGGGGTGCGGGGAGGGGTCCCTAACACCCTTTTAGGTCCATTTCTATTTTTTATTAGAAATATTTTTTTGCAGGAGTGGGTAGTCATGGGGGGTCAGACCTAGGTTCCAAGTTTGCATCTATAGGTGGACCCCTGGCTGCACCCCACCTTTTTTTAATGGGGTGCTGCAAACTTCTTGGGGTGCTGCAAACTTCCTAGCCTGTAAGTTTTCTCGGGGAAACCTGAAAGTAGCTAATAGGCACAAAGTTGAAAAATGGGGGGGAGAAAGAGAACCCCATTTTGATGAGCCAGCTCTATTTAAAGTCTCTTAGTTTCTGCTAAAACCAAGTTCCCCTCCTCCCCAACCTCGAGGTTTTAGGTCCATCTCTATTTTTTTTTTTATAATTAGTCTTTGCAGGAGTAGATAGTTCTGAGGGGGTTCAGATCTAGTCTCCAAGTTCGCATCTCCTACAGCTGAACCATCTCCCCTGGTTGGACCTCAATTTTTGTCTCTTTTTTAATGGGGAGCTTGCGACTTTCTCTGGGAACCTAAGAATGGTTAATATGCATATAGTTGAAAAGTGGGGGGAGAAAGGGAGAACCCCATTTTTGATGAGTCAGGCTCTAATTTAAAGTCTCTTAGTTTCTACTAGAACCAAGTGTGTGTGCGAGTTGGGGAGATCAGGAGGATGTGTCCAGGACCCTAGAGACAACTTTGGGGACCAGCTGATGGCTGGCAGGGCAGAAGGTGTTTGTGAGATCCAACCTAGCGGGCCCAAGAGGTCTGGGAAGCCCCCAATTGCTCTCTTTGGGCTGGAGCTGTTCTGCAGTAGCTGAGTTGGGGAGTCCTGCTAGGAAGCAACCCTGAGTTTTGCTCCACTGCAAACAGCCTACCAGGCTGGGCCAGCCCCGCAGAAGGCTCAGAACCAGCCTGTGAATCCCGCTTTGCATCCAGCACCCAAGGGTCCGTCTCCCACTGCGGGAACCTGGGTACCAATGCTGCTTTGGCTTCCCCCGAGTAACTACGCTGGTACTTTGGCTGGTACTTTGGTACACTGGGAGGCTATGAAGAGTTGACAATCATTTAAGCACTTTTAAGTGCTGACTTTGATGTCATCAAAACAAACAAACCTACAAATAAAAACAGTCCAGAGTTTCAGGATGCCAGTTTTGTCTAGCTCAGGTCCATTCCTGCCAGCGATGTGCAGGATTTACACGAAATACATTACTTATTACTTTTGCACAGTTCCTATAACAGCTTTGCTGAGCTTCATTAGTTTGGTGTGCATTTTTGTTGGTTTGTTTGAAATCTTGAAGATTTGGGGAGAAGGTCAGTTTGCAGGTGGAGCCCTCACTTACACCCTCCCCCGAGAAGGATTTTGAGTTGTTCCTCAGAAAATAAAATCTCTTAAATAGCTTATGTCCTAACAGTTTCTTAGGTTTGAGTTGGCTTCCGCTCAGAGAGATCGTTCAAACTGGTTCAGGCAGTGGATCGAGGCAGCTATAAAATATTCTGAAACAACATGTGTTCTGATAATAGGGTTGATGCCCATATTATTTATCATTGCCAGAAATACTTTTTTTTTAAAAGGCTCTGGGAAATGGGCATTGCATAATAAAATAGCTTAACCTGCAATTTGCAAAGTTTCCAGTGCTATAGCTCCCCTGATTGCTTAAAAACATCTTTCTCTGAACTTTTTTGAGTGTAGGGGTGTAGGGTAGTGTAGGATGCCAAGGGTAACAAGACCTGTCATTTCTATAGGATGAAAATAGAAATATGACAAAACATCTGGAGGGCTATATCAGGACACTCAGTCATATACACACGCAGCTTTTGGTGTTGATCTAAAAAGATGTAGGTGATTTGTGTGTGACTTGGTGTCTGCCTCTGTCAGAGGGCAGATCACAGTGAGTCAAGGATAGATTCAGTCATGAAACTAAAGTTCGAGGATGAACCATAAACAATTATGGTCAGATGTTCATGCTTTGCTTCTTATCACTAATCTTTTGAATGCCCATTTAAAAAATTGGTCTTTTGCCAAGACGAGGTATTTCCATAAATTAGTTCACAGATTGCATTGCTGAAGGTAAGTGCAAAAGGAATAATGTATTACTTGCCTAGCGACAGCTCATCAAGAATTTTAGCGACTAATTTCTAATAAAAAATGTCAAGAATGCATACAATTAATCTATGCTGGTTTTCTGTCAGGGAAGACTTTTCTGTAGACACCAAAAGTAGTCTTCTTTAGGTAGGTTATGAAATTGAACTAAACTTACTGTTAATTAAAGAGCATATGATCCTCGCCTTTTATTGGGAAAGGTAGGCATAGTAATAATTATTGAAAAGCAGGTAGTATGAATGGAGTAATAGCAGCAGCAGAGAGTGTGTGTGGTATTAACTGGTAGAGAAATTAAGAAATTCCCTCAAGGTTTAGAAACTAAGTCACGTGTTGTGGTGGGTATACTTATTATGGTGATACTTGAAGATGGAGGAAGATTTTCCTGCTGAAAAGGAAACCTGCTTAGAAGAAGGACTCCAATAGCCAATGTCTATCGAAAGACACACAATTCCTCAATTCCTCTGGGTAGTTGGAATATGGAATTTAAGAAGTAAGGTTGGCAATCAGGATTAGATGTTGTTGAGATCATGCAGATGGTCTACTTAGGTTTGATCCCCGCTACTACATGTTCCCCAAGAATGATGCTTAGAATAGGCAGAGTCAGGAGTAAAGGCCCAAAGCAGTGCTGGGAGTATGGGAGTATTCCCCCCTGCCCAGCCTCCATTAAAAGAAATGAAGATGTGCTTCAACATTATTGCTAAATTTATGCATCCAGTGTTAGCATCCCATAAACTGTAGATTATACTTTAAGTATAATATCTGTTTCTATAGGTGATGTGTTTCAAATAGTCTCATGTTTGATTAGGATAATTTTTGTGGGTGGCCAGGACTTTTCGAGCCAAATTCTTGGGCTAAGGGGATGACCATTCCTGGCGATGCTAGGCCAACTAACTAAAACCACAGTTTAGTGTGAGAGCCCTGCTGTGCCAGGGGTCCCCAAGGTCATACTCATCAGTGTTGGGGGCCTTCAGTACTACAGTCAGGGTTTGCAGGAGACTGTGAGATGCAAACAGGGCACCTGGACTGTCTTCCCACCCCTCTGTGCTTTATTTAATTCTAACAGATTGCTCCCCAAACCTGCATTTTATGGTGTAATAACTTCATAAAATGCGATTCAAACTTCGTATAGGAAAATATTTTTATTTGGCTTACTCTGTGGAGTCAAGCTAGTTTCTCCTTTTTGCTTTAATTGTGTATAATAATGGTTTTAAATGTTTATTAGCCATCTGTCAAGAGAACTTATGTCTTACCTAGATATATAGAGAGAATTTAATTTTATAGAATAATTTATAAGGACACATCTGGTAGTACTTGGGGGCTATTTCCAGCTCTGTGGAAAGGTAGGGAAGTAAAAGGAGGTGTTTCTGCATGGCAGTGCTCAGGGAACCCTGGGGTATTGGGAATCAAACATGGGCCTCTCATTTACAAAAGCTCAGCCCTTTGCATTTTTCACTCCAAACCCTTAGACTAAGGATTTTAAGGTTACTTAGATAAGCAATTACTTAGATGGTGGGATCAAGATCCGTCTTATTTTTTTTTGTTTTGTTTTGTTTTTGGGTCACACCCGGCAGCACTCAGGGGCCATTCCTGGCTCCATGCTCAGAAATTGCTCCTGGCAGGCTCGGGGACCATATGGAATGCTGGGACTTGAACTAATGACCTTGTGCATGAAAGGCAAACGCCTTACCTCCATGCTGTTTCTCCGGCCCCGGGACCAAGATTTGAACCTAAGAAGTTTGTCTTATAAACCTGTCTTTTGAATTACTGTGCTATTACAAACCAAGGACATAGTACATAATTGTTTTTAGTATATCTAGAAATTGGGTCCGTTATCTATATATGTGGCATTTTTTACTTTTTCTTTGTAGCCTTCATTCCATTTTCCTAATTTCATTTGGCTTTATTTTATAAATTGAAATATAGGTGAATAGAATATTACCTTACTTTTGAGGGTACAATATAATGATTTTCTCTGTATTTGTATGTGTAAATATGTAAATATACATGCATATAGAATGATTACTACAATAATAAATTCACTTAACATCAATCACCATGCATAATTACAATTTATCTTTTGTTGATAACAGACTTTAAGATTGTTTCTTTGAAACTTTCAAATACTTTAGTTTGCCTCCAAGGTCAATTATTTCTAATATTCCCAATGGATAGTGCCAAAATAACTATCTATCTGTCTGTCTGTCTGTCTGTCTGTCTGTCTGTCTACTCTCGGTTTTTTACTATACATACTTATGATGAGTTTAATTTGTAAATTAGATATAATAAAAGATTAGTAAATATAACCATAATAAAAGCTAACAGTTCTAACAAGGTATTGCAATAAAAGTTTATAAATGTGATCTTTTTCTCCCAAAGTTTCTCACTATGTGTAGAAGCGTTTTTTGTTTGTTTGTTTTTTTGAATCACATTCAGCAATTTTCAGGGGTTACTCCTATCTCTACACTCAAGAATTACTCCTGCTGGTGCTCAGGACACCATACAGGATGTTAGGGTCCACAAGGTTTAAGGCAAATAAGTGCCCTAATTCTCTGTGCTATCTCTCTGTCTCTGTATATTGCATTTTCTGAATTGACCAGTGAGAGAACTAAGGGAAATATAAGTGTAATCTTAATTGTATTTGCATTTTGATCCTGTGATAGGACAATGTGAGGGTATGGAAGTAACCAGAGAGAACATGCCCAGTCAATGAGGGCCAAAGGACTTTGTTCCAGCAATTCTTCTCTAAGAATTTGCGCCCAGTGTTGCCACATGTTCTGATTTTTTTGGTTTTTGGGTCACACCTGGCAGCACTCAGGGGTTACTCCTGGCTCTAGGCTCAGAAATCACTCCTGGCAGGCTCCGAGGACCATATGGGATGCTGGGATTCGAACCACGTCCTTCTGCATGCAAGGCAAACACCCTACCTCCATGCTATCTCTCCAGCCCCATGTTCTGATTTTTTGATAGAAATAATAAATGCACATCTTATGTGAATTCTTCCAATTTTAAAATATTGACAACTCATTCAAATTGTTTAAAAAAGAATTGATGTCAAATAAAACATTTTTAGAGGTTGGATTTGACTGGAACGTTGTCATCTGACAGATAATTTGAAAGGTTCCTTCAGATTTCAGAGTTCTTAGTCATAGACTCAATTTGTCTTATCTCTAACCTGTTTTTTTCCCCCTTTTGTTGTATGTTATATACAGACTAGTATGATTTGGGAGGAGCTATTTGGCAAAACTCTGGACTATAAAAGCTATATGAAGCCTTTAAAGTCCAGGGATGTCCTTTTTCCTGGACTGTGATGTTAACATAGTTCAAAGTAACCAGCAGAAATTTCTTGTTTTAATTTCTTCTTTTGGGATAGTATGATTGAGGATTTAGCACTATTTCTGTTAAACATCTTCTCCTTTCTTTTACTTCTTACTCCAATATTAAATTGGAACATTGATCCTGGTTTCTGCTTAATTAAGTTGTATTTTTAGTCTTCAATTACCTTCATGATTTGCACTTGATAAAATTTCACCACATAGTTGGTCTTTGTACTTAAATATAGAGCAATCTGGGGAGTGTTCTTGGATTATAGTTCATAAGTTAAGGGCTTACCTATTTTTTATTAATAATTTTTATTTTGACCAAAGTGGATTACAAATCATTCACAGTAGTATTTTAGGCACATAGTGACATTGAATCAAGGGCATTTCCACCATCAATGTTGTCCTCCTTCCACCCCTGTTCCCAGCCTGCATCCCATATCGCCCCTCCTTTGCCCCCCCAAGCTGCTAGTATAAGTGGTCCCTTCTGTGTCTAGCTTGTTGCAGATTGGGTATCGATTCTGTTGTAGTTGGCTTTGGATTTGGTGTTTGAGTCTGATCATTTTTTATTTCTACTCAATGTCATACGACTGTTTGGTCTTGGTGAAGGGCTTACCTTTTTTTTGTTTTTGTTTTTGTTTTTGTTTTTGTTTTTGGGTCACACCAGGTGATGCTCAGGGATCACTCCTGGCTGTGTGCTCAGAAATTGCTCCTGGCTTTGGGGACCATATGGGATGCTGGGGGATCGAACCTCAGTCCCTCCTAGGTCAGTCGCATTGCAAGGCAAATGCCCTATCGCTGCACCACCACTCCAGCCCCAAGGGTTTAACTTTTATGAGTTTTCATAGTACAGCACTTTAATTAATTTTAAAAATAATCCATACATATTTATATTTTATTTATATAAATTCCAGCAATAAAATAAAAAAGAAAGTGAAAGTAATGGCTCAAGTTATATGATTCCTGACTAGTTAAAAATGGTTTGATGATTATGTTCATTGCTAATTCTGGTTCTTCAAACTATGCAATGAAATGATTTATTTTAAAAGCTGGAATTTTGGGGTTGGATGGGGTGTATTCTTAGCTCTTGTTACGAGCTAATTTACAAAAAAATAAGCGGGACTGAGTCTAACTAAAATGTTCAGAGCCGATATTTACAATGGGAAGGAAGCATCTGTGTATATACTGCAAGGATGGCATGTTCAAATAAACCACATACCTTATTGTGAGTCAGATAACTGGAGAACAACAAAGGCTTTTAATGACAGTTCTGAGCCAGAGTGTCCTGTTCTGGCTCCATTGGTGGGTCACTTCAGAAAGGGTGTTAACCAGCATTGGACATGTAAAACCATGTAAAATCAATTCTGAAAGAATCAGACAGGTAACTGGTTGTGAAAGAGATAATATTGTTTTAAAAAATATTAATCCCCATTATTTACAATACTATTATTATTGTATATTACTACTGATAGGGTTTTATGTGTAAAATGTTCCAACACCACACTTTCCATTCACTGGAATGAATTTCCTGCCCCCACCTAGTTTAGAATCTCTCCCCAGCCTATTCCACCCATTTCTTTGCCCCAAACTCAGTTCCATAGATTGGATCTCAGGTTCTGTTGCCTTTGGGCATTAGTTATTTCCTTACTATGCCTTTGTATATCCCATATCTGAGAGAGATAATCCTATATCTGTCTCGCTCCTTTTGGCTGACTGCACTCATCATGGTACTCTCCAGATCCATTTTCATGGCTCCAGTATTCATTGCTGCACTATTCAAAGTAGCCAAGATCTGGGAACAACCCAGAAACCAAGAATAATTGACTAGATAAAGAAAACTATTGTGTGTATATATATATGTATATATATGTATATATATAAATGTATTAGAATACTAATGATATATTATAGATATATCATATTATAAATCATATTATATATTATAATTATACTAATTATATTATATACTAGAAGTATATACTAGAATACTAATTAGAATATTAAAATACTAATACTAAGAACAAAGATATAGCATCTGCTGTCAAATTGGTAAAAGATTTGGAATTTACAGACTTACACCATAGCTTTTTTTCTATAGACGCACCTGACCAAAAGATTCACATAGTTTTTACATGCTCTCCTCCCGTTCACTTAGGCTTCATCTCCAGGTGTCATTCACTGCATAAGATGCACTTTTGGGGGGAAAAGTGTGTCTTATGGTAAGAAAAATACTGTAGTTTTATCCATGTGTTAGGATAGTTGTTCAGTTTTAGTAGTGGTGACTCTAGATTTCATCGAGGTGGTGACTGCATGTATCTCCTTTGTCCCTTAATGCCTTCTAAATGCATTCAGTTCATTTTGTTGAGTGAAAGCTATTTGATCGATCATTTCAGTATATCGGAGATTTTGGTAAATATTTGGCAATGTTTTGGTAAAAAAACTTAGCAATATTTTTATGAAGGATCTCATTCATTTGACTAAGATTTGTTGAACTTGTATTATGTGCCCTCCACAATCTGAGTGCTACAGGTATAAAATAGGCTTGTGGGTTAGCTGTCTTAATAATAATATTATGATTAATGCTAGACTAGTCAGATTTTCCAACAAAATATGTGTGAGACCTCGAAGGAGGAAGGACAGGTTCAAGAATGGCGCTTAGGACACATAGAAAGGTCGAAGCAATAGTCCAGAGGGCAGGGAGCTTGCTTTACACACGGCTGATCCAAGTTTGACCCCCCCAACTTTGAACTTGGTTCCATAAGCCCACCAGAAGGGATCCCTGAATGCAGAGGCAAGAGTAAAATCTAAGCACCATGGGCAAGGCAAGGCAAGTGCCTGTATTCTCACTCCAGCCCCTAGGCTAAGTCTTTTTGTTCTTCTTGTTATTTTTTGGGCCACACTCAGTGACGCTCAGGGGTCTGCGCTCAGAAATCACTCTTGGCTTGGGGAGCATATGGGACTCTGGGATAGAACCCAGGTCTATCCTGGGTCAGCCGCATGCAAGACAAATGCCCTACTGCCGTGCCATCGCCCCAGCCCCATAGGTTAAGTCTTTTTTGGGGGGTGGGGTCACATTCAGCAGCACTCAGGGATTACTTCTTGCTCTCTGCTTAGAAATCGCTCCTGGCGGGCATGGGAGACCATATGGGATGCCAGAATTCGAACCACCATTGGTCCTGGGTAGGCTGCTTGCAAGGCAAACACCCTACCACTATGCTATCTCTCCACCCCCCCCCCCCATAGGTTAAGTCTTAAAGGAAGATTAAGTTGCTTGTAGCTAAGTTGAATAGAAACTTTAGAAAAACTTAGAGAAGACTTAAAGGCACAGAGGAGGGGAGTCAAGACTTGAGTTTTGAATTGTGACAGTAACTTGGGGAGCACGAGCACAGGTTTGTGGAATATCCTAGTGAAGTGTGGTTCAGGAATGGAGCATTGCAAACCTTTATAGGCTTCCCCAAAGAACCAAGTTTCTAGTTGTCTATTTTAGTATCCAAATATACAACGTCATATTTACAAACCATGAATTTGTAAAAACCAAGTATTCAAGTTTTTCTTACTATTTTTGAATAACATATTTCAATTATGCAAATTTCACAAGGGAAGGAGCCATTGTCTTTTCTTATTTTTTTTTCTAATAAAGAGCAAAATCTTGCTCTTTACTAATGGCCGGAGGCAGAATCTGATATGATCAGAAATATAGCTTATAAGCATGACTCAGGCACAAATATGACAGATAAGCCAAAGCATAGAGGGAACGCACGGCTTAACTCTCAATGGCTAGGATCGTGGCATCCAGGCTATCACAGAGATGATGGAGAAGCTTGATTGATGACTTCTTTGGCTGCAGACACGTGTTCCTGGTAGACATAGAACTCTAAAGAGAAGGAGCAGAGATAGAATAAAGAGGAAGACTTTCTGCCCAGGTGAAAGACAGTATGGTGATGTTAGTTTTCCATCCTACAGTTCAGGAAGAGGAGTTCTGGAAAGGCTGAGCGTGATGAAACCTGAACATATCCAGGTGTGATTTTGATATATAAAGAATGAGAACTTGGTTAATTCTCATGGGTCAGGGGTGGATGAAGAGATCTAAGGCTTGGGGGTAGAGACTGTTCATTCCATGTGTGTGGGATCACTGAGTAAACGGGAAAGAGCTGGGTTGGGAGTCATGTGGAAGCAGATTTAGGAAAGCTCAGGGGACCATGTAAGGAATGAAGAGGTAATCTGTTTCAAGATGAAGGGGACAGGACTGGTTCCATGCTGAGAAAGAATATTTTTTCTTGTTAGGCTGCCTGTAAACCACTGAGTTGAAAAATGATTTAGAGAAGGGAAAGCAGAGAGATGGAGTATGTTCTTTCAAGCTTTTCTGAGAAAACTGTGGGGGAAACAACAGTAACATTATCTATAAGTATTTATTCTCTACAAAACCCCATGCTGACTGTTTCCTACAGATCATTTTCTTATATGATGATGATGATTAGTCATAAAAATGCTACAGATGGAGTTCTTTTTCTTCATTTTTTATAAATGAAGCAAGAGACTAAGAAGGTTGTTTTGACTTATAATATAGCCACAACTCTGAACCTTAGAGACAGAACTCCAAAGTATCTATGCTCCAGACCAGGAACTCATAAGTTTATACCTGTGACCCATAGCGGTATATTTTATAGTATGATCTTGCACACATAGAAATGTTTTTCAAAGGAGTATATTTTCCTTACCTCTATGCAGGAGGTGTTCTTATATTTTCTAGTCTATATTCCAGATTTCTATTTTTTTTATATGAGGCTTCCCCCCAGTAGAGAGGGCCCAGGGCCCAGTCATGTAGAGTATTATGGATTAAAATTCTTATATTTCCAAGTCCTCCATCTTGTGTCTGATACATAGTTCAGTGCTAATAGAATATAGTCATTAAAAGGTATTCTAAGATATAGCTAAGTAATATGGCTAGAAACGTTCCTTAATTTCACTAGTTAGCGGATTCCTAAGAAACTGTTTCATGATTGGGCTTTCAGGATATTTGAAGTGTTTCTGCAGAGTCACGATCAAAGTGGATAAAAATATCTCAATGTAAATAACCCAAAGCAGGCAAGTCTTTCATTTGATGTTTACGTACCAAGATGTCCAGTTATCAAAGGTAGTCTGTAGTTCGTTCTCTTTACTTAGAAACCACACCATGAATCACCTAGAGCCCTTTACAAGCTGCCTCAGCTCCCCAAATCCTGTTTTCATTGGTTTAAGCCAGTCTGGGCATTGATCATTATAAGCTCTAAGTGCTTTTGCTGTGTAGCTAAGTTTAAATCCTTTGCAGAGTTTAGTGTAGACCTTAAAGACTAAAAAAATCTGCTCTTACAGAAACGCCATATTTTTCTTGTTTTTTTTTTTTGTTTTGTTTGTTTGTTTGGTTTTTTGTTTTTTGGGTCACACCCGGTGGTGCTCAGGGGTTACTCCTGGCTGTCTGCTCAGAAATAGCTCCTGGCAGGCACGGGGGACCCTATGGGACACCGGGATTCGAACCAACCACCTTTGGTCCTGGATCGGCTGCTTGCAAGGCAAACACCGCTGTGCTATCTCTCCGGGCCCTAGAAACACCATTTTAAAATGGGGTCCTTTCAGTGGTGGTGGGATCGATGATGGAACAACGAATGTTAGAAACAACTGTTATGAACAGCTTTGTAGACCACAGTATTTAAACAAAGTAATACAATTTTTAGATAAATTAAAATGACACCCTTTCCTTGTTAATGCATTGCCTATTGTCATCCTTTTTTCTATACTAGGAGTTGTTGGAGTAAGGAAAGGATCCCTTTGAATTGGAGAAA